>NC_136706.1:378483-435957 GCF_947650265.1 Symphodus melops | reverse complement strand
TTGAAGTACTTTTACCTAAGTAAAGGATCTAACACTACAAAGAGAGAGAGAGAGAGAGAGAGAGAGAGAGAGGATGGATCAGAGCGAGCTAAGCCTTCCTCTCAGTGCAGGGAGGAAGCGAGCGGAGAAGGACACAGTAAATCTGACCTAAAGGACTGGGACCAGAATAGCATGATGAGCTCAGGCAACCTCGCATGCAGAGCAGGAGATATGACGGATGATGGATGGAGGTAGAGAGTGAAAGAGCAGCGACACGCAGCAGGAAGTGGAGCTTCAGGTTTGTGAAAAGGTGGAAGTGAAGGCGAGGAAGCAGACGGGGAACCAGACAAGTTTTTGTTGCATGGAGGTAGGGGGGGGGGGGGTTTCTGTACATGGAGGAGATTTCCCTCCCAGGTGAAAGAGAGATGACTAAAAAGACTCACAATGAGTAACAAGCTCAGAGGTGAGTGACCTGAAGTCTCTGAGTGACTCTCAGCTGCTCTTGTTTTGTGCAGGAGCGAATCAGAAGACAGCGGCTGAATTTCTCCTTTCTTCTCCGCAGCTCGCAAACAGGAGATCATAAAGATCACCGAGCAGCTGATCGAAGCTGTCAACAACGGAGACTTCGAGGCCTACGCGTGAGTCAACACCTTCTTTACTAATTCTCCCATTAACGTCTCCGTCTTCTCCGGGATCTTTTTATTTATTCGTTCATTTTAATGTCCTGACTCTAAAGCCGCTCATCAGCTGCAGAGAAAGTATTAATATATGATCGACATTCAAATGTTTGCTTCGACTTTGCATCAAGAGATTACAGAATAATTCCAGTCATTGTTTTATCCTCTCCCTCTTTCTCTCTCTCTCTCTCTCTTTCTCTCTCTCTCTCTCTCTCTCTCTCTCTCTCTCTCTCTCTCTCTCTCTCTCTCTCTCTCTCTCTCTTTCTCTCCCTCTCTCTCTCTCTCTCCATCTCTCTCTCTCTCTCTCTCTCTCTCTCTCTCTCTCTCTCTCTCTCTCTCTCTCTCTCTCTCTCTCTCTGAGTGGGGGGGGGGGGGGGTGAAAGTGAAAGCCCATTTCCAACAGTAAAAATAGCAGTGCAGAAAGGTCATGCATGATGGAGAAGATGTGGAACAGAAAGTAGAACAGGTGATCTTGGACTGAATCTGGGGCGCCGGATGGCCCAGCGGTTCCTGTCGGAGGTCGTCGTCCTGTGTGTTTGAATCTGACCGCCACGCTTTGCTTCATGTCATCTCCTCCCAGCATTTCCTGTCGTAGCTCACCGGTTTGGTTAAAATAAACAATAAACAAACAAACATTTTTTTGCGCTGGTGTTTCCTGTATCAGACGGGCGAGCTGTGATGAGGAGGGAGCGAGGGCTGACGTGCAGCACGGCCGCTGCGGCGAGGACTGTAGCCTCCGTACCCTGCAGCCTGAACATTTGTACATGCATGGACTCTGATCCTGCATGCTCAGCGGTCAGCTGATATCAGACAGGGGTGGTTCCAGGGGGGGTCGTTGATCTGCCCCTGGAATCAGGATTATACAGCCGCCATTGTTCTTCTTCTTCATGTCTCAGTGTGTGACATCACAGACACTCAGCCACTGAGCTTGTCCTGTTTGTTTTCACAGGAAGATCTGCGACCCCGGTCTCACCTCGTTCGAACCCGAGGGTCTGGGTAACCTGGTGGAGGGAATGGACTTCCACAGATTCTACTTCGACAATCGTAAGACGACTTTCCTGTCAGTGATTGTTGTTTTTATCGGCTCGCTTTGTTGTTGACATATTTTAATGTTTTGCTCTAAAGATCCCTCTCTCCCGTCAGTCCTCTCCAAGAACAGCAAACCTATCCACACCACCATCCTCAACCCTCACGTGCACATGATCGGGGACGACGCCGCCTGCATCGCTTACATCCGCCTGACACAGTTTGTGGACGGGCAGGGTCGTCCCCGCTCCAGCCAATCAGAAGAGACCAGAGTATGGCACCGCAGGGACAGCCGGTGGCAAAACGTCCACTTCCACTGCTCAGGAGCTCCTGCTGCCCCGATGCAGGGATGAGGTACTCAAACAAACATTCACAACAGAGTTTGTTTGATTGGACCAGAGAAGGTAGGCGGGGCTTTGAAGGCCGTTTTGGACGCCCCTGGGTTTGCCAGATATGAGAGCAGTTATCAGGTGAACAGGTGTTGCAGCGATGGAAGCGGGCAGTGGAACTGCTTCAGATAGAAGTGATTGTACCCGAGCTAAAAAGCCTCTGCATGTTTCTAATAAGCTCCAGCAGCAGAAAGCTGCTCAAACTAGGATCAATGTTGGAGATGAAACATGGAGAGAGGTTAGAACGCAGAAAGCTTTACAGACCCATGCAGAGCTGGCTAAACACTGAAGCTACAGTGTCCACCACATGCAGAGCTGGCTAAACACTGAAGCTACAGTGTCCACCACATGCAGAGCTGGCTAAACACTGAAGCTACAGTGTCCACCACATGCAGAGCTGGCTAAACACTGAAGCTACAGTGTCCACCACATGCAGAGCTGGCTAAACACTGAAGCTACAGTGTCCACCACATGCAGAGCTGTGTGAGAGGAGGGGGGGAGACAGCTCTCTGTGATGATTAGAGTTTAGACTGCAGTACTCATTTTAAACACTAGGGGGCAGAGTTACAGACTGCTCCTTTAATACATTGTTGTTGTTAAATATAAACCTAACTAAAGTTTTTAGGGTGTAACACAAAGGTTGATGTATTTGAAGTTGTTGTTTACATATATATATAAAGTTGCATTCTGTCGTTCAACGTCCAACTCAGAAAAGTTCAATGGAACGGCCTTTCAAGTCGGAAATTCTGGCAGGATCTCTGTGACCTCCCTGCAATATGGCGCTCCATTGCACTCCATAGCATCACGCAGCTGCCCCGAGGCTAGCAAAACAAACGTTAGCTTCCTTCTGGTATCCTTGGTTTTTGCCAGCTGATGCACTGGAACACATTTAGATCATACAAAATGAAAAAATCAGAAAATGGAATTATGGACTTCTAACTTGCGTATCTTTGCTAAACTGCAGCTCTTCCTGTTGCAGCTCACATGAAACTGAACTGTTTGACTCCTTTCTCTCCAGAGACTCCTGAGGAGGCAGCGAGGAGCCGGCAGGGAATAAGTGGATAATCCAAGAGAGCGTGTCAGCACGGAGAGAGAGGTACAGGTGGATGGAGGGTGGCTTAATGGAGTCTGAAGAGTCTGATTTAAAGGATCATGATCGTCCTCCTGAGCCCTGCACACACACCTCGCTCTTCTCTCTCTCTCTCTCTTCCTCTTCTTCTTTACGACCTCAAACACAGACAGACACTCCCATCGCCAAAACCTACGCCACAGCAGAGGGCATATCAGCCAAAAAAGGAAAACTCTTAAAGCCAGCGTCTCCGGACGCCCAACATACCCGGACAACCCTTCGCCCTGTGTGCCCCTTTATTCTGCAGCGCGGCGCTCTCCTGCTGAAGATTTACCCTTTTACTTCTCAGATTAGTGTTCCTTAAATGAGTATTAATATGGCTGCAGTCTGTTGTTGTGCTCTTTACACTGTACAGTATATTTATTAGTCATCCTGATATCTCCGTCCTTCTTTTTTTTTTTTTTTATAACGAGCATGTCTCTTATATCCCTTGGCTGTTTTTTCTGCACGACTAAAGGCTGCCTGTGTGAAATGAACAAACTGCACCGTGTGTCTCACAGAGGAGAGACCAGTGGGTGTGTTTAATTATCCCTTTCGTTCGTTATTCGATGGAGCTTTTGATTTTTTTTTTCTCCCTGCTCTATTCCTCTGGAGTGTGTGTGTGTGACCCTGACCCGACGCCTCCGTGTGTGCGCTCGGACCCCTCGGCGCCGCTCTGTGAGACAGTGAAAACCATGCAGCATGCTAACATATATCTGTCGTTCTTCACTGATTCTCGATGTACTGAACTTTGCAAGTTAACTACTGAGATTATGACAATGGTTGAAATTATAGTATCACGCTGTTTATGTAAATTTTCCAGTTTCATCGTGGTGACTTGACTACAATTATGCTGTCGATGGTATTTAATTGCATGATATTCCGAGTTAAAAACATTGCTAAGTTGGGTGTTTTCGTGCATTTTGTTGATTTTTCTCCTTTTGGACTGAACTGTCGGTGAGCTATGATCTGTTGCCTCTGTTTTCTGGGCTTTGTAAGAGCATAAACTTTAACTTTTTGTGTTTATATAATAGTGTAGTATAAAAGGATTTGGGTGAGGATGACAGAAAATGCCTTTATGTGAAGAAATTGCTGGATCCAGATCAGTTTTAAAATCTCTGTTTTACTTTATGGAAGACAAAAGATAAGATACGTATTCTGCTTTTTTTTTTTTGTTATCAGAACAGCCAGAAGTAAAAATAGCAAATCTATTCATCTTAAAGGGTCCTTCATTTAAATCAAAGACACACGCATTGGTACCAGGGGGGTAAAGTCAAAAAACTTCACAGCAACTTTATCAATACCAAATAGTAATAATTATTTGGATTAAATAAATAAACATGTTTACGCCGTGATTCCCCCCAAACACAGAAATCCTAAATGGAGGGGACTAAATGGAATTAAAATTGACCTATTCAATCCTTTAAAAATGAGCAAATTTTAGATCAAAATCCTCTCATTTAGAATAAGCGCAGCTCTGACTGGTGTTACTTTAAAGCCCATGTGGTGTTCACAAACTCCCCATAAGAGGGCACCAAATTTAAACACAAGAAATAGCAACCTGTGAGCGTTAAAGGGTTCAAAGGGCGAGACGCTGGAGTCTGTGTTGAGCTGGGCTGATAAGCAGAAAGACTGTGAGTGAGATAAAGACGCACTAACACACAGAGTCCAGGACTTCAATCACTTTAAACCTTTCTCTGTTTCGGCTCACAAAATGTTAAAGCTTCTTTTTTTTTGGTGTCAAGGTCTCCCAATCAAACATCTACAGTTTAGAATATTAACAGCAAAGCTCAGCATTACAGAGCTACAAATGGAGCCAGATCAAAACAAACCATTAATACAAAATATAACATATACTGTGCATATTTGAAAAATTTAATTCATAACAAGGACTGTGTTTTAGTCCCGTTAACAAACCTGGGTGCGTTAATATTTATCAGACAATCTTAAGATCTGTGCAGTTTTCTTTGTTGCCAGTTGCACTTTTGAGCCCGCCTTCCTTCCTTAGTGTTAATTCTTTAACAGGATTATTGGTCATCAGTGTCCATGTCCACTTTGGCAAACAATCCTTTTTCCACTAATTATGACTTGGCTGTGACACAAAGAAGACTGAAGAGCCTCAGTTTTTATTTTCTTAGCTGAACGATCAGGAGACGACTCGTGAGAACGCTGCCATGTGTAAAACAGAGATTTCTTTTTCTACGTTTATTATACCGATAACGATTTAAGATGGTTCGCTCTCTCTGGTGTGCATTTCAAGTCTTATCAATATTCAAATGTGATCAGATGTAATCAGTGTTTGAACCAATAAAATGACAATGCAGAGAGCACCTTGGTCATCTCTCTCTCTCTCTCTTATCTCCCCTCAGAACAGAATGATCCAGGTTGTGTTGTTTGTTTGTTATGTGGATGTGAAGTGATTTTATCTACATTTACTTCAATCTTGTCCGGGCAGAGTCAAACCAGTTCATGGGCTGACAGGGTGAATCAGAGATCAATAAAGATAGATAGATTTAGCAGCCCCTATGTGACTGAGAGTAAACATAATTACAGATTGAACCTGTGCAGTTAGCATTAGCATTAGACTTAAACTTATATAGCATAATGTACATAATGTTGAATTTCCCTCGGGATCAATAAAGTATCTATCTATCTATCTATCTATCTATCTATCTATCTATCTATCTATCTATCTATCTGTACATAACCTGTGCAGTTAGCATTAGACTTAAAAACTTATATAGCATAATGTACATAACCTGTGAAGGAGAGAAAAACATGTGTTGGTTAAAAGAGACCTGTAAACAGTTAAAGAGCCTTAGAAACAAAGTGCTGACCTTCTAGAAACTAGTTCCATGTGTATGTACAGAGGTGTTTGAGGTAGTGCCAGAGGTGTGAGTACAGTCATTAAACAGTCAATGCAGGGATGCAGACTGGGCCATTAAAGTGCTCAGCAACATAAAGGAGCAGTGATTAGCATTAAGTGTCCAAAACAATAAGGTGAAACCAGGAGTGATTAGGGTGATTGCCGTTAAAGTACCCAACTATTACTATCTACATAGTCGGCGCACAGGTGAGAAGTGATGGATGAAGGGGATAAGTCGTGTGTTGAACATGGGCTGCTAAGACTAAACATGACAACCTACAAATGCCGAAAAGCTACGACACTAAATTTCCCAGCAGAGACTTAAGTAAAGATACGGTGGCCAACATGGTCACTTCTTCAGCTTGAGTTAAAATGTCCGTCTTTATGCAGCTGATACTCCAGTTTCAGGCTAAAAACAACTTTATGAGAGCATAAGGAACATTATTATAGGTTGTCATTTCATGTCTGTTAAGCTTTGACGCTCCGCTCTACGTGCTGCAGACATTGTTGTGGAGATTATAAACTATGCAGATAGAACACATTGAATTAAGTGTTCTGTATAAACTGTCTGTATGTATGTTTTAAACACATTTACACCGTTACAGATTTATCATTAGTAGGTCAAATTCAGCAGATTGCATTGGTTGATACTGAATATATTGGTTTTATTTCTGTGTTGACAAAAATGATTATCACACATTTGTATTGCAGTACAGTCTGACAGTAATCATGTTATTTTTTTAATGTTGTTGTTATGATAATCTTCATCATTACAGGACGGGACAGGCCGCTCTTTTATGAGAAAGGCTTAAGTACATAATAAATCAATTAAGGCTAATAAAACAAGTATGTTTACAACTTAAACAATAAAAAGACCAATGATTTCCCTTCATTGTCCCCAAGGGGAGATTTGTTTTGCAGCCGGGTGAAAACACGAAACATACAGAAACATCAAGCACTGTGAATATTCAACACATAGATATTTGAGTTCAACTGGAAACAACAGGAAGTTAGAATATAAACGTCAATTAAATCATCATTTCAACCAGAACTAATCATTAATCATTAATCATCAGGCTCACTGTTCGAGTTTGATAACTTTCTACTCTGTAAACATCAGGGCAAAGAAACACCTCATAGTTTGACCACTGAACAAGTACTTTATTTCTCTTATGTATAATTTAAATGAAGTTATACAGTTTTTCATATTGTTGTACTGTTGATTTTCCTGAAGTAGTCGAAGGAGTACCAAAGGAACTGAGTACATCGACTGCTGTCATTTAATGTGGTCTCTCTTCTGTTCACTTTGTAAGTATATGAAGGTCATTAACTTTCTCTTTACATAAGCACTGTGGGGACAAAGGTTGACATTTATTGCACAGTTGTTCTTTGCATAAAGTACATCAGGCTCTGCAGCAAAACATGTAAATGTGCCTGCTGTTAGAGACACCAAAAACAGGAAACACTTAAACTGTGTTTCCCAGAGTTCAGGAGGCCATGGGGCTGAATGATGACCTTTATAGTAGATAAGAAGATGAACCTTCATAAAATACTCTTTTTCTGCACTAAATCTTGACTTAGAAACAGCACTGTGTTGTGACATAGAGTTTCAATGTGAGTTCAAACATTGTAGATACAGAGGTATTGCTTATCAACAGGCAAGGCAGGAAACTGCTAAGGGCCCCAGGCCAGTACGGGGCCCCCTGAGGGCTGCCAAACTTTAAACCAAAGAGGCAGCACTAAATGTCAATGTATTATTTCTGTGGAAATCAAAGTCTGTCAGTGAAAGTCACCGGAGGGAAATGAAGAGGAATTGTCTATCGGGGATTAAAAACAGAAAGAGGAGTAAGAGGTTTTTGGAGGTCATTATGGAGTCTAAAATTGACACTCAGTAGATAATAACATTTACACAGTATATAACAAATACATTGAGTATTAATCGGTAGTCAGGTTATATTCAAGACATAGCGCAAAAAGCAGCACATGCAGAGGATAAATAATAATTTAGTCCAGTTCAGTGTTTGTGGGCGTAACCCTGTTAAACAGTCTGATCCAGATCCCAAGTGAATTAACTATTTTAATAAACTATAGGTTATGTATCTATAATATAATTAACATTTTGTTTTTATTAGCATTTTTTTGTTCAAACAAAAATGTAAAACATCTTAAAATAAATTATAATTTTAATCCTGCTGAAACTACATTAAATGCTTTATTACTATTTAAAGTATTTTTCCCAAACGTTTTAGCACGGCTTAATTTATTCAACGAACGTGAACTATTGTTACTTTTCGGTAAATTTACAAAAGTTATTCTTATTTTCGAAATTTTCTGACGCAATCCCGCTGTTGAGCTGACGTCATCAACGTCGTGACGTAGATCAGCACCAGAGAGATTAGACAGTGCCCGGGCGCGAGATTCCCGCCGCAGCTGACGGATCTCCAGCTCGCGGCACACGGTGCATCCTGCGCGTGCCCGGCACAGGAGGACAAAGCTGCGTTTAAACCGATCATTTACTCCACTTCAGGCTTCGGAGGAGGCAGTACACGCTTAAATAAGTCTGCGGAAAAGGTAAGGAACCAGAAAGACACATGTTACCAAACGTTTACGCTCATTTTCGAAGAAGAATAAACGTTATTTTTGTTTGGGAGAGCTGCACGTGACTTCGTAGTTTTTTAAAAAACCCTTCGAACACGCTCGAGCGTCGGACGGTTGGTGTTTTGAGTGTGTTTTTGTTACGTTGTGAGGACCATTCATGTCCACAATGTGGAGACAAACTTGTTTTAGCGATATTTATGAAAGTACATTGTTTAAAGTGTAAAGATTTAGTTGGTGATAAACGTACAGGTACATTTTAGGGTTAGAGTTTGAAAGATGGAATAAAAAGTTAGAATACTACTTAAGTTAAATACATGTAGCCTGAGGTCACTTTACACTGTTTACACTGTGAATGTGTGTAAAGTTTCTTTATTGGACTAAAGTGCTGGTCTAATTTGCTTAATTTAATATAAACTGATGTCCTGTAATGTTATTTTCTTGTTTTGAAGAATTGTGAATTAAAGCTGCATTTACACTGCCAGACTCTCTTCAGGGACTAGGAACCTTTTTGGTGCACTTTATAGGCTCTTATTTAGTTCCTTGGACATAATTTGACCTCCAAAAAGATGTGCTCAAGAGGTTTTTATCTTACGTGAATGTCAGACTACAGGGTTAAACTCTTATTTTTGTATGTTATGAAGATCAGTGTGTCAGATTTAGGAGATCAATTCGTGCTGTTACTTGACCTACAGACATGACGGACGCCACAGTGGTACCCGACCTGACCAACCAGAAAGAAGACTGTCAACAAAAATACAAACCGTTGTAGCCGGAGCTCGAACGTTTCCTCAGTCTCTTCTTCAACTTCATCATTCTGATTTGTGCTTTGCCATTTAGTTAGTTCATCAGGGTCCACGTTCAGGACCGACCGGTTCTGAACCACATCATCTGCTGGATCGGGCTATAAGTAATACAGGTTTTAAAAACTCCTTGAACCTGTATTACTTAAAGGCCAGCAGGGAGCAACATCTTTAGTTTTATTTGGCGGATTTATACTGAAGACAACATTTTTCCTGAAGATTTTAAAGTCTCAGTTACTAGTTTGGGGTCTTCCTTGATACAGCATGATGTTGAGATTGAGAGGAAATTTGACCCTCTAAAACAGGATATGGATAAAGTACCAACCGATCGTCCAAATAGAATCATTTCTTGCATAAGAAAACATGAAGGCTACAGTAGAAATGCTGATCTGCAGTCTGTAAAAGGAGGTTCAAACATCCCTGTGGGCTTTTGTTTTAGAGGGAAAAGCTGAAGACTTACAGGATATATGGGAGATGAGCTGCACTAAGTAGCGTCAGGATCAGGACTTAAACATGTCAACAGTGTGATGATGACTATAGCTTGTGCATTTCTGACGATATGTTGATATGTTGATATGTTATTCTTTGTCGTCTCTCAACAGGATCTACTGAGCTGTTTGACAGTGAAGCAGAAGCCAGCCTCACCGGTTCAGCTGGACGGGAGGAGGAAGTGTTGCAGCTGCCTGAGGAATCTACAAGTCTAAGAAGCTTGTGTTTTCCTTCCAGTAAGGAAGAAGAAAAGAGGAACTGTGGCTGACCTGCAGCCATGCACCGCTTAAGGACTACAGTGTCAAGGCTTCGGCCTTTGACGGCTGCACAGACGCCACAGAGCTGGTCACAGCACAGACTGTTGGTGACCAAAAGAGGCTTAAGGACGTTCCAGCCTGTACGGCACCTAAAAACATCGGTGGCCTCTGAGCCCTTTCTTAATGGAACCAGCTCTAATTATGTGGAGGAGATGTACTACGCGTGGCTGGAGAATCCCAAGAATGTGCACAAGGTACGAGGCTCCTCTGGTTTTTGACACCTGAGTTATGTATTCTTGTAAACTTGGAGAGGGATTTCAGGTGACTACAGGAACAGGTTTTTTGCTGCTACACACTTTGAAATGTTTAACATTTGTTTCCCATCCACACTCCTAAAAATCTCTAGAAGATTTCAGGTAGTTGGTTGTTCAAACCTCCACTTCAGACTATATCCGTCAGATAAGAGGTGTGTGTGTGTGTGTGTGTGTGTGTGTGTGTGTGTGTGTGTGTGTGTGTGTGTGTGTGTGTGTGTGTGTGTGTGTGTGTGTGTGTGTGTGTGTGTGTGTGTGTGTGTGTGTGTGTGTGTGTGTGTGTGTGTGTGTGTGTGTGTGGTCTCAGGAGGGAAGACATGTCATAAAAAGAACAACGTGGAAATGACTGACAAAGTAACAGAGCGCTATTTGACTCTACAGCATTTTTTGCCTTTATTTCAATGCCTGCAGCTCGACACAATCACAATATGAGTTAACCTGGAGAGGAACATACTGGTGAAACATAATAAAGCAGATTCATTACGTGGCACGGCGATCACACGGGTAGCGTGCAGACAGTCTATTGTCGTGCGCTGGTCAGCAGGATATAAACATCATCGTCCCCCTCCCGCTCGCTCGCAGTGCATTTTCCCCAAAGTCATCCTGACTGAACGCAGACGTTCTAAGGATCCCTGACAGGAAGCTGGTTCTGTTTACATTCACACATGCAAGTGTGAAAGTACCAAAAAAAAGAGCGACTTCCCTTTGCAGAACGCCAGAGTCATTGGTCGAGTTCTCGTGGCGATCTGAATGACTCGAAGCTCCACGAAGATTTCAAACGTCTCTGTTGGCAGCACGGGCCGATTCTTTGACCTGGTATGGTTGCTTGACGTGTTATCAGGAGCCGTGCAGTTCAGTGATAGCAAACGAGGACTGTCAGTTCAGGTCAGCCTCCTGTAGAAGTGAGACGCATCTTGAGCTGTAATGCACGGGATGCAAAGTTACTTGGAAGTGTAAAATCACACCTCGATAAAAGTTCATTTGATCGACTTCACAATCACAGTCCCTTCTGACCTACGCAGTTCACACCACATGAAACGTTGATTGGAAGAACAAGGTCTTCAGATATGACGAGGACAGACGAACAAAAGTTCCTCCGTTTATAGTTCGATTCCCGGTCTGATTCTCCTCGTTCCTTTACTGTGCGTGCACCTTCACCTTCGCCCTGAAGGGCGGCAAAAGGTAAACACGGGCGCTCAGATCTGAACAGACTGCTGTAGGTTAAAGGTAGTTTGTGTCGACGTGTTTGTTTATGCATGTTTGAATAGTGAAGCAGCACAGTAGCAAACTGAATGAATGCTGACAGTTCAGCAGGAGGAATGCACTGAATGGCTTTCATCCAAAGAATCATACTTTTATTTATTTATTTATGCTTTTCAAAATAAGATACAGCACACTTTACATACAGCCCATTAAACGTTGATAAATGTAATAAAATATGACATAAAACTTAGAAAAGAAAGTCGATCACAAATCCTGCGGTACAATTTGATTACAGCTTGTTTACTGTTTGTATTTTAGGGTTCGACACCATAAAAAGAAATCCTTCCCGTTTAGTAAAGTCTACAGTCTGTTTGTGTGCAGCTGTTTCGCTCTTAAAGTCCCGTCTGTTTGGCGCTTTGTGGAGTTTGCACTCTGACTCGCTACACTACGGGATTCGAACTCTCGACCTCCGGTGAAAGTTCTGAAAATGGGACGAGTGTCTAAATGCAACATGTCGTGTGCGGCGTCCATTCAGAACAACCTCAGATAAACCTCCTCAAACGAGTGGATTAATCTGGAACACTTTTAACGAGGCCATAAAAACGTTCACTCAGAGTTTGAGAGATAACACATTTTGTTGTTGTTGTTGTTGTTGTCAGAATGGCTCCAAGCCTGTTTAAACACTGTTTATCTTCTGTGTTGCTTCAGCTCAGCTCGTGCTGTTTTCATCATTCAGTCACGATCAGTTTGTGTGTTATCCTGCTGCCACGTGTTGATGTCTTTAAGTGTTTGTAGTAAAACTGTTATGTCACACTGCACCTTTAATCTCTGAATCCTCTCTCAGGAGTAATCCCATTACTTTCTTCTCCAGTCAGAAAGTGAGAAACCAGGTCAAACACAAGTGAACCAGTTTAATTTAGCTACGTTGTGCTTTAATGTCAGTCAGTAGATCCTTTCCATCCACATCCACAACGACCATGACATTCGTCTCACGCCACCGTCTGTAAGAGGTCTACTTGATTTAGTTCAGCATTTTAAACTTTGATGCTCTGCCATTAAAAACCAAATATAGTGATATTTATTTCAATCCCACAGAAGAAGAAGTCCGAGGCTCTCGGGCTGGGTGTTTCCTGATACAGAGGCCACGAAGCATGTCGTGATACACACTGATTTAAGATAATGACCATGTCGCTGTCAGAATTCACTACAGCTGGTTCATTATTGTTCAGTTCGTTTAACTCGAAACACTTAAATTCAAATCCTCAGAGACCCGAGATGGACATTTAAATGTTTTAATGACTGTGGTGTTTTTGTGAACTGCTCCATAAATCAATTGACCTTTCAAAGTGTCATCACAGCTTTTCAGCTGTATCGATTGATCAACATCAATACTTGTGTTTGCAAGAAGCACATGATGATATATTTCCATATCCATTTTTTTAAGCACAGCCTTAAAATGCACCCAGTGTTACAGAATATCTTGTTGTGTATATTTAATATAGAAAAGTGTGATTAGCTTTGTTTAAAAAAAAAAAAAAAAAAAAAAAGTATATTTTTTTCAACATGTTGAATAACTTCGTCTTTTTTTCCTCCTGCAGTCCTGGGATATATTTTTCCGTAATGCCAACGCTGGAGCTCCTCCTGGTTCGGCCTATCAGAGCCCTCCGCCCATCAGTGGTTCTTCTCAGAGACTAACCAGTGTCCAGGCTCTGGTAGGGGCTCAGCCCAACGTGGAGAAACTGGTGGCGGATCATCTCGCTGTGCAGTCATTAATCAGAGCCTACCAGGTAAAATACAGACGCGCATGAGGTCACACTAGATGGACCATTTTTATAGATCCAGTTTTTGTAGAAGACGAAACGGGAAGTTTTCTTCAGGAAGAAATGAGCTGAAACGATCATGTCACATGACATTTCTCTTCAGTCCTCTGGGATCAGAACGCCGGGCGGGAAGGCTTCAGCCGTAACCAGGGGGTAAAAATCAAAACAAGTTAATTGAAGTTATCTTACGTAAAGTAATCACAGTAATGACGGAGGGAAATATAGAGGGGCAGTGGTGGTCTTGGCCCGGCGACTTAGACCTCCAAGAAGTGTTCTTAAGACCAGGACCAGGTCAAGTACTAAAACACTGCTGGATACTTCAGATGCGTCATCTTGAGCGGGTCCAATGATAATGTCTGTTAGAATCTCCTCTTAGAATGGTTTTAAATCAGGCGTGTGTGTGTGTGTGTGTGTGTGCGCGCAGGTACGAGGGCACCACATAGCCAAGCTGGACCCGCTGGACATCAGCTGCGTGGACTTCGACGACACCCCGTGTGCCGTCGGTTTCCAGAACGTTGGTAAGAAATTTAAAATGTGCTTTTTTTTTTTTTACTCAAAATTCCTTTTTTTTTTTTGTGGCTTTTAATGCCACTTACTTGAGTTTGATTACATTTGTATACATTGTGTGTGTGTGTGCGTGTGTGTGTGTGTGTGTGTGTGTGTGTGTGTGTGTGATGCACGCCTGCAGCACGCTGTCATTGTTCCTGATGAAAGGGTCAGGCCTCGGAGTTGAAATGCAGGTGATTGTTATGAGCTGTTAAAGGACGCTTCTACAGTTTAGCAGGTTGTTGTTCTCCTTTGTTCTGGTGACGCTCGGGTCACAGAGGTCACAGAGGTCACAGAGGTCGAACAACATGTCACAGTCAGACTCTGAATCAAGAGAAAACAGGCGGATGACTCTCCGTGCCTCCATAGGTTATCTCTCTTTTTATAAGGACAGCCTGTGTGATCAGTCCCAGAGGGAGGACGAGGACATCAGTCAGTCAATTTATTTGAATAGAGAACGATTTGTGACGAACGTTATCTCGACTTTAAAGCGCACGTCGACATCTTACTTTGTTTGGACTGTTTCCAAAGACCCGACATGAATCCACCTTCAGCACAGCACGTGGCACCCAGTTTATCTCGCCTGTCAGCAGGAAACCTTTGCTGTTTTTATTTGGATCTGATGCTGCATTCAGGTGCTCCTCGGATGGTCCCAGTTTAAACGACAAACGGCGTGCTACGACTGTGACATGTTGACCGAGTTCTATTTTAGCAGCATCTTGGTGTGCAGTATGTGAACAAAACAAAAATATCTTAACACGAACAAAAACATCTTTTTGCCCCCCCCCGTGTGATGACGAACATGATGTCAAGTCTCGATCGCCACACACCGTACTGGAGGTGCGTCGCCGTGTAACGGTTTGTCAGGAGGCTTAAAACCCGCCTCAGCTCTCAGCCTGTCGTTAGCTTGACTCAGAGTTAGCCTGAGACAGCATTTCCAGCACGGAGACCGCCATCCATGGGACTCCAGCGCCCCCTGCAGGGACACACGGGGGACTCCAGCGCCCCCTGCAGGGACACACGGGGGACTCCAGCGCCCCCTGCAGGGACACACGGGGGACTCCAGCGCCCCCTGCAGGGACACACAGGGGACTCCAGCGCCCCCTGCAGGGACACACGGGGGACTCCAGCGCCCCCTGCAGGGACACACGGGGGACTCCAGCGCCCCCTGCAGGGACACACGGGGGACTCCAGCGCCCCCTGCTGGAACACACGGGGGGGCCCCCCTAATTTTTTGCAGCTTTCCGTACTTTTAATGTCTTTCACTGAAGCTTACAAGCGTCTGCACATGCCTGAAGAAAACGCTGACTCTCTTTATCGACCTGCAGGGGTTGTGCTTCTTGAAAAGGCGTGTGTGTGTGTGTGTGTGTGTGTGTGTGTGTGTGTGGGGCTCCTCCTGACCTTTGCTCAGCGTCCAGCAGAGTCCAAAGCTTATCTGCTGCCTTGAATTGTGCATGTGATTAGATGGCAGGCGCACTCTTTGATCGCATCGTTGGCTCGCTCTGCCTCTGCTTTGTGCCATTAAAGAAAACAAAATGATGTGATTGGATGTGTGAGTGGTTTAACAGAGGCGAGGAGGGAGGGAGGACAGACTGAGGATTCTTTATGCCTCTCAGAGAGAGAGAGAGAGAGAGAGAGAGAGAGCTGACTCTGCGGTATCGGACTGAAAACCTCCCGTCCTCAGCACAGCGCTGCACCAACTTTGCTGACGGAGACGTACAAAGACAGACAGACTTCCTCCTCCTCCCCCCGCCCCCCCGTCTGCTCCTCCTCGTCTTATCTCTCCGTGCGGTGCAGCAAGGACGTCACTTGTGTTAGATAAACACGAGCTAACCATGTAGCGTCTCAAACTGCTCTCCTGAGCGCGGTTCAATCAGGGCGCGGTCACACGGCACCAGGACGAACCGTGCACTCTCGTACGTAACGTCGTAAACTGAGTAAAAAGATGAAATAAGACAAAGAAGTTAAAGTGGAACACTTCCTGTCCAAACACTGCATGCAGGTTTTCAGGGTAGACCTGGATGTCCTCTTAGAGCCTTGAGGGGGGCGAGAGATCTAAACCAGTTTTAAAACTGTAAGAGAGCCTCGACCTCCTCGGGGACGCAAGATAAAATTGGAAACAATTAGACTTCTTAAAAGGGGAACGTGACCGATTTTAATACTTGAAGGTCGTTTGACTTGTTATGGGGAGGTCACCTCAACCTGCGACACCCAAGTCTGCAGGAGCTGAGGAGTCGATTTAAAGATGTCATCGTCCTTAAAGGGAAATTCTTCTTGGCCTCTGTCCTGCACCTCAGGTTCAGGATCGTGCAAAACAAAGAGCATTTGTAGAAACGCATCGCCGCGTCCTACATCACCTGTTATTTAGAGTTTTAACGGACGTTGGCACATAGCGGTTCTAGCCGGGTCTGAGGGACCCTGAATCTTCTCCCCGAGGGTCAGGAAGTCGTGTCTGATCCTCCCGTCACTGACCCCCCCATGATGTCGTGGTGATGTTAACCCGATGAGCCGGCGTCAAGCCTCCAGGGAGTAAAAATGGTCGCGATTTAAAAAAGCAGCGGGAATAATGTACTCAAGGAAATCTGGTTTAGTTTTAGTTTTGACATTAATGGTTATTAGTCGGCCTCCTCACATCGACCTGATTCAGCTTCTTCTTCTCTCGTGTCTTTCAGGTGTCTACGGGCTGGCAGAGTCGGACTTGGACAGAGTTTTCCGGCTTCCCACCAAAACCTACATCGGAGGCGGTGAGAGCGCCTTGCCTCTCAGGGAGATTATTCGCCGCCTGGAGGTAACGTCCTCTGATTCATTATAAAAACAAACCTGTATCGTCCTTTTACCAGATTTGTTTTGCAGCTGGTAGATTGAACTCTGGAATACAAACGTGCAAACGCCGTCCGCTGTCCCTCTGTCACGCAGGCGGCTTACTGCCAGCACATCGGGGTGGAGTTCATGTTCATTAACGACCTGGAGCAGTGTCAGTGGATCAGGCAGAAGTTCGAGACTCCAGGAATCATGCAGTTCGGCGTGGAGGAGAAAAGGACGCTGCTGGCCCGGATGATCCGATCCACAAGGTCGGTGTTCTGACATTCCTCTGCACACAGCTGGGGCAGGAGGAGGGGGCGGGGTTTAGGCCTTATCCACACGTGGGCGGGTATTTTTTTTCTCCCCTCAGGGTGAAGATTTTTTAGAAACTCAACGGTGATTATGTGTCGGCGGGGAAACCAGAGTCAGTTACTCTCCACTATGACGACGAGCAGAGACGCCTGAATAGACGACTTTATAAACAAACTTTGACGAGGAATGGCGAGAACAGTGTCTCGTGTGGCGTTGATCGTTTTTGACTTGTTGTGCTCATGACAGCCGGATCAGTGCCGTCGAGCATTTTTTCTCGTGGACGAAGATGTTTTTTGAGAACTCGGCATGTGTGTGACTCAAACAGCAGCTCCTCCAACCCGTTCACAGGTTCGAGGAGTTCCTGCAGAGGAAGTGGTCTTCGGAGAAACGATTCGGCCTGGAAGGCTGCGATTCGCTCATCCCGGCCCTGAAGACGATCATCGACAAGTCCAGTCAGAGCGGCGTGGAGAGTGTGATCATGGGCATGCCTCACAGGTAAACACTCAGTCACCTTACAATCATTATGAACAACAATGGAGACGGTTTAAACAACAGTCAAACATCAAGAGGGGACGCACCGGATGGATCCTTCCTGGATCTGCAAACATAAAAAGCATCTGTTGGCTGTGATTGGAGGATCAGGAAGAGGCGATATGACGATTAAAGACTGAATGATATTATAAGTGTTACAGGTCACGGTCTCTTCTGTGTCATCATGTCTCAGACAAACAATTCAACAGCACATTAATATCATTCATAGAAAACTCCTGCATAGAAGAGAATGTCCAGTTGGTGGACTGATGATAAACACGAGCGTGATGATCTGTCTCTGTCTGCAGGGGGAGACTAAACGTCCTCGCTAACGTGATCCGGAAGGAGCTGGAACAGATCTTCTGCCAGTTCGACTCCAAGCTGGAGGCTGCAGACGAGGTTTGAACATGAACCGTTGACGCCATGATGACGAAACGGCAGAAAAACTTTTACGACTCGGTGACTTTCTGGCTTCAGGGTTCTGGAGACGTCAAGTATCACCTGGGGATGTATCACAAGAGGATGAACCGGGTCAGCGACAGGCAGATCACGTTATCTCTCATGGCCAACCCGTCTCACCTGGAGGCGGTGGACCCGGTGGTTCAGGGGAAAACCAAAGCGGAGCAGTTCTACTGTGGAGACGCGGAGGGCAAGCGGGTACGCCGAGTCGGCTCGTCTTTGTGAACCCGCTCTGCTCGTGACCCGTTTGTAACATGATGAATGTTTTCCAGGTGATGTCTGTTCTGATTCACGGTGATGCTGCGTTTGCAGGACAGGGTATCGTGTACGAGACGTTTCACCTGTCTGACCTGCCGTCGTACACCACGCACGGCACCGTGCACGTCGTGGTCAACAACCAGGTACACGTGAAAGCTCCGACTCGGGGTCGGCACCTTTTTTGTGCCACTGTGAGAAACATGAAAATATTCAATCTGAACGTCCTCGCAGATCGGCTTCACCACAGACCCGAGGATGGCGCGCTCGTCTCCGTATCCCACAGATGTTGCTCGGGTCGTCAACGCTCCCATCTTTCACGTCAACGCAGACGACCCGGAGGCTGTGATGTACGTGTGTAACGTGGCGGCCGAGTGGAGGAACACGTTCCACAAAGACGTGGTCGTCGATCTGGTAAGTGTTGGAGGTTTTCTTGTGACGCTTCGTTGCAGGAACATTTCTTTAACGTTGACCTCCTCTCATCCAGGTGTGCTACAGACGCAACGGCCACAACGAGATGGACGAGCCCATGTTCACTCAGCCGCTGATGTACAAACAGATCAAGAAGCAGAAGGGCGTGCTGAAGATGTACGTGGAGAAACTCATCGCCGAGGGAGTCGTGACGACGCAAGAGTACGAGGTGAACAGACGCCGTCCGCTCGACGACGTTACAAAGAGAATCAGTGTTTCTATCAGCGCTAACGTTAGCCTTTAGCAACCCTGTGTGTGCAGCCTCATCGAGCTGTGAGACTATTCTTCTTATGATGCTTGACTCACGTCAAACTTTTCTTCGGTTCAGGAGGAAGTGGCGAGGTACGATAAAATCTGCGAAGAAGCTTTCGATCGCTCCAAAGACGAAAAAATCCTGCACATCAAACACTGGCTCGACTCGCCGTGGCCCGGTGGGAACTTTGCTTCTTTTTTTCAACCCCGTTGAATAAATGTTCTCGGTGTTGTCGTTCGTGCGTTTTTGAGACCGTGGCGTGCTTGTGTGCGTTCTGCAGAGTTTTTCACGCTGGACGGGCAGCCCAAAACGATGAGCTGCCCGCCCACGGGCATCAGCGAAGAAGAGCTCGGCCACATCGGGAGCATCGCCGCGTCGGTCCCCGTGGAGGACTTCACCATACATGGAGGTTCGTACTTAATAACCTGCGTCTATGAACGTCCCGTGGACTTCTCTTTACAGTCTGCGTGCGTGTTTTTATTTTTAGGTCTGAGTCGGATCCTGAAAGGACGCACGAACATGGTGAATCAGAGAGTGTGTGATTGGGCGCTGGGTGAATACATGGCCTTCGGCTCGCTGCTCAAAGACGGGATCCATGTCCGTCTCAGCGGACAGGACGTGGAGAGAGGAACTTTCAGGTGATTAAAGGACTCAATATTTACATTATTATTATTTATGTGCATGTAATACCAACATTCACCACCGTGTGGAGCCTTGGCTTTATGCACACACGTGACTGCTTTCAGTTCACGCTCATCTTCAAACATCTTTCCTCGCAGCCATCGACACCACGTCCTCCACGACCAAAACGTCGACAAGAGGATCTGCATCCCGATGAACTACATCTCCGCTGATCAGGCGCCGTACACCGTCTGCAACAGCTCGCTGTCCGAGTACGGCGTCCTGGGTGAGGAACACTCGCGCACGCTCCTCAAATACTTTGGGTTCAGCAGTTAACAGCGACCGTTCTGTGTGCAGGCTTTGAGCTGGGCTACGCCATGTCCAGTCCCAACGCTCTGGTTCTGTGGGAGGCCCAGTTCGGGGACTTCCACAACACGGCTCAGTGCATCATCGACCAGTTCATCAGCCCGGGTCAGGCCAAGTGGGTCCGACAGAACGGCATCGTGCTGCTGCTTCCTCACGGCATGGAGGGAATGGTGAGAGAAGTCGTCTTTGTTATTTCAGGATGCTGCGATCGGAGATTAGCACGAGAGCGAAGAGAGAAAAAAAGATTTTATTCTTTTATACTTTTTTTTTTTTTTTTGCATTTTCTGCGTCAGGGTCCGGAGCACTCGTCGGCCCGCCCTGAGAGGTTTCTTCAGATGTGCAACGATGACCCCGACGTGTTCCCTGTGAGTTAATCCGTTCACACTAACCGTGTAACCACGTCAACACAACCAGCCAATCAGAGAGAAAAGCACAAATAATGTTTATCGGTTAATCTACCGAAAAACATTTTATTTCATCAGAGAAACACAAACGTCTGTCACAGAATGTTAAATATGATATGATACCATCCCTCTGATTTTCATTCCTTCGCCTGTTATTAGAAACTGTCGGAGGACTTTGCGGTGCGTCAGCTGTACGACTGCAACTGGATCGTCGTCAACTGCTCGACGCCGGCAAACTTTTTCCACGTCCTGCGCAGACAGATCCTGCAGCCCTTCAGGAAGCCCGTGAGTGAGACGCCAAGAAGCCCGAGCTGAAAAGTGAACAAACGGTGAACTCGCTCTGACCGAACCCCCTCTCTCTCTCGCTCTCTCGCTCGCTCTCTCTCTCTCTCTCGCTCGCTCTCTTCGTCTCCAGCTGATAGTTTTCACTCCCAAGTCGCTGCTGCGTCATCCCGAGGCCAAGTCCAGCTTCGATGAGATGCTGCCAGGTGAGCAGCGTTTACGACACGAATGAGCGACCTTCACTGTCGTTCAACCGAGCGATGATTTACGTGGACGCCATCTCTTTCTGCGTGTAATCCTGCAGGCACGAGCTTCAAGCGTGTAATCCCCGACGACGGACCTCCTGCTGCAAATCCAGAGAAGGTGAAGAGAGTCGTTTTCTGCACCGGGAAGATCTTCTACGAACTGACCCGAGAACGCAAAAACCGAGGCATGGACGAGTCCGTCGCTGTGGTGCGCGTCGAGCAGGTAACGTCGACACGCTGTGAGCGATCAGACCACATCTGGTTCCTACCGCGCTAAAACATCGAACGGTCTCTTTTCAGCTTTCACCGTTCCCGTTTGATCTGGTGAAAACTGAAGCGGATCTTTATCCCAACGCCGATCTGGTCTGGTGTCAGGAGGAGCACAAGAACCAGGGCTACTACGACTACGTCAAGCCCCGAATCCGCACCACCATCAACCGCAGCCGCCCCGTCTGGTGAGTCTCCTGTCTCCTCTCTTTTCCTTCTTCACTGAGGGTGTTTATTTTATTTTATTTATTTATTTATTTATTTCTTTGCTCCGTAGGTACGCTGGTCGGGAGCCCGCGGCGGCTCCGGCGACTGGAAACAAACACACTCACCTGAGCGAGCTGCAGCGTTTGCTGGACACGGCGTTTGATCTCGAAGCTTTCTCAGGAAAAGTGTAAAACTGCCCACACAGTTTCTCCACACACACACACACACACACACACACACACACACACACACACACACACCCACACCCTGCAGATGTTTTTTACCCTTTTTAACCACGTCACGTTGTTCTCAGGCAAGCAAACCAAACGCACAACGACTTACTGACCACTGACACTGTTACCGTGGAAACCTCGTGTTCACAGCGATGGACACTCTTTTAGAAGAACCTGCTCGAATGTATGCATCTATACACACTTTGATTTTAAAGACAGAGTTTTAGTTAATTTTTTTTATTTTTTTTATTTGATGTAAAATTTTGAGCCGACCTGAATCATGAACACGATCACCTGCTGGACGAACATTTCTCTTTACTTGATTATGTTGATGATGTTTTGCTTTAAGTATTTTTTTTGGGAAATCAAAGTAAATGTTGAAACGAATATTCGACACATAAAAGGATCACTTTGATTTATTTTATTTTTTGGAACAAAACAATCTGATTAAACTTCTTGTCGATTAGAAGGTTGGTGCAACTTTGAGTCGAGACCAGAAACTTTCCTTTCGCCTAAAAATATCGGTAAAAGAAATAAGAAGTCAGCTGGCTTACATGAGGGGTTAACCACAACGTGATGTCATCATTCCCAGTCTTTATTGGGAAAAGCCTGATGCCCCAATTAGAGATGTGTCGCCTGCTAACTGTGCACAAACAACAGTGTTAAAGGTCACATGACCTCCTCCTCTTCTTCAGGTGAGATCAGTGTCCTCGCTCCTCTTCATCATGTGTGTGAAGTGTGTTGTTGTAAATCCACTCTGATCCTGTATTTGATCATGTCTATAAACCCCTCTATTTCAGCCCTGCTCAGAACAGGCTGTTTCTGTGTCTGTAGCTTTAAATATGTAAATGAGCTGTGTCTGACCACGCCCCCTCTCTGGAAGGGCTCGGGTGTACTCGCTGCTTTCTGGCTCCATGTCCTATTGTTTACGGTGAGAAGGCAGACTCAGAGGGCAGAACAAACACCTAGCTGTGGGAGTGTCACCCACCTGGGGGAGGGGCTACTGCCCTTTGTGATGTCATGAAGGGAAAAGTGGAGCAGGCAGAAGACGGAGAGGATGGACTTTTCTCATCATCGGGGGGTTTGTAGACAGACTAGAGACAGATGTTGGAGGAAGATGGAGGAGAGGATTTTACAGAAACATTTAAAGCTCCTTCTGTATGTAATTATTATTTTCTTTTAATGCTGTGACGTTTACAGCCTCCTGCTGAGCTAAGCTAACCAGCAGCTTTAGCTTCATGTTGACTGTATTATTATTTATTGAGAACTTGCAGATGAACTCCTGCTAATTGTCTAAAATGTTACAAACATTTGTGCAAATCAGACGATTTGTGCAGGATTTTTTTTGCATGTTCTGACTCGGTGCTTCACTAAAAACACGATTTATAAAGGAGCAATATGTAGCTCTGACCCCTAGTGTTTAAAATGGGTACTGCAGTCAATATTGATCCTAGTTTGAGCACGTTTCTGCTCGTGGAGCGTGTTAGAATCATGCAGAGACGTTTAGGTCGGGTACAAAGCGCCTACCTTCTCTGGTCCAAACAAATCCAGATCATTCAGGACCAGGATCTAAAGTTAGGAGGACTTACTGACACGTTTGTGCCAAATCGAACAGATTACTTGAAATAAAACTTTAATCACTAAGAATCACGCCTGATGGATCATCAGTGATGGGATGTATTTATTTTCTTAAATTGTTGAATGTTTCTTTGTTTTCAGAAAATAAAAACGATGGTGATTAAATACTTTTTATTTTTATTAATCTGCATCATCTGGTTTCATTCACAGAGATATTTCTGATCATTTATGAATATATTAGGAAGGAATGCTTTAAATCAACATCAGCAAAAAGGTTATTTTCTTCCACCTTTACATCCAGGTCTTGGTCTTCAGTTCAGGTCCCAGGTTTATTTAAGTCCACCACCAAAGATAAAAATGCTAACGTGATTCGGATAACATTTATAAAACACACACAAATTAAGTTTAGAACATTTCTGTTAGATTCGTGGTGATGGCGTCCTCACAGCTGGCTCCGGGATCCAGGTCGTCTCAGAGCGTTTCTGATGAAGGTGAACAGATCCGGGTGAGATCCGCCGGACATCTGATGAATGGCGCAGAAGTCCTCCAGAAGCTCGAACAGTTTCTCTGTGAGGAGAGATTCAAAAATGTTAAAATGGTGGAAACGTTAAAGAACGCTGATGTCGCCCTTCAGAGAGAATCACTCCCATGATTCCCCGCCAACCTCAACGTCATCTTTTGTTATAGTCTTGAAGGAGAGCCCCCTGGTGGTGAACTGTACTCACTGACTGTAGTTCCCTCTGTGACCAGCAGGTGGTGAATCTGAGTCAGTTCTTGCGTCAGTTTGACTTCTCCGAAGGTGAAGAAGGCCATCCCCTTCTTCGCCATCGCCGCCGCCATCAGCTGGATGACCGCTGTGCGACAGGGGAGACAGAGAGCTCATCGTTTGTTCTGCCGACATAAATCAACGATTCATGAATGATTCGTGACGCTCGAAAGGATCGCGGCACCTTTGAGTTGGGGGTCGCCATTGTACGCTCCACAGCCCCACTTGCCCGTGGCGATGTCCGGCCCGTGGCCTTTAAAGCCGCAGTACGCCTTCAGGGAGCAGACAGAAAACATGTAAGAATGAAAACTTCAGCGGTAGAGATTCAGACATTCAGGATTTGATTTGTTTAAGACTCAAATCAAAAGGTCCCAAAGTCGGGTGTCTCGGGCTTTGTTTTCGTTACCATGGTAACAGAGCTCATCAACAGGGACCGCCCACTTTTTCAGCGGCTCTGGTTCCGGAAGAAAATGTCCCTGTTTAAATCCTCCACTGACATTTCACAAAAATCCTGACAACACGAGGGACGGACGCCTGTTGCCATGACAACCAGCTACACCAACACTCGGGACTGTAAAACATTTGGTTCGCCACTAAAACGCTGTTAAAAAAAAAAAAAACTTTGTAAGGAGTCTCAGAACTACACATCCCAGAATCCATTGCAAATCACTGAACAACAGTTGTAATATGTTGTAGCATAAAAAGATCACGAGCTAACGGACTAGCTTGGCTGCTACCAAAATTATCCGTTTGCATTCGGGGCGGGAAACGTTGCCATGGTAACGGCGAGCTCCACCACTTGTTGAGCCTTTTAGAAACAAGTAACATCAGCTTGTTTTCCTGAAGTTTAAAATGTCGGCGTCATGACGACGGGCCAGAGTTTAGCGTAAAGATTTTGGGACGTTAAGAAAAAACCGAATAAGTCTTCTCAGGATATTTTAAGTCTGTCGTCACATCGTTTCTCCTGATATTGATTATTGTGATTTAACACGGCCATGTTGCTGACGCACCTTTTGGAGTTCTCGTGTGACGTTAAGCATGTTGTACTGATCACGTCCGTGTTTAAAGTGAAGCGCGTCGATGGCGAGAATCTGCCTCTGCAGACGCAGCCACTCGTCTCTGCAAAACAAAACAAACATCAAGTAAGAGAATCAAATCCACTCAGATGAAATGTGAAGGAAGCGAGAGGTCGTACTGCACCTTGGCAGGTTGTCATCGTAAGGCCCCACCCACTCAAACGAGTCACTGTAACCAGAGTAACAGCTGAACTGCTGAGAGCCTGAAACAGACAAACTTCAGTCACCTGATGTCTAAATAAAGTCAGATGAAGGAACGCGTCCCCCCCCTTACCTGTGATGATGAGACACTCGTCTTCTGCCAGTCTCTCCGTGAAGAGTCGGGACACGATCAGCTCCGGATTCATCAGGAACAAAATCTCCTCCTGAACCAAACCGGATCCCAGAACACCTCCACCGATCCAGCTGGAGGCGAAGTCCACCTGAACCCGGGAGCAAGACTCAGGTTCAGCGTTGTCTCTCTCTACGAGGACATCAGGCCGGTTTGTTTGTCTGTTCTCACCTGCAGCAATCCGGTACCTTCAGCCTCGATGCTGCCTTCTGATGACACGTGAAGCTTCGGCATCTTCTCCTTACAGCTACAAATTCAAATTCAAAAAACTTTATTCGTCCCCGGGGGGGGAAACAAAGGCACACAGAGCAGCTACACGAACAATGCTGGATTAAAACTTCACTTTGACCTTCTCCAGTTGGGTTTGTCTTTGAGGACACGGCGCTCGAAGGTCACCAGCCCTTTCAGGTCGTTCCCTGTAGAAACATCCGTCACTCGTGTGTCTCACAAACCGCAGGACGAGAAGGTTAAACATCGACTCACCCGTCACCACGTGGAAGTAATGCATGATGGCTCTCAGCTTTTCCTTCTTCCGTTCTTCGGACCGGCTTTCGAACAGACTGAGAGCAGAATGAGGCGTTAAGTCGCCGCACAGCGAGGTGAACGCGGTGTTTGAGGTCTGGACGTTTCCTCACCTGTTGAAGTTGATGGACGGGTAGTTGCCGTATTGTGCTCTTGGCTCGGTCGTGTTGCGATGAGGGAACGTGCAGAAAAAGGCGTTGGCGAGCAGGCAGGATATCTGACCATGCGACAGAGTGATGGAGAAATGTCTTCCTCTCTGCAGCAGCGGGACGGGCTGAAAACATGAACAGACAGAAATCAGCTGTTTCCCCTCCGAGCTCAGAGCGCAGGGAGCAGAGACGGAGCTCAGACCCTGAGATATTTAGAAACCGGGCCAGAGGTCAAAAGGTCAGGAATATTGAGTGTGAAGTTTTGCACCTTCTTCACGTCGTGCGGCAGCTTCAAGGCCAACGCAGCGATCTTTGGAAACAGGCTGCTCAGGTAGTTGTCTTTATCCGGGACACGCTGGAAAATAAAAACAGGATGACTTGAAATGTTTGGAGGGTGTAAAAAAACACGTCTCCACTGAACTGCACAAAGACACCGACCTTCACAAAGCTGGCGAGGGCGTCGAACCTCCACCGACCTTTGTACTTGGGGTTATATTTCAAGATGGCTTCCTGGCGAGAGAGTGGGAGAGTTGAGCTCTGACACTGATGAAGACCAGATCAGTATTAAAATGTGTGAATGCAAACCTCGACATCCTGAACGCTTGCTTTGGTCTTTTTGGACAAAGCCGTCAGCTGCTTTACGATCACGTCCCACCTGCTGACCTTGGAGCCCTGTGCAGGGACAAGAGGTCATCCACACGTTATTCACAGCGTGCAGCGCCGTCATGTCCGCACGTATCTCTCAACACCATCACACGTACCCAATACTGGGAGGTCATGACATTGTGAGGTGAAAACGGCATCTTCACAAAGTGACTGTTGGCCCACGTGTCTTGGCCCTGGCCCGGCTGAGGGACCAGGTCTCTGTGCTGGAGGGAGTTCACCTGGGGGGGAGAAAACAGTGATGCAGTTCTTGCAGGTGCATCTAGTTCTGCGTGATGGAGATGATTCCAGGAGGACTGCTCAGGAAATCCTCCTGATCTGGTTTTTCACACCTCATAAGAAATGTGCTGGAGGAGCCACCTGAAGGTCCTTATATCAAAAGTTAATGGACATTCATGGGACACTCTTCAGCCAATCAGAATTGAGTATTCACGCAGACCATGGCATAGTATAATTTAAAATTAGGGAAGTCAATCGATTACATTTTTTTATTTATGACTACATCATGTGAGGACTCGTACTTACATCGACAAAGACGGCGTGCTGCTCGCTGAAGGTCAGGGGCCCCAGCTTGTTGTGACACTTAGCGAGCGTCTTCAGGTCTGACAGAGGACAACATGACGAAGAGTCGTCCTTCTTCGGACGCTTCTGACGCTCCTCTCTCTCTGCAGCTGCACTGGTCTCTGTCTCCGAGTCCTCGGGACACGCCGGCTCAGAGGCGAGCGAGGAGCAGCTGGCTTCACCTGACCTTTCTTTGTGCTCTCGTTCTCGCTCGTGGTCGTCCTTCTTCTCTTCAGGCTGAGACGACTCGGAGGGACAGAAGGACTGGACGTGGCGTCTGGCTTCACTTGGGTCTTCTTCGCGCTCTCTTTCTCGCTCGTCTTCTTCCGTCTTCTCTTCAGACAGGACGGCTTTCATCTGGTCGCTGTTGTTGCGGCGGTCCATCTCTGGAGGTAAAAACTTTAATTTGACCCCACGTGAAACAACACCAACACTTCAGATGATCAGTCTGTAGCTCCGCCCCCTAGTGTTTAAAATGAGTACTGCAGTCTAAACTCTAATCATCACAGAGAGCTGTCTCCCCCCCTCCTCTCACACAGGTCAGCATGTAGAGACACTGTAGCTTCAGTGTTTAGCCAGCTCTGCATGTGGTGGACACTGTAGCTTCAGTGTTTAGCCAGCTCTGCACGTGGTGGACACTGTAGCTTCAGTGTTTAGCCAGCTCTGCATGTGGTGGACACTGTAGCTTCAGTGTTTAGCCAGCTCTGCATGTGGTGGACACTGTAGCTTCAGTGTTTAGCCAGCTCTGCATGTAGTGGACACTGTAGCTTCAGTGTTTAGCCAGCAGGTCAGAAGGAGGACATACTGGCTGCTGCATTGTTGTCAGAGAAGCTTCAACACAGCAGGTTTCCTTCATGACATTCAAATTAAATGATTTTTAGAAGTTGCAGCTGGAGCTCAATCTGAAACACAATCTGAAATCTTAAAAGTATAAAAGTATAAAAAGCTGAATCAGCCACGTGCAGCAGAAGCGACACTGACCCAGAACAAACATGGCGGTGTCTGAAAACTCTGCTCAGGTACGTGAATAAAAAAGTACGTCGTCATGTTACTACGTGCACAAATGTAAGAGGGGGGGAGGGGGGGGTTAAGATTTAAAAGCAGGACAGATCATGAACCACATTAAAAAAACCGTCCTGAACCTCTGAATCTGCATCTTCGTGTCATTAAGAGTGAACAAGAAAACCCAAACACAGTGACGTCATTAAACAGGTGTCAGACTCTCACCTGGCTCCACGTTGGTTCAGGTGTAATTATCATGAATAACAGCTTTTCACCGTGGAAACTTCGACACGTCCACGAAACACTCGAGTTTCACTTTAGTTTCACTTTGAGGCGAAAACGAAAGTAAAGTAAACAGAAGCAGAGATTTAATGTTTTAAACATTAAAACAAAATAAACATTTTAATCCACGAGAGGTTCAACACATGATACACGTTACTGGAAAAAAACATAGAAATGTATTTAAATAAGACAAACCGGCAGTGTGTATGTGAGGCACAAACGTGACGTCATGAAAAAGGATCGTGGTGAAAATTAAAGGAGCAGTCCGGAGTTTAGGTCAAGAAATGTGAAAGTAGTAATAATAACAATAATTATTATTATAATAATAAATACATTTCCCTTTGATGGATTCTGAGGTTTCTGAACCGACTTTGTTTCTAACATCTTTTATTTTGTGGATTTTCCTGCTGGTTGCTCGGTAGACGTTGAGTCGGACAAAGTTTGTGTTGTTTATTTTCCCTCCTTTTGTTTGTCGGTATTTGGATCCTCTTCCTGTTGTTTCAACCTTCAACGTGGCAACAAAACACTTGAAATGTTTCTGTCGGAGCAGAAGAAGAGAAGCAGTTTGATAGTTGGACACAAGATGGCAGCAGAGAGCCAGAAACAGGATCCTCAAACATCACCCTCTCTTTTTCTTTATCAAAATGTAAATATACATCACTTTAATCCAGTCTTCAGTGTTCACATTTGTTATGCTGGTGACCTCACTTTGACCTCACTTTGACCTCCCAACACTCCCCGATATACAAAAACACAAACTCCCTCTTGCTGAATTTATTTATTTACATCGTGTCAGTTTGTGAGCGTTCGAGCACATTCAGGTACTTTGATTTATTCTATTCTGTTTTCACATCCGCACTCCTGAAGATATCCAGATAACTTCAGGAGGATCGCTCCGGATTTATCCGTCTGTTCACACATGCTCCTCACAGCCGAGCGTGTCCCTGTCAGACGGGGGGGGGGCGGGGTCTCCTGAGGTCACACGTGACGTATAAAAAAAAAGACGCACAAGTGACGTGTGCGTCCTCCACACGTCTCTATGATGAGAATCAGCGTGTTTGTATGAGCGCTGCGTCTTTAAGAAGTTCTGTCTCCAGGTTCATGTGTCAAATAATAGATGCAAAAAAAAGTCACAATAAAAATATAAATAAATAATTCAACGTAATCTGGAGTTGCAGCTTTATAATTCGAGCCGCTTCCATCAGAAGGTCAAAAAGGTCGCAGGGAGGAAATCAGGATTTAAAACGGCGTGAGGAGAAGAGCGGCGTTATAGAGCAGCTGAAGCCGGGGGGGGGGGCGGGGAAAGCGCTGTCATGAGTTCTCGTGATGATGGTCATGTGTGATGGTATCTCAGCTGCATATTCTATACCGTGTGTGTGTGTGTGTGTGTGAGTGTGTGTGTGTGTGTGTGTGTGTGTTTCCTAATAACAAAATGTACTGCGCCTCTTAGGAACAGTCGTGTATGTATTCCTGGGTAAAGTAAAAGGGTGGAGGCCCTCATCCTGTGTGTGTGTGTGTGTGTGTGTGTGTGTGTGTGTGTGTGTGTATGTGTGTGTGTGCGTGTTATTCTGGGTCAGCCGTTTTCCTGGAATGTTCCGCCTCCTGCCAAAGCGAAGTCACTACAATGGTATGCACACACAACACGGCAGAAACACGAGGATGACTTAAAAAGGCCTGAAAGTGAAGAGAAGGTGGAAATGTGTCGGCACGCTCGTCTCCTCGTCTCTCGTCTCCTTGTCTCCTTGTCTCCTCGTCCCTCGTCTCTCGTCTCCTCGTCTCTCTTACGCAAAAATGTCCCAAAGACAAAAAAACAACAACCCCACCGCTCTGAGCAAACTCTCCCCTGAGCTGCACGAGGCGAGCACTTCTTCCTGTCATCATGAATCTGTCAGTTGAATTTATGTGAATCCTCCAATGAACAGAGACGCAGAGCTGTTCTACTTCCTGTTGGACAGACGGGTTTCCTCATGGTCGTGATGATCCGTTTATATCGTTTCGTGTTATTTAAATCAGTGTCCTATCGAGTCTCACAGCTCGTTTCGTGTCTTTTCATTTTGTCGTATCGTATCGCTTCATTCCTGCGTTCACGCCGCATCGGAACATCGTTTAAATCTGCATCATGGAGCCGTATTGATCCTGTTGTGTTGTTCCATGTTGCATCGAATCGTACTCAGTCGTATCGTTTTGTGACGCATTGATTTTTTTGTGCGCTGCAGCCAGTCGCCCCCCTGCTGGCCAAAAGAAAGAATGCACGTTGACGATGAACACTTTGGGAGCATATTTACATCTTACAGTTTATGGTCATGTTTTTCTTTTCATTCTGCGAAGGGTTTAAAATCCAAATAAAGATTCAGAATCAGATTTTAAAAGCTCATTTTCATGGATCAGATCAGACGCCGCTGGAGACGACGACCACGTTCTTACACCTGAGAGTGCAACCAGCCCTGTTTTCACTCTCTGATTTCTTCCCTCTTTGTCTCCTCACCCCTCCCCACGTCTTCTCCCCTCTTACTCCCTCCTTTCTTCTTCTTCTTCTTCTGCTGGAGGTCAGATTGTTGCAGCAGTGGTGGATGTTCAGCCTTAAGATCAGGGTCAAGGCTTTTTAAATGGTGAATGTGTGTACGGTGTGTGAAGCACCCCGCTCTCAGGAGCAGACTGTGACATTGTGAAATGACTGCAGTAGATTTGAAATTGTGCGTGTGTGTGATTGTACTCTGCGGCAGGTCGTGGGGGAGGAAGCAGCAGAGTCGAGGTGGTGGTGGAGGGGAGGAGGAGTGATACGGATAGTGAGGAGGAGAAAAAAATGAAGAAATGGGAAATCTCGGCACCTGTTTCCAGGGCAACAGAGGTCTGAAAAACACAGGCGCAGGTTGGACTTTTTATTCTCCACGCTGCACTGCCCTCTGGCAACACACTGCAGACGCCTTATAATGACTCCCAAACACGCCGCCCGGCTGCGAGCGACACCACCTCACTGCCTGTGTGCACATGTGTCGGAGCTGCAGATGAAGGAATGTGCATGCATGCATGCATGGATCGCACATACGTGATCATTTACAGGTGACGTCATTATCTAGGATGCACCCCCCCCCCCAACTCTTTCTCTTTTCTGAGATGATCGGCTGCTCTGGTCTGCAGTCAGTCAGCCGGCCGCCTGACTTGTAGGAGGAGGAGGAGGAGGAGGAGGAGGGACAGGAAAATGCCTTTCTCTGTGGGAGACATTAACCGTGTGATCTCATGAATACATTATAGAGGGAAGTGATGAGAGTTCCAGCTCTTTCCAGAGAGCCGATATTTTTGCACAGCTCAAATTCAACTATTCAGCATGTGATTATTCTTTTAATCCAAACCAAATAAAATGTTTCTTGAGAAGGTCGGAGTTGTGCAAATGCTTAACAGTGTTGTATTCATTGATCCTTTTGTATTGTTTTATATCATTTCAATATTTATTGCCTTTTAATTTTGGGCGGCGAAATGTGAATAGCACTCAAGTCCAAGTCAAATTATCAAATGCGGAAAAATCAGGTATATCATTTCATTGCAATTCCATTTTGTTTCCTATTTTCTTGTATCATGGCACTATTTATTGCTTTTTTATTTATTAACATTATTTTGAAGGTGTCTATATACGTGCAGAATTTAAGGCCAATACGCCTTTTTGTACGGGGACAATAAAGTAAATCATACTTCATTATATTGTAATGAAACGCACCGCTGAAACATATGCTGTATATTGTATTTTAATAATAGTAACACTGTGAAGGCTGCTAAATGTGTTTAGCATTAAGGTCCAAGACACAGTTTTTAAGACTAACCTGGTTTAAACACTAACCTGTTCAATAATCGAGCTTTAATTTCCCCACATTTAAAAATTGGTAACGACTTCTCCATTGGACATTTCTTTGTCATCTATTCTTAAAGGCAGAGTTGTTCATTTTTAAACTAGCATGATTTTGAAAGTAGCATTCGCTCAGTGCTCCGTCTGCACCCTCCCCCGCCCCCTCCCCTCTGTGCTCCTTCAGAAGCCACGCCCCCCCCTCTGTGCTCCCTCAGAAGCCACGCCCCTCACTTACATGCACTAGCACTGTTACTTAAAAAGTGTAACTAGACAAACTAACCCTAACCCTCCCTTTAATCTAAAACATTAACAAATCAGCCTAAACATTTGACCTCTTACAGTTGATTAAGAAGAACATGTAAATATAACATTGAAATCGTTTTAAAACAATAATTTGGCCGTAATAAATGTATTAAAGATACTGGTATATTTCCTCTAAGCTGTTTATTCTTATCGAATCACCGGCTCTTCTGAGTCAAATGACTCGATCCCTGAAGCGGTTCGAACTTCCCCTCACTATTAGCCTCGACTGCGACACAAGCTAGCTCAGTTAGCCCGCGAGCTAACCTGTACGATCCAATCAAGCGGCTTCACCGTCTGGCAGCAGCTGCAGCAGCAACAAGGTAAGCTCCAGGTTTACAGGTGATCTTCACCCGACCAGCGGGGGGTAGCTATTCGGCCTGGCTGCTGTCGGGACAGTCCGAACAGACACTCGGTCGTTGTCACGGAAAAAAACGAGCTAATGTTGTAGAAAACTAACGCGAGCTAATTAGCATTCGGTGGCTAACGGTGCAGCAGCAGCAGCGTGTTAAAGAGGCTCCACAGCTCAGCTCTCAGTCAGAGGATCCAAGCAGACAACCCGACAGGATCACTGCTCACAGACAGCCTTTTATTATCCTGCAGCAGCCTGATTAAAGGAGCATTCTGCTAAAACATATCAGCCTTTTATTATTCAGCAGCTCAGCCATGCAGGTGAGACAAAACCTTTTCATATTTTAGTGATGATGGGTAACACACACACACACACACACACACACACTCACACACACAGGCTGCACTCCTCCACAGAAATCACACTCCTGCTGAAATGCTTTGTTCTGTTCTGCTGCAGATCTGAGCTGCTGCTTCTTTATTCTGTGTTTGTGTCTCTGCAGGTGCACATGTGCATCATGTGCATCATGTGCATCATGTGCATTTCCTTATTCATCACGTTAATAACACATTTATTCATGAAAAAAGTCAGTGCTGTAGAGAGGGGAGGATGCATGTTTGGCTCTGCTGTATTTGTGTTATTGAGCAGACTGTTCTCTCTCTCTGGCAACGACTTCCTGGCTGTATCATGGGTACAGAAACATGAGAGAGAGAGAGACAGAGAGAGAGAGAGAGAGACAGAGAGAGAGAGAGAGTGTGTTTGGGTTGAGTGTTTACTTGAAGAGATTTGAGATAAACGTGCTTCAAAGAGTCTGCAGGATGTGTCAGGTGCATCCTTTTTATTTTAGAGCTGCAACAGTTAATCAACTCTTTAGAAAAAAAAACATTTAAATAAATAAAGTATTTTTGTAGTGTGTATGTAAACATTAGAAACTGTGATTTTATGAACCTGTGAAAGGTGAATCAGCTGGAATATCAGGATGTTGTGTCGGTCTGATAGATGCTTTTTAAACTGTTGTAAAACCAATAGTTCACAATAATCAACAGATGAATCCAGATGTCAGATAGTTTAAAATCGTGTAAGTGAGACTAACGAGTGTTTGAATGGATCCATCAGACACCTGTCGCAGGTAAACACTCCTGACCTCCTCCACACTCGTCTGTTGTCTTCCTGTCCTCTCGTTAAGTCGACTCCTCGTCTCCATTAAAGACGGGATTAATTGGTAATCTGTTGGATCACACTGAAGCTCTTAACGAGCGTTTAATTAAAGACGGGTCCTCGCTGCACATCAGTCCGTTCAGCGTGTGTGAACAGACTTCAGGAGTCAACGAGTCAAAGTGTGAAAACGTAAAGAGGTTAAATTCAAGTCCAGACTGTTTTTAACGGATCAAACATAAACGGACTAAACCTTCGGACGCTACCTCAAACATTTCCGACGGTAATCAAAGTGGAGACATCCGTCACTTTGAAGTCGTAACGGGGACGTGTCTCTGTCGCGGCAGCCGCACTGACAGTGTTCATGGTTGCCGTGGAAACGTCAACCAACATCGCTTCCCGCTCGCCAGAGTGACCACGCCCTCTTTTGGGTGAAAACAAACGTTTAGCCCGCGGTTGTAGGGCGCTAGCTTATTAGCTTAATTGATTCCATTATTTACACAAAGTAAATAAGTTCAACGTCAGATTCAGTGAGGTCATTGGACACTGCCGCCCCCTGCTGGTCGGTTTCACCCGGGCGTCATGAGCGGGGCCCCCTGCTGGTCGGTTTCACCCGGGCGTCATGAGCGGGGCCCCCTGCTGGTCGGTTTCACCCGGGCGTCATGAGTGGGGCCCCCTGCTGGTCGGTTTCACCCGGGCGTCATGAGTGGGGCCCCCTGCTGGTCGGTTTCACCCGGGCGTCATGAGTGGGGCCCCCTGCTGGTCGGTTTCACCCGGGCGTCATGAGCGGGGCCCCCTGCTGGTCGGTTTCACCCGGGCGTCCCCTGCGTGAACTTGAGCGGCATGTTTGCGAGCTGTAAAAATACACAACATCCGGCTGGTGAAGCTTTCTGCTCTGCTCGCTCTCATTGGCTGATCAGTCGGGACGCCGTGGTCTGGAATCAAAGTCGATTGATATTTATGATTCCAGAGTCAGGAGGCTCCGACAGCAGGAGGATTTCAGGATCAGTCCTCCTGAAGTGATCCAGATGTTTTCAGGAGTTCATGTGTGTGTTTAGATAGATAATGCTTTAATCAGACCGATGAAGCTGAACACTGTGTGTGTGTGTGTGTGTGTGTGTGTGTGTGTGTGTGTGTGTGTGTGTGTGTGTGTGTGTGTGTGTGTGTGTGTGTGTGTGTGTGTGTGTGTGTGTGTGTGTGTGTGTGTGTGTGTGTGTGTGTGTGTGTGTGTGTGTGTGTGTGTGTGTGTGTGTGGCAGGAAGCAACAGGGAAAGAACATAAAGAACAGACGGTTGTAAGAGGACAAAGAGTTGAGTTAGCTGAGGTCAAAAGAGGCGGAGAGAGAGAGAGAGAACAGTGTGTCTTAATCACGCTGCAGCAGGTACAGTCTGTGCCGCCACACACACACACACACACACACACACACACACACACACACACAAACACAAACACACACACACACACACACACTCTCTATGTGGTTAAGCTGTGAGCTGCTCTGTGTCTGTAGTAAGGTTCTCTAAAGGATCGTTTTGGACGCCCCTGGGTTTGCCAGATATGAGAGCAGTTATCAGGTGAACAGGTGTTGCAGCGATGGAAGCGGGCAGTGGAACTGCTTCAGATAGAAGTGATTGTACCCGAGCTAAAAAGCCTCTGCATGTTTCTAATAAGCTCCAGCAGCAGAAAGCTGCTCAAACTAGGATCAATGTTGGAGATGAAACATGGAGAGAGGTTAGAACGCAGAAAGCTTTACAGACCCATGCAGAGCTGGCTAAACACTGAAGCTACAGTGTCCACCACATGCAGAGCTGGCTAAACACTGAAGCTACAGTGTCCACCACATGCAGAGCTGGCTAAACACTGAAGCTACAGTGTCCACCACATGCAGAGCTGGCTAAACACTGAAGCTACAGTGTCCACCACATGCAGAGCTGGCTAAACACTGAAGCTACAGTGTCCACCACATGCAGAGCTGGCTAAACACTGAAGCTACAGTGTCCACCACATGCAGAGCTGGCTAAACACTGAAGCTACAGTGTCCACCACATGCAGAGCTGGCTAAACACTGAAGCTACAGTGTCCACCACATGCAGAGCTGGCTAAACACTGAAGCTACAGTGTCCACCACATGCAGAGCTGGCTAAACACTGAAGCTACAGTGTCCTTCACATGCAGAGCTGGCTAAACACTGAAGCTACAGTGTCCACCACATGCAGAGCTGGCTAAACACTGAAGCTACAGTGTCCACCACATGCAGAGCTGGCTAAACACTGAAGCTACAGTGTCTCTACATGCAGAGCTGGCTAAACACTGAAGCTACAGTGTCCAGTCTTGGGTTCTTAGGATTTAAAATGGTATCAAAACAGAAAAATCAGGTATTGTGATTCGTGATGGCCTGAGGCTGAAAGCTGCTGAAATCAGGTACGACAGTCTTCATGATCACAGCCCCCTCCTCTTCCTCCTCTTCCTCTTCCCCTCCTGCTACTGAAGATGTGTGACCCAAATCTGCAGAGTGCAAGAAAGGAAACCAGAGAAGAAGAAGAAGAAGAAGAAGAAGAAGAAAGGGGGAGGATGTCAAGGAGAATTAGCATGTCAGTCGTTTCCCGCCAGATAAAGAGAATCGTTAGCGAGAGGAGACGGGATTCACGGGGAATAATGCAAACATCTGGTGCAAAAGGAGGGAAATCTGCAGAACACACACACACACACACACACACACACACACACGCTGGTAAATGTGTGTGTGTTTGTGTGATAGCACGTCGGTGTGTGCAGCTGAGGGAAGGAGCTGCCTCTTCACATCTCCCTTCTCTTAAATTCCTTTTGAAATCAGCGAGCTAAATTTAGCCTCTAGCAGCCACCCCCCCCCCCCCCCCCCCCCCGTCTTTTTGAGAGGTATCAGAGGTACAGCAGTCAGTGATAGGCTAACGTTTGGATGTGTGTACACACACACACACACACACACACACACACACACGTCTAAAGTGAGTGGGAGGGCGCCGTGTCTTTGTGTGCACACTGTAGTGATGATAAATTGTCTCTGTGTGGTAAATGAGCTCTCTCTCTCTCTCTCTCTCTCTCTCTCTCTCCCACTCTCTCTCTCTCTCTCTCTCTCTCTCTTGCTCTCTCAGGGCGGCTGCCTCTCAACGACAGTGGGGGCTCTCCCATGACCCCCCCCTCCATCCGATGAACCCCCTCAACTTCATGAAACCCTCCCTTCCTCCCACGCCACAAAGGTACACACACACACACACACACACACACACACACACACACACACACACACACACACACACACACACACACACACACACACACACACACACACACACACACACGTGGTTGTCCTCATGTGAACCCGACACCTCACCTGCCATGTGGTCTGTTTGTTGTCAGCACTGACGTCTGACTCTCACCTGGTTTCACCTCGAGACAAACTGTTTTATATTTTCACTAAATTTGTCAAAAACTGAACTAAATTCTGAAACACGTTTTTTAAAGGGGACACGTCCTCAAGCGTTTGATCGCCCGCTGTGAGGACAGATTGTATTGATCAGTTCTATACTGATGATGTGTTTAAAGACAGAGGGAGGGGTGGGAACATTCAGCTCTCGTCTCTGAGTCTGAAGCATTTTGACTCGGTCTCAGGATTTTAAATCAAGACAGCCTCTGATTGGCTGTTTCTCCACGTCATCACTGAGACACGCCCCCCTGCACGCAGGATAAGGATTTGTATAGTCCCGGTCTGACCCTGCCTTGGTCTCGGTCTTGACTCGGTCTCGGGGTTCGCTTTGACTCTTCACTTGGACACGAGATGTGCAGAGACAAATTATTATAAAAACAATCAAATATCAACAATACATTCAAAGTTTCTGCTCCGGATCAAACGTGTTCAAGAAAAGGATTCAGGAGCCGGCGTGCAGGTGGCGCCACAACAACCGTAACCACCAACCGTGGAGTCAATGGGCCGTGGAGCGCTGTGTGTTCAGACTCTTCTGGAAGCATCTTGATTAGGTTTACTCGAGCCAAAACACTCTTTAATTGAGTGCAGCCACAAAGACTCCTGACTGCTCTATTTCTCTCCAGGACGCCATGAAAGCAGCGAGACGTGCTGCCAACTCGCTGACACGACGAGCAGCAGAAACAAAGAACAAACAAACCCCGGATTGAGTTTGATCGTGTTTATTTGAAATAAATCTCGTGATGCGCGTAAATGTTTATCGACGAGGGTTCAGGTGTCGACACGACAGATTTATTTTAACCTCGACATTTTTGTCAATTAAAAAAAAAAAAAAATACAGCAAATACTTCAGAGGAAATTATAGGATGCCCATTTAAAGGAGCAGTCTGTCCCCTAGTGTTTAAAATGAGTACTGCAGTCTAAACTCTAATCATCACAGAGAGCTGTCTCCCCCCCTCCTCTCACACAGGTCAGCATGTGGTGGACACTGTAGCTTCAGTGTTTAGCCAGCTCTGCATGTGGTGGACACTGTAGCTTCAGTGTTTAGCCAGCTCTGCATGTGGTGGACACTGTAGCTTCAGTGTTTAGCCAGCTCTGCATGGGTCTGTAAAGCTTTCTGCGTTCTGCAACACCTGTTCACCTGATAACTGCTCTCATATCTGGCAAACCCAGGGGCGTCCAAAACGGCCTTCAAAGCCCCGCCTACCTTCTCTGGTCCAATCAGATCCAGAGCATTCAGGAGCAGAATCTAAAGTCCGAAGGAGGACATACTGGCTGCTGCATGTTTCCTTCATGATCACAGAGAAAGAGAGCAGCTCTCTGATTGGTCCTTTAATAATTAACGTTTCCAGCAGAGGAAGAGCGTGTTGGCTTGAAATGACACTCAGCCGTCAGCTGAGGTTACCTTAGCTGAATCCAACACGCTCAGGTTAAGTGTTCTCTCTCTCTCTCTCTCTCTCTCTCTCTCTCTCTCTCTGAGGTGATGGTCTTTGTGCTGTTTCAGTGTTCAGAATCCAAAACAGCGAGTTTTACCGGGGAGAGATTCAAACGCACTCTGTGATATCGTTCAGATCTGGATGAGCTCTCTCTCTCTCTCTCTCTCTCTCTCTCTCTCTCTCTCTCTCTCTCTCTCTCTCTCTCTCTCTCTCTCTCTCTCTCTCTCTCTCTCTCACTCTCTCTCTCTCACTCTCTCTCTCACTCTGTAACTCTGCGTTTTCATCTCTCCTCCTGCAGCAGTGACGGCCCCTTCCTAAATGACCCAGTCTCCTGGCAACCAGGAACCAATCAGCACCCAGGATCTCTCTCTGTAGTAACCACAGTGTGGGGCGTGACCAATCCCACACACAGCCAGGTAACACATGTCTCAGCGCTCGAGGACGTTTCTCCTCCTGTGTTCATGTGCAGTGATGAAACCAAGCCGAGTCACAACGAGGCCGAATGTTTTTTTACACGTCAAAAACAGTTACTGTGATTTTAGAGAAGCCAGAATGAAAACACTGTCAAAACAATAATAATCCACTCAGACATTATCTTTGCGCTTTGCTGATCTCAGCTGTCATTGGCTGAGACACGCCGGACGCCCCTGGGTTTGCCAGATATGAGAGCAGTTATCAGGTGAACAGGTGTTGCAGCGATGGAAGCGGGCAGTGGAACTGCTTCAGATAGAAGTGATTGTACCCGAGCTAAAAAGCCTCTGCATGTTTCTAATAAGCTCCAGCAGCAGAAAGCTGCTCAAACTAGGATCAATGTTGGAGATGAAACATGGAGAGAGGTTAGAACGCAGAAAGCTTTACAGACCCATGCAGAGCTGGCTAAACACTGAAGCTACAGTGTCCACCACATGCAGAGCTGGCTAAACACTGAAGCTACAGTGTCCACCACATGCAGAGCTGGCTAAACACTGAAGCTACAGTGTCTCTACGTGCAGAGCTGGCTAAACACTGAAGCTACAGTGTCCACCACATGCAGAGCTGGCTAAACACTGAAGCTACAGTGTCCACCACATGCAGAGCTGGCTAAACACTGAAGCTACAGTGTCCACCACATGCAGAGCTGGCTAAACACTGAAGCTACAGTGTCCACCACATGCAGAGCTGGCTAAACACTGAAGCTACAGTGTCCACCACATGCAGAGCTGGCTAAACACTGAAGCTACAGTGTCCACCACATGCAGAGCTGGCTAAACACTGAAGCTACAGAGTCTCTACATGCAGAGCTGGCTAAACACTGAAGCTACAGTGTCCACCACATGCAGACCTGTGTGAGAGGAGGGGGGAGACAGCTCTCTGTGATGATCAGAGTTTAGACTGCAGTACTCATTTTAAACACTAGGGGGCGGAGCTACAGACTGCTCCTTTAAGTTTCAGTTTACAGCTAACGATCTCATGTTTAGTTTGTTCGTTTCTGGAGTTAGATTCTCTCGGATCTCGTCTTTCTCTCCGGCTGATTTGCCTCCATCGTTCCGATCGTACGTGAATGAAAGGATTTATTTACAAAGAGTTGGAGGTCACGATGTAGGCGGAACCTCCACGCGGCTGCTCGTCTCTCCGGGTTTGATGAAGTTGTAAATAAGCTGCTCTGAAAGGTCACTCCTCCACGCTGCAGTCTGTGGGAGGGAGCTGCATCGTTCCTCTTTGCTGTGATTTTTCACAGCTTGTTAAATGTTCGGATGTTTCTAAGTGTGGGAGTCAAACGCACTTTAACGACGTGAAGACCGAGCGTCTCTGGGTGTTAATGAGGGATTGGTGTAGCGTTAGCAGGATTGTGATTGATGCACACAGACCCCTTCATAGTTCTAAATGCTGCTCGCTCGTCCCTCTTAAAGAGAGAGAGTCCTTTCACTTTCATTTTTCAGGGGGAAATTAATCTACCCTGTGGTCTCTGTTCCTCCCTCTCTTTGACTCTGTGGTTTTTATGACCTTTCACTGTGATAACACCTCTCTCTCTCTCTCTCTCTCTCTCTCTCTCCCCCTCTCTCTCTCTCTCTCTCTCTCCCACGCAGGTGTTCGGTGCACCCATGGGTCCCGGGGAGAGCTCCGGTGGTCACATGATGCCCGGGGGCAGCCCTGGGATGGGCTCTCAGTTCCTGGGACAGCAGTCGTACGGAGACGCCGTCTCTAAAGGATACGGACAGCCCGTGATGTACGGGCGTCCCGGCGCCGGGTATAACCCCGCCTCAGCATACGGGGGAAGGTACGCCACCTTTCACTTTCAGTTTGACTGAAGTTCATCACAACTCGTCATCCTGAAACTCAACTCAAACTGAAGCTGCGTTCGTTCTCACCGATGCAGAGTTACAACATCATGCAGTACCACGAGTGTCCACTAGAGGCTGCCTGCAGGAGTCTCACACACACACACACACACACACACACACACACACACACACACACACACACACACACACACACACACACACACATTCATAACAACCTGAATCAGCTGGTTTGAGACCCGCTTCAGCTGGACCGCCGCGTCCGTTTCCAGGTCGATTGAACGTTAGGCTGAGGCTTCATTTCTAACATGGCGCCCTCGATGACCCGCTCCAGAATCCAGCGTGATGTCACTGTGAGAGCGGTCATTCACTAAAACAGCCTGTGGTTACTTTTCCACGCTGTGTCTTCAGAAGGCGGTACACGCCGTCACCGCTCTCAGCCGTCATATGAAACCGCACATAGACGGGCTGCTCTGCGGCGCCGTAGAAACAAACGCACTTCTCACCCGACGACCTCGACCTCACAGGGCGCTCTGTGGACACGAGAGAGAGAGAGAGACGCCATCCTCCCTGTTGGAGGTTATTGTTCCATTAGAGCGACTCTGGAGCGACCGTTTGAAGGGGGCGGAGCTACAGACGATGTGAAGCAGCACAGAATCAAAGAGCCTCCGTGGTCACGTGGTCGGTGTTGGCGAGCGGCTCGAGGTTCAAAACATCAAACCGCCATCCTGCCTTCAGTTCCAGCTCGCTCGCTCTTTTGTGTTGTTGTTTCCTTCGCTGTCAGTCACACATCAAAGCAGACTCACAGGTGCTGCAGTGTTTACAAACCTGCAGGGAAAAATAAGGAAGTGGAAAAGTGTTGATGTCCCTTCCAGGATCCGGAGAACTCTCTTATTCTTCTTTTTCTTTTTTGATCATTTTTTCAGACTTTTTGAAAACGACAGTGGACAGAAAAGGAAACCAGAGAGAGAGAGAGAGACACACACACACACACACACACACACACACAAAAACTAAAACTTCATATTAGATTTCTTTGCTGCTCTTCCTTTTTGTGATTTCTGCATCATCATGTGTCGGACTCTCTCTCTTTCTCCCTCTCTCTATCTTTCTCTCTCTCTCTGTCTCTCTCTCTATCTTTCTCTCTCTCTCTGTCTCTCTCTCTCTCTATCTTTCTCTCTCTCTCTCTATCTCTCTCTCTCTATCTTTCTCTCTCTCTCTCTCTGTGTCTCTCTCTCTCTCTCTCTACCTCTCTGTCTCTCTCTCTCTCTCTCTCCCTCTCTCTCTCTCTTTCTCCCTCTCTCTACCTTTTTCTCTCTCTGTCTCTCTCTCTTTCTCCCTCTCTCTCTCTCTCTGTCTCTCTCTCTCTCTCTTTCTCCCTCTCTCTACCTTTTTTTCTCTCTCTCTCTCTCTCTCTTTCTCCCTCTCTCTCTCTCTCACTCACTCACTCACTCACTCACTCACTCACTCACTCCCTCTCTCCCTCTCTCTCTCTCTCTCTCACTCACTCATCTCCACGTCTTCCCCTGCAGTTACCCTGGTAACAGCGGAGGTGCTGGTCTGGGCGTCCGTCCTCCCTCAGACTTCACGCAGGCTGCTGCCGCCGCTGTCGCTGCCGCCGCTGCCACGGCGACCGCCACTGCCACGGCGACTGTTGCAGCGATCCAGGAGAAACAGCACCAGGAGCTGAGCTATGGACAGGTAAATGTTTCTGACAGGTGGACGAGTCCGTCTGTCCCGGAGCCGGGGACGTGCTGCGCCCTCACCTGTGTGTCCTGCATTGTTGTGTTAGCATGCTAACATTAGCGCTCTTTAGCTAGCTGGTAGCTTCATGTAAACAGACAGAATGATCTAAAAACTCTTCATCCAATAATCAGTGAGTATGTTCTTCTTCTTCTTGACTCAAACAGCTTTTATACACAAGGGGAGGAGCCATGTAAACACAGCTCTGACAACAACACAGCCAGCAGGACTCCAGCTTCTCCCTCACTGGAGACAGTCAGGACTTTTAATCTGTAATCAAATGAGAGTTATTTTGAGTCATCTGTGGAGGTTCAGTCTCTGGCACGCTGTGATGTGACTCACAGCTGTTTTGACTCATCTGAAGAAGAATAACTGTGAAAGTGTGAGTCACTGCAGATCTGTGGAGACTTTAAAGTTTCTCCTCTCTGAGTGTGACCTCACAGATCCTCTCTCACATCAGCGGCGCCGTACACTCCTCCTCGCCCTTTTTCCCCGGGCCGATCTTTCTTTGTGGTGTTCTTTACATCTGTCTGTAAAGTTTTTAACGTGTCGTACAAACAAACATGATCAGACGCACAACGAGCGGACGTCAAGCAGACGTCAGTATTCACGAGAGCGATGGCGCTCTGCAGGTCGAGTTAAAGGCGTGACAGCGGGCCGCGTGGCGTTCTCATTCACAGACTCGTTTTAAAACCGTTTTTTTTTTTTTTGTCGTTCTTCCCTCTCCCTCCCAGATGGGCGGCGCCTCCTCTTACAGCACCCAGTTCCTGTCTCACTCGGGGCCCCGGGGCCCCCCAGGGATGGTCTCCTCCAGGACCGGACCCCCACCCTCCAGCGGGGGCATGTACCCCTCCCACCCTGCTCAGGGGCAGAAGATGCCCCAGCATGGAGGCTATCCCGGCGTGCAGCAAGGACTCAAACGACCTTTCCATTCAGAGGTCAGCAGACGCACGCGCCTCCTTTTTTATTAGTGTCTGTCAGAACCTCAGCGCTCCTGATGAGGAGGTGTCAGTGGACTCTGTGTGAGCCGGGCCTCTGCTTCGTTCTTCTGCAGGGGTTTCCGGTGCAGCAGTACGGTTCTGGTGGGATGTCCGGGTACCCCAACCAGCCCCTTCAGTACCCTGCAGGACCTCAGCAGCGCTGCCCCCCCTCCCCGTCCTACCCGTCCAGCAGGATGCCTCTCATGGGCCAGTACAGCTCCGGATCACAACACCCGGGACAGTTTCCTCCTGGAGCCGGACAGCCCAACCCTCCACAGTACTACAAGGTGACCCTTTTTTTTTTTTTTTTTTTTTTAAACTTTATTGAAACATGTTAACAGACACGGTACACATCACCGACCACACGAGCAGCACGGGAATGCAGCATGAAAACAGACAATCAGGGGTTAACGGGACACAGACGAGCACAAACAGGAACAGGAAGTGAAAGACAGGAGAGTGATTACAAAATAAAACAGGAAATGACAAAAATGCTGAAATAAATGTAGAGAAAGGAAACGTGACCTGACGTGTTGTGTCAGTAAAGAGAGTTAACGAGTTAAACCCTTCCAGAGGTCACTTCAGACGGCGGCGGACTCGTGTTAACAAACAGTCGATTATCGGAGAAAAGGGCGAATTAGCGGTAAATGAAAAAAACACTTAACGACTTTGGAAACAAGTCCGACTTCATGGAACGCTGCCCTGTTTTTGTTTGTGATGAAAGTTGTTTTGCAAACAGATCTAATTAGTTGGACCGTGTTGAAGTGTGTGCTTCATGTTGTGTGTGTGTGTGTGTGTGTGTGTGTGTGTGTGTGTGTGTGTGCGCGCTCTGCAGTCGGAGCCGTTTAACGGTCAGGGCGGTCTGCCGTCTGCAGGAGCCGGAGGATACAATGCCTTCACTCAGGCTGCGGTCAGCGGGGTGAGTCATGCATGCAGGCGCTTTTTAAAATCACCTAACGAGTCCAATTAAGAGAGCGAGCACGGAACGGTCCGAGGACGGAGACATTTAATGAGACGCTTCGTGTTTCTGTTCCTCGCCCCGCAGCCAGGTCGGGGGGGAGTCATGCCCGGGTATCCGAGTTCACCGATGGGAGGGAACCCCACGCCTCCGATGACGCCCGGCACGTCCATACCTCCCTATCTGTCGCCGGGTCAGGACACCAAACCCCCCTACCTCTCACCGGAGACCAAACCCAACATCGTCTCCCAGCAGCCCCCTACAGGTGAGGACGCAGAACTGCAGCTCCCAGCTCCTCCATCATAACTTCCTCACACTCTCTCTCACCTGTGTTTTCCTCTCCAGGTAACCCGAGCGACGACCTGCGCCTGACGTTCCCGGTCCGAGACGGCGTGGTGTTGGAGCCGTTCAGACTGGAGCACAACCTCGCCGTCAGTAACCACGCCTTCCAGCTGAGAGACTCCGTCTACAAAACGCTAATGCTGAGGTAATCAGACGCCAACAATCACACAATCAGTGATATCGTGCTTAAGGGGCGGAGTCAAACCAGGCACTGAGTGACTCCTGCTATCATAGTGATACCAGGTCCTGAGACTTGTTTTTGTTGTCATGGTAACCAAACTGGCATTTCAACATTTCATTCGTAACGACTCAGACGAGGGGCGGGAGCGGGGTGACTCTGTGGGGACTTGTGTTGGGAACCCAGAGAATTGCCCGGGTGCCCTTGAGCAAGGCACCCAGGTTTGTTAGAACACCACAAAGTCAAAACTCAGATTCAAGGGGAAAAAAAGACAGGTGTAGATCTGTTGGATTCCAGTCCATGATAACGTGTTCGTTCACTTCTCACCCTGCCGGCTGTGTGATCTCAGAGCAGAGCACGTCTCACTTTTTTTAACACAAAGAAAAACAGCAGAAGAAGAAAAACACAGCAGGAATGTGTGACAACCCCACCCAGTGTGAGTCTGATCATCTGTGCGGTGTCTCCCCCTGCAGGCCGGACCTGGAGCTGCAGTTTAAGTGTTACCACCATGAAGACCGACAGATGAACACTAACTGGCCCGCCTCTGTGCAGGTCAGTTCAGTGAAACATGTGACCTGTTTAAACATGTGAGGGTGTGGCCTCCTTTCTTTAACTGTTCTAAACACAGGTAATGATCACCTGACCAGGAAATGAGTCTCTGCTCATTTTAACTCCGTGGATTTTTATCAGTCTGCAGAAAAAGCAAGCACGAAGCTGCGGGTGGTTTGATTCTGTGTCTTGTCTCCGGCTGTGTCAGGTCAGCGTGAACGCCACTCCTCTGTGCATCGAGCGGGGCGACAACAAAACGTCCCACAAGCCCCTCTACCTGAAGCAGGTGTGCCAGCCGGGACGCAACACGGTGCAGATCACGGTGACCGCCTGCTGCTGCGTGAGTCTCCTGCTGTCCCCCCCTCGTGATGTCTCACAGACGAGAGCCTGTAGTGAGCTCCTGTTTGTCCCCTCCTCTCTCTCCGTAGTCTCACCTGTTTGTCCCCTCCTGTCTCTCCGTAGTCTCACCTGTTTGTGCTGCAGCTGGTCCACCGGCCGTCTGTGCGCTCGGTGCTGCAGGGTTTGATGAAGAAGAGGCTCCTGCCGGCCGAGCACTGCATCACCAAGAGTGAGAACCAAGCCTGCTAATGTAGCGCAGTTCAACTGTCTCACCACTAGATGTCCCCGTTGATCTTTAGCTTTAAATGGAGTCAGACATGCACGCACACACAGCACGCCTCTGAAGGCGGTCCCCTTCCATCACATTTCAGATGAAGACGTAGATATGGGTCCACGTTCAGAGGAAAATAAAACTTAAGTCGGAGAACGAAACTGGAGGTGAAAGCACAGTTCAGGAAACATCGCGGCCTAACGCCTTTTTTCTGTCCACGTCTTTTCAGTAAAGAGAAACTTCAGCAGCGGTACGATCCCCGGGACGCCCGGTCTGAACGGAGAGGACGGCGTGGAGCAGACGGCGATCAAAGTTTCTCTAAAATGTCCGATCACCTTCAGACGAATCCAGCTGCCGGCCAGAGGCCACGACTGCAGACACATACAGGTAGAGTCTGACACACACACACACACACACACACACACACACACACACACACACACACACACACACACACACACACACACACACACACACACACACTCTGTCTCACGCTGATGTCTCTGGCGTTGCAGTGTTTCGACCTCGAGTCGTATCTGCAGCTGAACTGTGAACGAGGGACGTGGAGGTGTCCTGTGTGCAAGTAGGTGAACGTGTCCCAGCCGGAGGTGCACTGTACGAGTCCACGGGACGCTTCAGAGACCGCTACAGTTCAGCCTGATCACCCGAAGGCGGGAACAATGGGCCGGTTAACGGTCCAATCAGCAGCTCCCGACCAGTCGAATGAATTGGCTCTGTGAGCCCCGAGCCTGAAGATTCCCCGACTTCAGAGTCTGGGATAGACGTCGTCTCAAATCACCATGGCAACGTGTCTGTTTGAAGTGTCTCCCCCCCCCCCCCCCCCCCCCCCCTCCAATGAAAAAGAGGGTATTTAACCGATTAGTCCCGAGGCTGTAGTCCTCAAACCAAAACAGCCCGAGTTAGAATCCGACCTGTAGCTCCTCCCCCCTCGCTCTCTCTCTCTCTCTCTCTCTCTCGCTCTAAAAGATTCGTACAGTGTGCGTCCGGCGCTCCTTACACCTTCTCATTTCATATTTGCGTCGGTTGTTTTGTAGTTTAACATGATTGTGTTCCTGTTCACAGTAAAACCGCCCTGCTAGAAGGTCTTGAGGTGGACCAGTACATGCTGGGGATCCTGGTCTACATCCAGAAGTACGTTTGATACAGGACCTGAAGTCTCTTCTTCATTCTTTAAAGTCCACTGACTCCTCTTCCTGTTCGCTCCTCAGCTCGGACTACGAGGAGATCACCATCGACCCGGTGTGCGGGTGGAGGCCGGTACCCGTGAAACCAGACCTGCACATAAAGGAGGAACCCGACGTTCCGGTGCTGAAGCGCTGCCGGACTGTCAGCCCGAGTCACATGGTCCTGCCCAACGTGATGGAGATGATCGCCGCTTTGGGCCCGGCGTCATCGCCGTACCAGAGTCTGACAGCAGGGGGCAGGAACACACCGGACTACAACAGACCAGGTCAGATTTACACACACACACACACACACACACACACACACACACACACACACACACACACACACACACACACACACACACACACACACACACACACACACACACACACACACACACACACACACACACACACACACACACACACACACACACACACACACACACACACACACACACACACACACACACACACACACACACACACACACACACACACACACACACACACACACACACACACACACACACACACACACACACACACACACACACACACACACACACACACACACACACACACACACACACACACACACACACACACACACACACACACACACACACACACACACACACACACACACACACACACACACACACACACACACACACACACACACACACACACACACAGCCTTTTCTCTCCCATGATGCTCGCTCAACTCAAACAGAAGCTGCGCTCGACCTGCTTTTCATCGTATTTGTTTGTTTTTTTTGTCTCGTAGGGAGTCAGGGATTCTCCAGCCAATCAGGATTCACAGACTTCCCCAACACGCCCGGCACGCCGACTCTTGGAGAGTACACCTCCTCGGGACCTCCTCCTCCTCATCCGCTCCCCTATCAGTCTGAGCAGGTTAGACCTTATATAACACACATATGGGCAAACACACAGGACGCATACGTCCCTTTGTGTTTGTGATGCAGCCTCCGGTCACCATGACGACGACGGTCATGCGTCTATTCTGTTAGTTCACTCTGCAGATCCTCCCTGAAGGTTGAGACAGGCTCAGTGACGGTCAGAGATTTAAAAGACCTCTTCACTTACATCACAGATAAAAAGAGGCAGACGATTACGCAAGTCAACGTGAGGAACGTGTTGTTCTGAATATAATGCAGAGAATATGATGGTTCAGATAGAAGTGATTGTACCCGAGCTAAAAAGCCTCTGCATGTTTCTAATAAGCTCCAGCAGCAGAAAGCTGCTCAAACTAGGATCAATGTTGGAGATGAAACATGGAGAGAGGTTAGAACGCAGAAAGCTTTACAGACCCATGCAGAGCTGGCTAAACACTGAAGCTACAGTGTCCACCACATGCAGAGCTGGCTAAACACTGAAGCTACAGTGTCCACCACATGCAGAGCTGGCTAAACACTGAAGCTACAGTGTCCACCACATGCAGAGCTGGCTAAACACTGAAGCTACAGTGTCCACCACATGCAGAGCTGGCTAAACACTGAAGCTACAGTGTCCACCACATGCAGAGCTGGCTAAACACTGAAGCTACAGTGTCTCTACTTGCAGAGCTGGCTAAACACTGAAGCTACAGTGTCCACCACATGCAGAGCTGGCTAAACACTGAAGCTACAGTGTCCACCACATGCAGAGCTGGCTAAACACTGAAGCTACAGTGTCCACCACATGCTGAGCTGGCTAAACACTGAAGCTACAGTGTCCACCACATGCTGACCTGTGTGAGAGGAGGGGGCGGAGCTTGACAGCTCTCTGTGATGATTAGAGTTTAGACTGCAGTACACATTTTAAACACTAGGCGGCACAGTCACAGACTGCTCCTTTCAGTGAAGGAAATGAGCCCGCTAACAACAACAAACCAAAGATAGAGAAAAATAAGATGCACGTCAATGTGAACGTCGTCTTCAGCTTCAGGCTCCAGAACACCAACATGGCGAGCGCCAACAAGCGAACAAAGAGCTTTAAAAAGACAGAGCAGTGAGCGCTAACATGCAGCTCCTCGAGGTTCAGGACTCCTGACTGTCTTTTCCTTCTGACTCCTGAGTCCAGTCGAGAGCTTTTAAGGTGACCTGAAGTAGACCTGTTAACTTCACTCTGTCTGTCTGCAGCAGCTGCTCGCTGTCTGCTGAAGGTTTTTACAGAAAGATTTAAATGTCACACACGCCTGCTGTTCTGACTCTTCAGAATAAATCCACAAGCATCTCATTTCATCATGTGTGAATTTCATTTCATGTTTATTCCATTCAAATAAAAAATGCTCTCTTCTGAATCTGTGTGTCACCATCAGACATCTCACTCTGGACGGATCGAACACTCCCATAGCATCCTCCAGCAGCACAGTTCAGGTGTTCATGGGAATCAGAGTCTTGGGGACGCCGGCAGTCCGCTGCCTCAGCGGAACACCAACTCCCAGAATTCCCGGCTGCAGAGCGAAGGCTCCTTTGGCCTGGGAGGTCCAGGAGCGCCTGGAGGAGAGGGAGCGGATCACGCTCTAGACGTGAGTGGATGACGTGTTCGGTTTAGTAAGACGTGCTCATCTTTTACAAGACCTGAACGCCGCTTTATTTCTTTGTTTGAAAGTCCAGCTTTAAGGTGACTTTGATGTGGGAATCTCACAAAAGCATCTAAAGTGAAACTAAACTTTTTTTAAAGCATGAAACTGAAGAGGAAAAATGTAAGTCAAAGCACTTGGCACACCGTTTAATGGTTAAGACACGCCCACTCACTCTAAGACACACACACATAAACTGATTAGCATGTTTAGCTCGATAATTTAGCCACGAGCGACGACTCGAGAAGCAGCGAGGACACTTTACTGACACTGATGTGGTTTAAAGTCCAGACTGCGACCAAGAGTCCGATCTCTTTGAATCATTAACACAGACAGTCAATGACGTGGACAGGGAGGATGGGGGGGCGTCTCTGATTGGTTGGGGGGAGGGGCAACCGTTAGTGCACCCTTACAGAGTTGACCCTGCTGTAGTTCCTACCCTGTAACGTTGTCTAAATCTTTTTTTTTTTTTGCTGTCTCTCCGTGAAGCTTCTTCCTGAGCTGACCAACCCGGACGAGCTGCTGTCGTACCTCGGCCCCCCCGACCTCCCCAACAACAGCAGTGACGACCTGCTGTCTCTGTTCGAGAACAACTGAGCGCCTTCACACGCCGCTCCGCTCATCTTCCAGCTCGACCTCTCTGCTCCTGTCTGCTGTAGCCCCGCCTCCATCGGTTAAAAAAACAGCACCGTCTGTGTTTGTGTGTGTGTGTGTGTGTGTGTGTGTGTGCGTATGTATGAGGACGAGTGTGTGCGAGCATACGTGGTTTCTGTGTGTCTTTGTCGCCCTGCTGTACTTGGACGTTGTTTCAGTGCAGATTTCAGGAGCAGGAGGGAAAACATGTGAACACTGTTTGTGAGTGAACAGAAGACTGACTCTGCAGACCAGCATCTTTAGCTATAGCACAAAAACCACAGGCTGAAGGAGGAGAGCATTTATACATGTTATGTGTAAAAGAAGGAGATAACACAATGGAGGAGTTTCACAGACGTATGAGTACAGTGGTTCTCTAACTGTTCCTTTTTTTCTTTTTTTCTTGAAGTTGCAGAGAGAACTCCCATGATTCTCCGCTAGCCTCAACGTCATCTTTTGATATCGTGATATTGATTGAGACCCCTCTGGCAGTGTAATCCACATATTGTATCTTAAAGCCTGGACGCTGGAAATAATGCCAGAAAGTCCAAAACATTATGCACTAGTGCAATCGCCGTACGTGTTAAATCAAAGCTGATTTGTCTCATATTAAGTTCATCTTCACTAAACAGTTCTACCGTCAACGATCACATCTGACCTGCCACATTGGTTTGAAGTGTTGCAGCAGTCATCGGCCTCATTGTGTCTTCTGTTGTACCTTGGCTGATTCATCAACCGTTAACATTTTCTTCCACAAAGTTTTCTCACAGCTTTATTGAACACCCTCTGACCTCGAGGTGAACCTCCTAGTTCAGAAACACAGTAGAACACTTATCTTTCTCACTGTCAATGACTCCCAGGAGGAAAAAAAAAAAGGTTTACACAGTATTACTGTTCCAACTTTATTTATAAGAGCAACCTATCTGGGTGCCCAGCCAATGCAAGCCCCGCCCCTTTCCGGGTATAAACATTTCCATCTAAGTTAGTGGCGGTAAATGGAAAAGACAGGCTCTTAAAAGTTTAAAATAAAAATAAGCAGTGAGGAAAACATATGTGATAACTTATCTGAACAGGGATTGGCAGCACCTTCATTTTAATTAGCTTACAAATACGTAAGCTAGCAATTCACTGCTTTCGATTTTAAGAAGCGACAACATAGCAACGTTAGCACCCAGCCACTTCTTAGCCTACATTTTGTAAGCTAACATTTACGTAAGCTAAGTCCTTTCCATTTCACACGTGAAAGAAGAAATACCAGTATTTAGCCAATTCATAGTTTACACTTGAGTTATTTTGAAAACTAGCCTCGGAATAAGCTAACGCAAAATCTAGCTAGGGAGTTACTCTTCTACTAGCTAGCAAAAGGTAGCCGTTCAGCTGCTTTCGAGATAAAATCCAATCAGCAATGAGGTGGTTTAATGCTAACCATAGCTGAGTAGCTACTAAAATATTCAGTTTAGACTTCAAAATATGGCTTGATGCTCTTTGGATTTTTATTAATTTGTACAAATGGTGAATCTAAAAGCTGTTACAAAATCGTATTTTGTCCAGCTCGGACACAGCTGTCGTATTTATGTTTTGGTGACTGGAAACATCGGTGCTGGTTTAAGTCATTCTTCATTTGGGATTTGTTGGCAGTAAGAAAATACATGGTGTCTTCAATGTTCTTTTTTTATATGTACGATATGGCCAGTTAAAGCAGTGTTGCCAACGCCATATTGGCATGTGATCATAATGGACGCTATCGGAGTGAAATAACGTCACTGACAAAAAGTGAGTTAGAAAAAACTAAATATGTTCAGAACTTCAAATGAACTCTCTTCTGTTGATTCTTGGTTTCTCGGGTTGTAGGCCGTCATTTTTTAAAATTAAAAGTCACCAAGAGGATTTTGGAAAGTTACCAGATTTAGTGAGAAAGTTGCCAAGTTGGCAACACTGAGTTAAAGAGGCCAAGTTTCTTTTTACTGATTTTTACAAATTATAAAATAAAGAGAAAGATTCATGAAGACCTTTTTTAAAAGGGAAAAAAAAGCCCGGCCTGTGAATGCGATGCCTGGATGTAACATAGACTTTTTTTTTTTGTTTTGTTTTGTACTCCGCTGAGGTTCATTGTATCTCTGACGTCCTTTGGCACTGTGAACGATATTAAACTCCTCTCTGTTACTCTCGCCCTCCGTCGGGGGATTTTTCAGCATACTGTAAATGAGTTCTGTGTGTCGTGGCATTTTTCTGCCATTTGAGAGCTTTTAGTTTTGTTTTATTCTTCGATCGTTTGACATGTATAACCCATCATGACGCCGGGTTTGTGTACTGTATAATCAGCTGTTTTCATTAGAGAACGTGTGTGTATCCAATGAATTGTTAACCATGGTCATTCTTATTGTTATTAGTTGGATAATGGATCATTGTGGGCACAGTATACATACAAGTATGTTAGAAATCTATAAAGAAAATTGTACGTCAGCTGATATTGACTAACACGGTTAAAGATGCAGAAATTATTCTTAATATCACTTTTGAAAGCTGACCGTGTTTTCTACGAAGACTTACTGTCCCACGTTTCCCGAGTGAAGGCAGCGTGATATAAATGAATTGCTAATTGAGCTTCACAGTAATGTTATATTTGGAAATGATGAACTATTTAAATGCAAATTTGCTACAACAGAAAAGCTTTTTTTTTAATGTGTAAACTATTCCACATATTTTGTAACACATTGTAATTGCCATTATTTTCTATTTATTTTTTAATCATAATCGTCATTGTACTGACAGTTACCTTGTCCCGCCCTGGATCTTCAATTCAGAATTAAAAAAAAAAAAAAATCACTTTATATGACTTTTTCCTGCTTTTTGAATTTCAACATTTAAAGGACCAATCAGTGAGATGATGACGCTCTCTTCCTCTGTAATCAGACATGCTATGTTGTGCTGGCTTCTCTTCAACAATGCAGCAGCCATTATGTCTCCCTTCTAACTTTAAAGTTCAGTTATCCAGTGGCATAAAATACTCTCACTAATGGGGTATTTTAAATATTTGGATTTATCTTTTAAAAAGTACAGATCCCTGTAAGTCCCGGAAAGTTCAAACTAAAAAAAATAAATTAAAGAAACCTTGTAAGAACAAGTTGTAACCTAGATATTAGTATTATCAGTAAAACTGTGATTAAAGCAAAACACCATTTAATGTAATTTAAGTAAAACATAAACCGTGTTGAATATATTTTCCCGCCCATTTTGACGTATAAAATATACTAACCCTGCGTGAGTTCGTCACGCACTCTTATTACATCTTTTACGTTTATTAAACTCATCGGATATTCGAGAGACAGGTTGCCATGGCGACCTCTCACCAAGCAACCGCCCTTCGCTTCTCAAACCCCGCCTTCGCTTCCTTCCGATTGGTTCATCCTTGCGAACGTTAGTAGATCCTGGGCTGTGATTGGCCCTCGCCTGTCTTTCCATCTGCGGTACATAGAGGCACGCGGACGGACTGAAATAGACTCAGTGTTTTCACGGCGCTGTCAGGAAGAGGCTTTTATCTCCGTTAGAATCACCTGGCAAACAAACAACATGGCAAACCCAAAAGTGTTCTTCGACATCACTATTGATGGAGCTAACGCTGGCAGGATTGTAATGGAGGTAAGATTAACAGCCCAACATTTACTTTTACTTTTTTTGTTTTACTGTTTTAATGGAGTAACGGTAAAGTGACGTCATCAGTGTGATGAACACATCCATCAGATTCATGTTGCTTCTCTCCTGCACCTTTAACGTTATTCATTTTATACCTGGGTATAATAGGATTCATTACATAAGAACAGATAACAGCAATTACATCATAGAGAAATCCTAGAGTGCTGGGATGGAAACGCCCATCATCATCATCCTCATCATCCTCATCTTCATCAGCAGCAGCAGCTAGGCTACATGATGGAGCTGCAGTTATTTATCAGAGCAGGAGATGAAGCTTATCTAATGAGTCATCAATAAATCACACATCTGATGCAAAATCCTCTGAAAAGCAAACATCTGCTTGATTCATCTCTTATATCTAATGTGATAATAAAGTTCAGATCTGTGATATATTGTCTGACCTGATGATTGATGAAATCATCAAGCACAATGTTTGATAGAGAACTTCATCAGCAGAAATGTCAAAAGTTTTCTGTCTATTTCTCTCCTGTTGTCCATATTTGAGTCCTAAGACATTTGTCCTCTGACCACATTGTCTTTGTTTGTGCAGCTGCGGGCTGATGTGGTCCCAAAGACAGCAGGTAGGTGAGCTGTGTTGTTGTTGTTGTTGTTGTTGTTGTTGTTTTCGTGTCCGAACACTTCATTCAGACCCGTGTGCGGTCGGAGGGGAACGACGCGTCCTCGTTAATCCTCGGCTGAGAGTCGCTCCTGAATGTGGGTCGAGGCTGAGGGTGCAGCAGGCTGTGAAATTATTCATCAAAAGAACCTGAATGTCAGTGTTCCCGGAGAAACAGCGATCCGACAGCGAGCGCCACGAAGACACAAAATAAAAGGAGCGGACAGGAAAGACCAAAACAGGAGACACAATAACGTCAACGTGTGGAAGTTAGCCCGGTAGCTGGAGAGGTGACCGGTCACTTCCCAAGTCCTACCAAGGTTCCCTTGAGCAAGGCATTGAACCCTCAAGTTGCTCCCTGCATAGCCCCCCCCCCCCCCCCCCCCACTCTGACAGCTCTCCATTAGTGCATTAACAGAGAGTTTCCCCTCAGGGCTTCTGAAAGTATGTCGAGCAAAACAAAGAAGAAGAGGAAGTGAGCTTGTTGCACTCGAAGCTTTAGCGATGTTTTCTATCAGAGATCAGACGACTGTAGTGTTTGAGTGGGAATTAAACCTGCATCACTTCCTGTCCCACTTTGTTACAAACATGACCTCATTGTCGCTCGAGAGATGAATGGCCTGTTTCCGTCGTGCAGTAATGTGTGATGCATCTTGTTCTGTTGAGCTGGACTCATCCGCACAGGTGAGCAGCTGCAGGACAGCAGGTACGCTGTTACCTGGGTCCCAGGTGACCCGGCAGCTTTCTATCCCCTCCCGCCTGGAGCTTTTCTCTGCTGCCTCTATTTCAGTCCTGAGCCCCCCCCCCCCCCCCCCGCAGGGTGTCGAGCAAGCGGCCTGCAAACCTCCACCGGCTAACCGTTTGGTTTCCACCCTGGTTCCCGGCGGTCCTGAAGACGTCCCTGGTGTTTGTCCAGCTTCCTTTCTAAAGCCTCGTCGATGCAGAAATGTTTCTGCTGCTCAGAATTAAAAAATATTATCTTGAGAATCTTAATTTCTCGCTAAGCAGCAAACACGGAGGGTTCACCGTTTTAGTTTTTTTACACATCAACAATCTTCCTTTTCCTCGATAATATCTCCTCTTCATCAGTACCTGAGAGCAACACATCGTTTATTTTGACCCCGAAGAGGAAGTTCAGCAGGAAGCGACCTCAGTCAGCAGTCGAGGACTGATTACTGAGCGAGCCCGCTGGGAGCAGTGGGAGGGGCTTAAGGAGTGAAAGGATCAGGTGTTGAATAATTAATAACGGGTGGTATCATGAAGACGTGCAGAGGAGAGTCGGTGTGTTTCTGCAGGAAGCATCTTATTATGAAAACTTCAACAAAGAGGATTCACCGATAGACACTCAAAGGGACTACAAGAAGACGCAAAAGGACTACAAATGTCATGCTAGCTGTAGCTTAGAAAACATGGCAGTGTTGTAGGTACAGGAATAGATTTAAAAACATCGTCTTTCATTCATGTTTTATTGTGATGTGAAGATGATCGACTGACTGAGATTCTCTTTACAGAAAACTTCCGTGCTCTGTGCACCGGAGAGAAAGGCTTCGGCTACAAAGGCTCCTCGTTTCACCGCGTCATCCCCAAATTCATGTGTCAGGTACGCTGAAGAGCACAAGATGTGACAAGAAAAAAAGAGAGCTGAGAGTCAAAGCGGGTTTTTTTTTCTTTCTTGTTCTGCAGGGCGGAGACTTCACCAACCACAACGGAACCGGAGGCAAGTCCATCTACGGGGAGAAGTTCGCTGATGAGAACTTCCAGCTGAAGCACAAAGGTCTGGGAACGCTGTCCATGGCCAACGCTGGGCCCAACACCAACGGATCCCAGTTCTTCATCTGCACGGCCAACACTGACTGGTGAGCTCGCACGCC
>NC_136706.1:300983-373483 GCF_947650265.1 Symphodus melops | reverse complement strand
ACGACCGTCAAACTTACACAGAATTAAGGCATCAACATCTCCTCGACGAGAGTGATACAAAAATAAACCTCAAAAGAATTCAAGCTTCACTTTCAAAAGATCTCAGTAAGAAAACAAAGATATCACAAGAATATAAAGAGACAAGTGACGACCAATCACGGCACAGGAAAACCACAGATACAAAAACAGGCGGATTGGATACAGCACAGGTAAAGATCCGGACGGTTCGAGACCCCGTCTGGAAAATACTCTTCGGTTTGTTTTTTATTTGTCCTCGTTTTCGATGGAAACGCTCGAGGAACGATTCTGCTACACGACGACATCGTTGTATTCACGAGTTAAAAACGACCCAGAAGAGGTAACGAGGTGAGATCTGACGAGTCCATTCGTGACTTCAGGAGTAACTCTAGTTTGAAAATATCCAGTATTTCCCTAAAAGTCGTCGACACAGCGGTTTGATTTGGCGTCTTGGGTCGTCCGTTGGTCCCCAAGCAGCCAGCTGTGATTAAAACGAGTGTTCGGTTTACACACTTTGTTCTTTGATAGTCGTGTCGATAGTTTGCTGCTAAAACTTGATATTCAAGGCTACATTACAAAACTTTTTTTTTTTAAGGAATGACATTAAAATGATCTTGCTAATAGCTTAGCTTAGCATGAAGATAGGGAGCGTGTAGAGACCACACAAACCAGACATACCCGAGGTTGGACTGCAACGAGACCAGGACATTTAAGGATCCAGACCGAACCGGACCAAGACAATAAATATCTCTGAAATATCATCATGATGTATTTAGGGGGCGTGTCATTCACGCAGAGCGTAACAACGGGAAGGTGGCGGCTGTAATCAGGGGGTAAAAATCTGATTATAAATAAATGTCAGTTACTTGTTCTTGATTCGTTGATCTTCAAAGGTCAAGACTGGTTTGGAGAATGACACGCATCTTACAATGCTCATATTTCAATTAGCGTTGATTTAAGGTGTTTCTAGAGCTAGCCTGGCTAGCTGTTTCCATCTGCTTTCAGTCATTATGCTAAGCTAAGCTAATGACTCATCTCATACTTTGGGAACAGGCACCAATCACAGAGGCGTAAAGTTCCCACAGAAACATCCTCAGTCTGTACATGTGAACCTATATTTACATGTTTGCGCTCGTGAGCGGAGGAGCGTTTTCCCCCCCGTCGCTCGTTATGTCGTGAAGTGGCGTTAAAACAGCACAGACGCCACGAAGTCGTTACGAAGTGATACTTTGAGGTAATCATTAATAAAACACAGAGGAGGGCGTCTGGCTTAAATTTCAGCATCGGCTCTTCTGTTGTTTTTCGTTAGCGTGAGAACGTTAGCCTCGTTTGACATCGAGACAAAAGAGCGGCAAGAACGTCCGCTCAGCGCTCCCGCCGTCTCGGCAGTTAGTAGCTTTTACAACGGCACAATTTTGGTTGTTTTTTTTTTACCTCGCTGCAGGTTTACTCTAAATACTTTATAGCATCTTAAACACTTTGAGCGCTACTCCTGAACGCTAACAGCCACTGCGAAGGTGAAAGGTCAAACTCCAGACTTGAAGTCGTGTTTGAAAGCATCATTTGGATTTTTGACTCTCGGGAAGGCGAGGTCATTTTCACATCGTCTCCGCTCGACTGGTCAGCGAGACGAAGCCCGCCTCCAGAAATTTAGTTAAAAATAGTAACAAATGATTTTCATACGGAGACTCTGAGAGACGTGAGTCGATCTACGGTTACCTGGACTACGGTTCTTGTTCATGTGACGTCACACACTTACCGTACGGATCCACTGGGTCCATTATGGAAAGGCGTTCTTCTGCAGCACGCCACGGAGACGTGATCGGTCCCACTTGCTGACCCCAACGTGCTGTAAACGGTTTTATCTGGAAGTGAATGTGACGCAATCCTCCATTAGGATCGCTGTAACCGGAGGCGGCTTGTCGAAAGCGGCCTGCCGTGACAGGCGAGAAAATGTTCACCGTTGCCGTGGAAACGCCGGATGTTACGTTTGTCTCAAGACTGCGGCAGAAAAAGAAGCGTGAGCTGCGACAGAAAAGCTGCCGTACCGAGTAAAAAAAAGCTTTCCATGCTGAGACGAGGCCGAGAGCAGAGAGTCGTGTCGTCAACGTCAGGCTACACGTGTGTTTGCTGGTTCAGACGAGGGCGACAACTAGTGTGAGTTGTTTTTAATGACACTTGCTGAATATAAAAAAGTGCGCTGGGGGAAGACCTGCAAACACTTCAAAGACCGGGGAGAGGAAAGTTCTGATATATTTTTAGGTTTCTTGTTCAGGTTTGATTTCATCGACCGGAGTTTGATGTGCTCGTGTTTTTCAGCGGCTCAAACGTCACACAAATAAACAATAATAATTTAAGGACAAAAACACGATTTCAGTTGAACGTTGCATTTTCATGCTGCTACAGAGTCCTGGTCTCAGAAACCTGCTCACCTGGCGCCATTATCTCCCTGATATAACCAGACCGGCTGCTACCTCCAGGTGTGTGTGTGTGTGTGTGTGTGTGTGTGTGTGTGTGTGTGTTGAGGGGTTTCAGCTCTGTGGGGACGTCTTACGGCTCTCTCTCAGGATGCCGTCCAGGCCGTTGAGCTGGCGGAGAAAGCCTCGGTTGGGGATGACTCCTCGGTGGTCCTTCACAGTTCTGATGGCCTCCACCAGCGTCAGGTTCTGTCTGATCATCAGGTACGCCAGAACGAGGGTCGCCGAGCGGCTCACTCCCACCGTGCAGTGGACTAACACCTTACCTGCACACACACACACACACATGATTGTATGAACGTATATTCTCTCATTGGGAGTGGGTGGTCCAAAATGTGGCACCATGTACAGACGCCTAAGCCCAGGCTCAAATCCGACCTGCTGCTCCGCTCTGAATCTGTGCTGCGTTTGTATGGACGCACTTCGTTGTTGTTTTCACACTCACCTCCGCTCGTGAGCGCTTTGTGGATGAACTCGGCCGCCGGGTAGAAGTTGACGCTCATATCGAAGGTCGGGGAGTCGTGGGCCTCGATGCCGTGGTACGTGATGTTCATCCCGGTGTAATACTCGGCTCCACCTCGCCATTTACTCTGAGCACAGTTCAGGATGTGCGTGATGCCGAGTTTGGCGAGCTCACGCCGGTCTGATGCGATATCTCTGCAGGTAGGATGTAAAAAGCGTCAGTTAAACGTCGGTAAATGGTTGGCTTGGTTACGGGATTAAAAAGGATTTCCTGAAAACCCAATGGTTTGGATGGAGGAACTGACTTCTGGGTGGGCGGTTATTGTCACACCTGTGCCCCGTCTCCCCCCCCTTTGAAGCACAGGTGAGTTTCGATGATATGAACTCACTGATCTCCGATGTACAGCCTCGGCCACACTTCGTCTGCGTGGTTACACGCCGTTTTCCCCGTGCAGAGGAGCCTCTCCAGCTCGGACACGCTCAGGATCGGGGTTCCTCGCTCGGAGTCTTTTCTGTTTGGGGATCTGGAGCTGCTCCGGGACCGGGAGAACCGGGACATGAACGCCATTTCATCTGTTATTAAAAAAAAATCAAATAAAAAAAAAAAGTGTCAAAATGATCAATAAAATATGGAAGAAATATGAGGTATTCTTTCTGATTAAATATTAAAGCATTGGACTATGACAAAGTAGGGAAAAATCAAATGATGCGTTCAGGTAATTAATAATAACAGTCTCTATGATTTTAATTTAAAAACACATTTACCTGTGGCTTCATTTAAAGGCACATTAGTCTGTCTGTGACTGAAGAAACGCTTCTCTGACATATATATATATATAAAATGAAAACACCCAGCCCCAGTATTCCCCCCTCCATGTTTGTTTTATTTACCTGTTTTGTTTTATTCCGCGTCTCTGCGGCGCTACAGGGCGAGCTCCTCCGCGGCCATGTTGGCTCTTCTATGTGCGATGAGGAGGATCAGTTTCCACCTTCTTCTTCTTCTTCTCCTCAACAAGTCCTCCTTGAGCACACACGGAGAACAAACAGCTCCCGTTTTTAACGCCACAAACACGCTCAGCTCGATTTAAAAAGCCTCGCTGTGTTTTCAGTGGTGATGATGGCGCCGTAATTCTGGTTATTTATTTATATTTAATTAAAAAATGTAGCTCGTTCCCTCCGTTAACGGTCAGTCAGCTGTGGCCTATGTCGCCATCTAGTGGACAAACAACCGAACATGTTCTCATTGGGCGGGAAAACGTGTAAACAAGCTCGCTACGAGGTGCGTTCAATGCATGCTCTGGAACTTTCGAAAACCTCGCATTTCTTTTTCAGTTAACAACACAAAATGGATGTTGTGAGCATAGATATGTATCAACACGTTTATATCTATGATTGTGAGTGTTATTCCTTATATTATATGGTGTTCCTCCATCCGTATGATCCAATCTGAATGTAAAGGTCCAATTTGTAAGATATCTATTGAATTAAAGGATAAACTGACCCTACTCTCTGATCAGACATAAAAAACTGTTTTCTCTGTCAACAATGCAGCAGCCAGTATGTCCTCCTAAATTTTGATTCTGGTCCAGGATGAGAAACTTTGAAATGAATATGTATATTTTAACATTAAAATGGCGTAACACAGAAACACGGACTTTGACAAGAGACGCGTGAATGCAACGTGACGTCCAATTGTTGCGACGCACGTGTGGCCGTAGTGAGGTGAAGAGATGGCTGCGGAGAGGCTTCAGTTTCATGAAATGGGATTAGACGACCGTCTTTTAAAGGTAATTTATTTCATCTGAATGTCTCTGACATATGAAATAAGCTTGAAATCGATCGCAGAAGAGGCAGCTTGAGAATAAACACCGAGTGAAAGTTGAAGAAAAGTCGAAGTAAACAGCTGTGTGCGTCTCTAAGCTGCTGTAATGTGAAGGAAAAGGCCTAAAATGTTCTCACTTTGATTTTTTAAAATTAGTTTAGTTTTTAAATAATTAATATCATCACTTTTAAACTGATATAACAATATTTTTAAAGTAATCAAGCTTAGACTGTCACTATGAGACATGGTTATTTTACTTTATATTTACATATACATGTTAAAGTTTTTTTCTGTGAGAACGAAAAAATAAAGTCAGACACCGTCAATGAAAGTAGTGTTACCTTTTGTAAATGTCATTAATGGGTTAAATTAATTCGTATTTTAAATTTCAGCTGTAATAATGTTATTCTGTTTAAATACTTTGTATTTATTTGTTAGTGCATATTAATGAACAGCAGACACATAAAATACAAATACACAGACAGGTGACACAAGACAATAACGGAAGGTAATGATAAAGGTTAAAAGTGGTCACTGACTGTTTGTGGTGTGTGTATTTTTGAAGGTTGCAGATGTTGATGAGTCTCTTATTGTGAAAGGGTATTCGAGTATTTACTTCCTTTGACTGTCAGAACAGGTTGTCTGAATGAAAATCTCTTTTTTGTCAAAGATTTTTATGGCTCTACTTTTGGTCCAACCTTTATTTTTTTGTCGCGATACGAAACGACTGATTAAAATGGGAAATCTCAAATCGGCCCAAATCAGAACACTCACTAAGCAGTCGTCTCTGGATTTTAGTTTCAGAGCTGTATTTGATGTCTGTCCTGAGTTTAAAAAAAATCATTGTTAGGAAATTGCAGAATATGGTGTGATGATATCTGAGGTTGAAGGTGAGAATCCCAGCTGAAGCGGCTCTCTTGCTGTTGTCTTGACACAGGCGGTCGCAGATCTGGGTTGGTCCCAGCCCACGTTGATCCAGGAGAAGGCCATCCCGTTAGCTCTGGAGGGGAAAGACCTTCTGGCTCGAGCTCGGACCGGATCAGGGAAGACGGCTGCTTATGCCCTCCCTGTCATCCAGCGGATCCTGGCGTCCAAGCAGGTGAGGAGGAGACGGAACATAATCTGAAGGTTTCACTCTGTGGTCATAAAAATCAACATCCACCTTTTCCTTGACGTCTTCAGAGCGTTCGTGAGCAGGACGTACGAGCTCTGATTCTGGTGCCGACCAAAGAGCTCGGCCAGCAGGTGCAGATGATGATCAGACAGCTGACGGCGTTCTGCTTGAGGGACGTCCGAGTCGCCGATATCGCCGGGAAAGCCGACCTATCAGCACAGAGGTTCATCACGGCACGATCGCAAATCAACATGACTCATTTATAGATCGATAAAAAATGTTTGAAATGTTTGATTTTGTGTTTGAACAGGCCGATCTTAATGGAGAAGCCCGACGTGGTCGTTGGGACGCCGTCTCGTGTTCTCGCCCACCTGAACGCCCAGAACCTTCTCCTGCATTCGTCGCTGGAGATGCTGGTCGTGGACGAGGCCGACCTGCTCTTCTCTTTCGGCTTCGAGGCCGATCTGAAGAACTTGTTATGGTGGGAACTCACACTTCATTTTTTTTTTATTCTATTAAATCAGACCGCTAATTGAGCACGCTAGCACAAGCTAACCGCCGGTGTTTGTCAGCTTCCTGTCCAACAGGAAGTAGAGCAGCTCCAGGTCCAACACAAGGTTCAGCCTGGTTTTAGAAGCAGCTTTCTCCTCTCGCTGTTTCTTCTCACTCTGATTAGATTTTCTACGTCCACGTCCGTCATATTCACCGCTTTGAATCTCCTCCAATCACTGAGCTGTATCCTAATCTCACCTGCTGCACTCTCATTGGCTGGAGGAAACACACCAGCTCCGCCCACAAACGTCCCAAGTTAACCAGAAGGTATCACTTTAGGGTTTTATTTTGAAGGGACAATGGAGCAGCTTCTCTTTAGGAGGATACTGAGTTTTATTTTGAAGGGACGTAGGAGCAGCTTCACTTTAGGAGGAGACTGAGTTTTATTTTGAAGGGACGTAGGAGCAGCTTCACTTTAGGAGGAGACTGAGTTTTATTTTGAAGGGACAATGGAGCAGCTTCTCTTTAGGAGGAAACTGAGTTTTATTTTGAAGGGACAAAGGAGCAGCTTCTCTTTAGGAGGAGACTGAGTTTTATTTTGAAGGGCACATGGAGCAGCTTCACTTTAAACCCACCTGTCGTCTTTTGTGTTTCGTTCACAGTCACCTGCCGAAGATCTACCAGTCGTTCCTGATGTCGGCGACTCTGACTGAGGATGTTCAGGCCTTAAAGGAGCTGCTGCTGCACAACCCGGTAATGTCGTGTTCTCCTTTAGCGAGAGCCTCCGTGATGACTGCAGATCGTCTGCTCCTGTGACCTCAGAAACATTGGAGAGTGTAAAAGGGTTTAAATGAGGCAGGAAGAGCAGCTGAGTGAAAGCCGTGTGTGTGTCTGTGTGTGTGTGTGTGTGTGTGTGTGTGTGTGTGTGTGTGTGTCTGTGTGTGTGTGTGCCGGCAGGTGATCCTGAAGCTGCAGGGCTCTCAGCTGCCCGACAGCAGCCAGCTGCAGCAGTACAGCATCAAGTGTGAGGAGGAGGACAAGTTCCTGCTGATCTACACGCTGCTGCGGCTGCGTCTGATCCAGGGGAAGACGCTGGTGTTTGTGGGCGCCGTGGAGAGAAGCTACAGACTCAAACTGTTCCTGGAGCAGTTTGGGATCCCCGCCTGCGTGCTCAACTCGGAGCTCCCCGTCCACTCCAGGTGAGGACTCGACTCTGACTCGTCCTCTCCGTCTCCTCGCCTCCTGACGCTCCGTTTGACGATGACTCCCCCCTTCTTGTGCTGCAGGTGTCACATCATCACTCAGTTCAATCAGGGGTTTTACGACTACATCATCGCCACGGACGAGCAGAGTCTGGCCGACCCCACGGCCGCGCCGCAGACATCGGGCAAAGGGAAGAAGAAGAAGAAGAGCGCGGAGAGAGGAGGAAAGTGAGTGGGAGAGGTTTCTGGAAGTGTCGGGCATGATGACTGTTTCATTTAAAGGTTTTCTGACGTTGTTGTTGTTTTTTAAGGACTAAGGACAAAGAGTTCGGTGTCTCCAGAGGAGTGGATTTCCAAAATGTGGCCAACGTCGTGAACTTTGATTTCCCCACAACCATAGAATCGTACATCCATCGAGTGGGAAGGTGAGCCACGCTCTTCTCAATAGTTCAGTTTTCTTCTTTTAGCAGCTCGCTGACGATGAAGAGTGTTGTTGCAGGACGGCGAGAGCGGACAACCCGGGCACCGCTCTGTCCTTCATCTCCCACACGGAGCTCGCTCTGCTGTCCGAGGTGGAGGAGGCTCTCGCAGGAGACACGTCAGAGTCGGTTCTGAAAGCGTACGAGTTTAAGATGGAGGAGATCGAAGGCTTCAGGTACCGCTGCAGGGTGAGCATCCTCGTCTCCTCGCTCCGTCGTCTTCTGTCCTGGCTGTCGTCTTTGATCGCAGCTCGCTGACTCGTGTGTGCGTGCTTGTTGTTTTCAGGATGCGATGCGTTCGGTGACGAAGCAGGCGGTGAGGGAGGCCCGGCTGAAGGAGATCAAACAGGAGCTGCTCAACTCGGAGAAACTCAAAGTGAGTGATGATGGAGCGTCCTGCGTGCAAGCTCTGTTTACATCGACACAAAGCCCGAGCTGATTCAAGCTGAATTCATCTGTAAAGCTCGAGGTCCAAACTCGTGACCACGCACTGAAAGCATTTGGACTCTCTCACTGAGTTTTGCTGCAATATTTAGGAAACTAGGAGCAAAACTGAGCCTGATGTTTTGCTGCCTCTGTTGGTGTTTTCTGATTGGATGTTTCCGCTGTCACTCAGACGTATTTCGATGATAACCCCCGAGACCTGCAGCTGCTCAGACACGACAAAGACCTCCATCCTGCAGTCATCAAACCTCACCTGAAGAACGTCCCAGAGTACCTCAGTAAGACACAGACACACACACACACACACACACACACACACACACACACACACACACACACACACACTCTGGAGCTGACTTCATTCCCTCCTCCTCTCTTTTCAGTCCCGGAGACTCTGCGGGCGACGGTGAATCCTCTGTCAGCTCGCAGGAAGAAGAAGAGGATTGTCAAATCCAAACCAGACGGACTCCTGAAGAGCAGCTTTAAGGTAACGAAATGACGCAGCGATGGAACGGAGGTCATTATCTGATGAATTTAGAATAAACACAAGAAGGTTCCTGTGTCGTGACGGAAGGATCGACCCCCCCTCCTCGTCCTTTAAACGACCTGATGGTCTTTAGAAGTGACCATCGGCTCCCGAAACGATCATCCGAGCGTTTCGATTGATGAGTCGCTGATCTCTGGCTGCAGCGCTCAGCTTAATAATAAGTCTTCGATGTGTTTGGTGGTCGTTGCTCTTAATCGTTGCACCTGAAAGCTTCAGCGGTCCTCTTTCTCTCTTGCAGAAGAACGTGAGGGGGAAGAACCCGCTGAGGAGTTTCCGTTACAGCGGAGGGAGGAACAGAAAGACGAAATAAAGAGGCAGGAAGCAGCAGGAACTCTGGATGATTTGCAGACTCTCTCCGGGAGGAAGGTCGCTCTCCTTTAATGAACCCAAACGGGACGAATGTAAAGGAAACGGACTCTGGACTGAACCGCTCGGAGGGAAATGAACCCGCGGACGAACGAGGACTTGTGTGAACTTTGCAAACGACGTCAGTTTGAACACGATGAAGATGCACGAAGACGGAGTGAAAGGAAAACAGCAGCCGGGATATTTCTGAAGTCTGTTGTAAAAAAAACATTAAAATCTTTATGAAAACGACATCCTCAAACGTTTCTCATTTAGTTTTCCTTTAATCTTACTTTTTATTGTTTGTTTAAATCTACAGCCCAGTTTGAATGTTTCTACGGACTCCACTTTATAAAACTTCAGCCAATCCCGACTCTGATTCTGATGTCACTGAATCAAAGTCCTGTCGACCATGAAGGTGACACCTCGCTGCTCTCACTCAGTGGTTAAACCTTTTAGATCATGTGATTTAATTTGATGGCGTGGGTGGTCGTTTGTCCACAGAGGTTAAACTGTCGGTTCATCTCTTCTGCTGCAGTGACCAGAAATAAAACACAGACGGAGTTTATTTAGAAAATAACTTTATTTCAATCTAAAGCGTTCAGCCGAACAAACATCCAGTTAAAATGAGGCCAATGATTCCCTGTAACAAATATCTGTCAAAGACCTCCTCACGTCCCGTTTGTCTCCGCAATCCCAAAACTTTCTTCACGTTTTACGTCATTAAGGCCCCAAATGTTGAATTTTTAAGGCATTTGCCGGGTTTAAGAATATCAGAATTACCATTAATGTCTCGTTAGTTTCAAATAATCGTGCAAGAAAACTCCTGAAAAACGTCCTGATAGTTTCCAGGCTGAGCGTCAAACTCTCCAACTTCACCCGCCGGAGTTTCTCCTGCAGGAAGTCAGAGCGAGCTGAGAGAAGGCAGCGGGATATAATCAGGAGAGTTCACCTGGACTCTTGACGTTAAACCCCGCCCCCCCTCCCGTCAGGTCAGGAGAATCCTGGAATGATCTAGATGTTTTCCAGGAGTGCAGATGTGAAAACAGATAAAGTAAGTGTAAATATTTAGAGACCTTGAAGATTAAAAACATTTCGTGTTGTGTTTTCTTTGAAGCTGTGAAGTTTGGAGCGTAAAGGTCGATGTGAGGTCAGTGGACGTGGAAATCAATCGATGGTGTATTCAAAAGGATAGTCCTGTGTCGGCCCCAAGTCAAAGTGGATGCTATCAAACGGGTTCTCAGTCGACCAACTGTCCACAGGAAACCACGAGTCGTACCAGGAGGTCGTTGTCTCAGTTTTTGGTTTCGTTGTCGGAGCTGTCGTTGTTGTCGTTGTCGTTGTCGTCGTTGTTGTTGTCGTTGTGGTTGCAGTTGTGGTACTAAAACCTCCCCGTAATCTCTGCAGACGCAGCCTTCGTAACCGTATGATCCTGAGCCGCCTGAGTCTCTCCGCCCTCTGAGCGGCGGCGTGACCGTCTGTGGTGGTGGGAACGACGGGCGCTGGGGTCGTTTTCAGCACTCTCGGTTTGGGTACGAGCCGGATCGGCCTCTTGCCGTTGGTGGCCATGATTTGTCGTATGCGGTCCCAGTTGGATTTGGCTAAAGTGAAGCTGCATGGCGTGGCTCCAGAATCGTAGCCCACCATGCACAGTCTGGTCTGAGGGGTGTGGCCTTCGGCTTTGGCGGTCACTCTGTACTCTCCGGGATTCAACAGACGCCAGTAATCTCCCCCGAGAGCTAAAAAAAAAAAAGCCATTAATTTTTAGGATCTTAAATGGTTTTAAAATGCAGAAAAATCTTTGTGGAAACCCAACGTACCCGTTCTGACGTCATGGCGTATTCCCTCCACGGTGATGGTGGCGTTCGCCAGCGGGTTTCCCTCTGTGTCTCTCACTACACCTTTTAAACCCCGGTTTACCTGCACAGACAAAATGCTCCATTGAGTGCAAGCGGCTCGAGCTGCACTGTTGTGTTAGCATGCTAATGTTAGCGCTCTTTAGCTAGCTGGTAGCTTAAATCACCTGTGTCCTGAATCGTTGTGTTAGCATGCTACTGTTAGCGCTCTTTAGTTAGTTGGTAGCTTAAATCACCTGTGTCCTGCATCGTTGTGTTAGCATGCTAATGTTAGCGGTTTTTAGCTAGCTGGTAGCTTCATGTAAACTGACACAGAATGATGTAAAAACTCTTCATCAAATAATCAATGAGTATGTTCTTCTTCTTCTTGACTCAAACAGCTTTTATACACAAGGGGAGGAGCCGGCCGTCCCGTCCATGTAAACACAGCTCCGACAACAACACAGCCAGCAGGACTCCAGCTTCTCCCTCACTGGAGACAGTCAGGACTCACAGAGACTTTTACTTTTTACTCTATATCCTGTATAACATCAGTGTGAACCTTTCACTGCTCTGACCTGAGGGTCGAAGTGTCTCACCTGTTCAATGAAGGACAGCAGAGCCTCGCGGTTGTTCTCCCACTCCAGAGGAAGTTCACTTTCATGAGGAAACTTGTCGCAGCCCAAGAAGATGGACAGCTCAAAGCAGTTGGTGTGCAGGTAGCTGAAGTCATTCATACCTGTGGACGAGGTCACCGAGTGAAGGACAGAAAATAACAGATGAGTTCACAGCTGTATGAAGTGCAGTGAGCGCAGCCATGCGACGCCTCCTGAGGTCATTATTTTTAAAACTTGGGGGTTCGGTCCTTCCCTGACATGTTTTTAGGAGCCAGGGATTTGTCCACAACAGGTGTTGACATATTTCTGTCTTAATGATTTTCAAGGCATGTTTTCTTCTTGTTTCCAATTAATAGATATGTAAGAATTGACCTGAGGGCCACGTTGAGGGTTGACGGGGGGCAGCAGTTGGCCCCCGTGCCGCCAGTTGGCCACCCCTGGTCTACACTGGTGTCTGGGATTGGTCAAAATGTTGGAAAAGACCAACCGCCACCCGACAACTGTCATCGAGGGTGTCGTACCAACAACCACCAGCGTACTCTTCCGTGCACGGCCTGTTCTGACCCCTTGCTCAGCAGCGAGGAAGTGTGGACATCAGGAACCAATGGAGGACATCACGTAAACAACATCGACATGTTTACCTCCCTCTCAGCGGATGTACCAGTAATCGATTACTGAGACTCTTTGATGTTCGACGTATCGGCACTTACTGCCCACCACTGGCTTCCAGCTGGCTCTGTTGGCGATGCCCTGTCCCCCCGTGACATCATCACCGTGGCAGGAGCCCCTGTACGTCTCCGTCATGGTCAGATGGCTGTGGGCGTACGACATCGCCAACCATCGGAACATGGTGTCGTCTGCTGTCTCCCTCAGAGCGCCCTCGTTCTGCCGCTGAATGCGAGCCCACGTTTCCTCGTTCATCTCGCCGTGTGTTCTCCAGTGGCGGTTATCCGATAGCTTAACAGCATCAAGAGAAGATGTTTTAATGGCTTCATAGTACCCGAGGTCGTCTATGTGTGACTGCTTTTTAGTGAAATGGTCGTACAGAAGCGGGCGGACGCTGCATGTCAAACGGGTACGCCACCAGTTTTTCTCCTCCTTGCAAATTGGCTCCAAGCACGAACGGCGTGCGCTCCATCCAGGAGATGATGGCTTTGGTCTCAGTGGCGAGCTGAGGGAGCGAGACAGACTTTAATATCTGAATCAGTGTGGTCGGGTCAAAGGGGGTAAAAATCAAACTCACGGAGCCGTTGAGGGAGTTGTCTGGGAGGGGAATGTGATGATTCGGCACGAAGCGAGGGACCCAGCCTCGGTCCTCGGCTCCCCACAGAATGCTGTTCAGGTCGGGGAAGTTCTGGAAGATGTCGTAACCTTCTTCAGTCCAGTGGCCCAGAGCCCAGTTCCCCATTTCAGAGCCCTGAAGCACAAGACGAACGAGTCACTTAAACTGTCAGATATTATTGATGATGCTTCAGTAGCTTTAAAAGGACAATCAAACATGCTGAGGAACAAGTGGAGCTCTAAAAACCTACATTTCCCATCATGCATTTCAACCCTGCTGTCATAGTTTAACTCCACATGTTAAGTTTTTGAGGGTGTAAAGAAGAAAAGGTGCCAACATATTTGGACCGATCTGTTTTTCCGTCGTACCATCTCGAAGGCGAGCTCGTAGGCGTCCGGGTTAAGCGAAGGCACCAGGTGCATTCTCACGCCTTCCACCAGGCGGCGCACTCTCGGGTTGTCATCATTGTACTCCTTGCACAGGAACTGCATCAGCAGGAGAAGAAGCTCCCGACCCAGCGCCTCGTTACCGTGAAGACCAGCCGTGTACCGGAATTCAGGTTCACCTTTAGAAACCGAAAAGTAAAACTCGAGTTCGTTGACGCACAGTTTTTATCTTTCTACAATAATGAGCGAACTTTTACGATAAAGATTTGGGGCTCGATTGATCCCAAGCTGAATTCAGAATATCTGTTTTGGTAACTTTGTTGTTGACTTAAACATGATGTGAATTATTCTTCAGTCCTCGTTGATCTCTCGTGAGACCCGCTGAATCTGGTACCTGTCTCGTGTTCTCCAGGGTTGTCGGAGATCTCCATGGCGTACATCTTCAGGCCCTGGGAGCTTTTCCCGATGTTGTAGATCCTGGTGATGTTTGGGCATTCTTCGTTTATCACTTTCATCATCTGACACGAGCAGAAAGCGTTCGTCTTACATATCGTTCTTTCCAGAATGATCAGAATGATATCAGATATCAGACCTGTCTCATCTCTTTGTAGTTGTGGTGTCTGAAGTCCAGGTCGTCTGTCGAGTCCACCTCGTTCTCACTGCGGTCTCGGTGGCTGTCTGGAAAAAGCAACACGCTGACAGTGAACTACAGTCGAACTTCGCTGACATCTTTCGTTTTTCTGCTTTGGATTTTAGTTTGGGGAAAATGGAAAAACTTGGCGATTTTTCGTCCCAGTTATGTAACTCAGTTGAACACTGAGGTTATGTAGTTCATGTTGTGAAATGACCTCATGTTGAATTAAAGCAGTTCTCTGTCCAGTTTGGGGAAAAGTAGTTTTGCCTTCCAGTGGACGGTGACGTATTCCTCAAAGGAACGATAAAGCTCTGAGTCATGAGGCTTCAAGAAGCAGCAAACGCTGAACTCTGCAGGCTTTGATCAAGGCACGCTCTTACTTTGAAAATCCGACACATCAGAAGTTTAGACTGTTTGTGCCGTCTTGTCATACTGACTTGGGAGCTGACAGGCGAGGATCTCGGCTCGGAGACACAAGCTGCCGTTCCAGCTCTGAGGCAGGATGCGGATGTAGCGTGCGACGACAGGAACGGCGAACTGACTCATCACCGGCGTGTCTTTGTCCACGTTCCCGTAAAACAGCTGCAGCGGGAAAATCACGGAAACCAAAACAGAGTGAGGTGAAAACACAGCCGAGGTCGCTGTGTTCAGCCGTTTGTTGTTGTTGTTGTTGTTGTTGTTGTTGTTGTTGTTGTGTGCTCACCCATTCAGCGTAGCCGTCGTGCAGAATCGTCCAATCACGACTGTCGTTACTGAAGGCCACAAAGTAGGTGGACACGAAATCCTCACTGGAGAGAAAATCAGACAACATGACTTCACACAGACGATCACAGGCTGGTCAGCTGATCAAATCCACAACGGAGCGGGTTCTGTCTTCGGTCAGCGTTTTTACAAACAAACAAACAGAAGATCTTCAGTTAGACCGTGAACTGCTGGCTTCATCAGAACTACCAAGAAATCAAAGGTCAAAGGTCACTTTAGCCTATAGCAGCCGGAAACGCATACAAATCCATAAACAACAGGAATAAATAATCCAACGAAGATGGAACCGGAAGCCCATCGATGGCGTAGATCTAAACGATGCTTTCAAAGCGTTCGGCAGGACTCACACTGTTTCTGAGTTTCTCCCCTGAGTGATGATTCCTGTGAACTCCACCTCCCGTCGGGCGTCGACCTCGAACCAGTGGCTCATGTCCTCCGGCTCCGCGCACCACGCGCCGCCGTACAGGTCGTCCTCGTTATCCGAGCCCTGCAGGGGACGACGTTCCACCGTCATGTCAAGGCCGTGTGTGTGTGTGTGTGTGTGTGTGTGTGTGTGTGTGTGTGTGTGTGTGTGTGTGTGTGTGTGTGTGTGTGTGTGTGTGTGTGTGTGTGTGTGTGTGTGTGTGTGTGTGTGTGTGTGTGTGTGTGTGTGTGTGTGTGTGTGTGTGTGTGTGTGTGTGTGTGTGTGTGTGTGTGTGTGTGAGAGAGAGAGAGAGAGAGAGAGAGCGCTGATGAATGTTCACCTGCATGTTGAGTCGTCCTCGCTGAGCCGTGAAGCCGTGGTGGGACTGAGAGGAGGCCAGCAGCTGGTCGTCTTCCACCCGGTGGGACTCCAGACCCAGAGGAGGACACTCTGCAGAAAACACAATCAGGATCTGTTTGACTCGTACTCTTTATACTCTTTAGTTTTCTTCCTTTAGTCGAGCGTATTTAAATGTTAGAAAACAAGCGAGTGCTTCTCTTACTTTTGGGTTCCACAGGCACCGACATCTGCCTCAACCTCTCCTCCTCCTCCTCCTCCCACTGCTTCCTCAGCCGCTCAGCTTGTCAGCGTAATGAGAAAACAACATGTGTCAGAACATGTTTGCTGTTTTTTTTTTTTTTTTTTTTTTTTTTTTAACATGGACCTTACTCTCCACAACCCACCACACAAAATATTTCCATATGTGCTCCAGCGGTCCAGCCTTCGTCCCACTCGTGCATTCCTCATGTGTTTCCAGCTCCGTCTGCTCCAGCTCAAGTCTTCGAGCCGTTTGGAACTTTTAATTTGATTGATTTTAAAATGCCGAAATGTTGAGTAACACTCGAGCAGATGTTTCTCAAACTCTCCTCCCTCCCGGCTTCATTAGGACAGCTGGACTCTGAGGAGGACACGGATCAGAGCGCCGCTGTTTGAAGGTCGGCCTCTCTGCTCGAGTGTTTTAATCTCACCTGATCGTCATAAAGGAAAAATATCTGGAGACTCTGTTTATACTTGTTCTCTACATATCCCTCCCACTCGCTCCAGGTGAATTCTCCTGATTAGATCCTGCTGTGTTCTGACTTCACAGAGAGAATTTACTTCCTCCGGGTTTGGCAGGAAAAAAATCTTATTTTAGAAGTTTTAAGGAGTTTTGTGCATGTTTGAAAACGCTCTCTTATCTTCATGGATTAAAACATTTTAAATTCCCTTTTTTTTTTTAAACAGTCCTGAAACTAACAAATGAAACGTTTTTTACTTATTTGCTTTTGGTGCTGAACTTAAATCACCTCCAAACAAAAATCCAAACCTTTCTCAGCCTTTTCCTTCCTCGCCCTCTCCTCCTCCTCTTCTTGTTTCTTAGCGGCCACTGCATGAAAAAACAGATCAGACACAGAAATCAGATCATCCAGCAGACTGAAGCGTTTCTGATTGGTCGAGCGGCGTGATCCTGCGATGGACTCACAGTCTGCGTAGTCATATTCTTCATACCACGGGCCGATGAACGGGATGACGGTGGTTTCCTCTGAAACAGAAGAGTTTAGACTTTCCTTCACTCTGATGTCATGAGATCATTTAAGGCAACAGTCACTGAGAACCTCACAGATCGATTTGATTATTCTTGACTTTCCACATGTTGAATATGGTCGGGTAGGTCAGTACAACCTCGTCCTTAAAGGCTCCTGTACGTGCAGAACTGGAACCAGCAGGGTTCTTTATTAAACACGTGGTGATTCAGAGGAGTACCTGGTATGAACATGATAGCCTCTGTGGTCATGGCTTCTTTTTTAGGGTATCCAGCAGGGAGCTCATCTGTGGAAACATCCAACAGGCAGAATCATGAAACTTTGTGATCAGCATCAGAGAGAGATAAATAAATCTGCCACGGGGAGTCGACATCATAAATCTGTCATCTCCCACTTTCAGAGCTGTCGGCGTAACGAGAGCAGGAAGTAAAACAACAACACCCAAACTAAAACATTTAAGTAAACTTTGTTAATAAGATTTAATGCTCATCACTCAGAATTTAGTGATTTAACTTTACAGCTAACTTTAAGACTTGTCGAAGAAGAATCGTTTGTCCGTTTACTAAACATAAAACCAAAGAAGTCACTTTCAAAGGTTCATCTCAAATGCACAGACTGTAAATATTAAAGGAAGAATGTTTTTGGATCCACTAGGTGTCGCCCTTGAGCTCCAGCATAAGACCAAAACAAACTGCAGTTAGGCCACGCCTCCTCCGTCCTGAAGCCCCCAACACACATCTCCACTCACATTTGCACGGAGGTGTCCTGCATTGTTGTGTTAGCATGCTAATGTTAGCGCTTTTTAGCTAGCTGGTAGTTTCAATCACCTTTGTCCTGCATTGTTGTGTTAGCATGCTAATGTTTGCGCTTTTTAGCTAGCTGGTAGCTTCAATCACCTTTGTCCTGCATTGTTGTGTTAGCATGTTAATGTTTGCGCTTTTTAGCTAGCTGGTAGCTTCAATCACCTTTGTCCTGCATTGTTGTGTTAGCATGCTAATGTTAGCGCTCTTTAGCTAGCTGGTAGCTTCAATCACCTTTGTCCTGCATTGTTGTGTTAGCATGCTAATGTGAGCAGTCTTTAGCTCGCTGCTAGCTTCATATAAACTGAGACAGAATGATCTAAAAACTCTCCATCCTAATAATCAGTGAGTATGTTCTTCTTCTTCTTAACTCAAACAGCTTTTATACACAAGGGGAGGAGCCGGCCGTCCCGTCCATGTAAACACAGCTCTGACAACAACACAGCCAGCAGGACTCCAGCTTCTCCCTCACTGTACACAGTCAGGACTCACACACACATTCACACAGAGAGAGAGAGAGTGGAGTTATGAGATACGGATTTGTCGCACGTTCTTCCTTTGATGGGCGAGGTGTCTTACATTTACCACTTTATTTTATCAGCATGCACTTAAACCTGTAAAGTAAGCCGGGTAGGACTCACCCAGATCCGGCTCGACGGGCTCTTCCCAGGTCTCAGGACTCTTCGGGGTCACAGGTTTAAACACTGTAGGGATCAGATCAGAATTTAAAAAAAACACAAATCCAACCTTACAGAAACTGGACATCTTGAAGCATTACTGGTAACGTACTGGTGTCCCAGCCCAGTTCAATCATGATCTTCTCCTCCTCCTCGTCCAGAGACGGACGCCCGATCTCCGTCTGCACCGTGGTCGTCACCTTTGGTTTCTTGGTGGCTTTGGGCGCCTTGGGCCTCTTCGTTGGTTTTGGTTGTTTGGGTTTTTTGGTGGGTTTTGGAGATTTTGGCTTTTTGGTTGGTTTGGGGCTTTTCTGCTTCTTTGCTTTGGCTTCTCTGTCGGCAGCTTTCTTTGCCCTGGCTTCAGAGGGAGAGACAAAGAGTTGAATGTTTTGCTTCTTTAATAAGCTCTTGTGTTTCTCCATATGTTTTTTATATGATCATTAGCTCGTGTTTTTACAGAAAATAAAACATGCTCAGCATCTGTTCCTTCAATCAGTCACATGTTGAGAACCCTCTGAAGTCCAAACTGCACACCTTTTAATTTTTATTTTCATCAAATCTGATCATTTTTAGTGTGATTTAATATTTATGATGTCACAACAAATGTTTTTCACAGTGCATTTAAAGCAAATATCCTTCTAACCAGACAACAGGCTGCTGAACGGCGGCGACCTCCGAGCTTTCAGACTCGAACTCCCCCGTTAGAGACTAATTAGAAGCTGCTGCTGAACTTAAAGGCATCAAACAGAACAGAGAGGTTTGAATCCTCCTTCGTGATGTAACCGTCTCCAGACACACACAGCAGCTTGTTTTCTTCTGCTAGACATGTTTCCTATTTTCCACTGGTCCTTGAACACAACACAGCCCTCTGCCAGTCCATTACTCACCTGCTGTGTACCTGGCTCTCACTTCATGTGACTGTCAGTCTGAACTGAAATAACTTCACAGCAAGTCTCTGAACTCAGTGAAGCACTGAGGGAAGGTTTTCAGACTCGAGGTGTAAGCCCCGCCCCTGAAGCTCCAAGACTTCAAGGAATCACTTCTAATATTCTCTGTGGGCGGCTGTGGCTCAGTGGGAGAGTCTTTCAACTTGACGGTGAGGGGTTCGATCCCCAGCTCCTTTAGCATCATGTCGATGTGTGTTTTCTCAGCCTAAACATCCACTTCCTTTATTTCGATTCATTTTCCTGCAGATTTGGTTTTTGTCTAATTAATTTTCATCGTGTTTGTCACCAGGCAGACCGAGGCCTGAAACACGTCCATAAACTGCTGCTCATGTTTATCGTTTAATAAAACAACTCAAGTAAAAAAAAAGAAACATGAGACCTCTTATCCAAGACAAACAAGCTTAAAGACGTCTCTCTTTATGGAACTGAAATCAGCCACACATGAGCTGCTCTGGTTTGTGGTTTTTCTTCAGTGGAAAGTGAACATGAGCGCTACTGGAACCAGGTCCTCTCGTAAATCCCGTCTGCTCACTCAGGGAAAGACTCGTAGTGGAAATATTTATGCGTCTGCTCCGAGTTTGTGTTTTTTTAGATGTGTGTGCGTGAGCGACATAACTGAGGAGCAGACAGACGGCGCTCTGCGTCCATCATGTCCCCATGCTCGCTCCTCTGTGTTCTCTCCTGCAGAACGATGACTCCTCTTTGTTTGTTGACATTCAGCGATAACGCGAGTGAGGGGGTCCCTGTCAGGGGCCCCGACTGGCCTGTTGACAAGGAGCGCCTCTGCGTTTTGTTCCAGCTGATCATCGTGTGTGCTGCTGAAAGTTTTTACAGTCACGTCCTCGACCTGGACCTGGACCTGGACTCGGTCTCCTGGCAGGGGAAGCAGGTCACGCGAGGAGCAGCGGTGCGCTCGAGCTGCCAAGAACGAAGTTTCTGCTCCGTCATCTCTGAATCACTGAGACACTTTCATCAAAACAAACTGTTTGAGAGACGCTTTCAACAAACAAGGATTTAAAAGCTGCTTTTAAAACTGCAGAAAAGGAGCGAAGTCCTGACTGTTTGTCCTCGTCGTGTGTTTTAAGCCTTCACTTCTCTCTAAATGAGTGCTCACGTTGCTGAGGGACTTTTAGTGACTGCTTGTGTTGCTGCCTCAGCGAGGTGTTTCTGGAGCGCTCAGACTGAATGTCTTCCTGCCTCAGATTGATTGCAGCCTTTCCTGTCTGTGTATCATCAGCGTCTTGGCTGCACGCTTAGAGCCGAGCAAAGGTCCAGAATTATCCAATTCAAACATTTACACTAAAAAAACAAGTGTGTTGCATTAAAGTCCAGATAGAAACGATAAGACATTTCAAACATGGACGAGAACATTTAGGAGATAAACACAGTCATTAAAAACAAGAGGAAAAATCTTTGTTTAATGTTGAAATGAAATCTGACAGTTGAACTTCCTTCGGCTGTCTGAGCGGAGACTCACCTGCCTCGATCTCCTCAGGTGTTTTCTTCTTCTTTGGTTTCGTCTGCTCCTCTTCCACCACTTCAGCGGGCTCTGTCATCTTCGCCCCCTCTTCTTCTCCCGTCTGCCTCACTTCTCCTCGGGTTTCTCTCACCCGACTCCTGGACAGTTTCTTCTCCTTCACGTCCTCCTGAGCGCAGACCAGAGCGCAGCAGAGGCTCAAACCGAGCAGCGCCACCACCGCCTCAGTCCTCATGTCTTCTTCTCCTCCTGTGAAATCAACGCAGGCTGGGATGAAGTGGACCACACGCACTCCGGGAGAAGCTCTGAATCTTTAAGAAAACGGCTCTGCGTGGAACATCTGACCTGCAGATGCACAGTCGTCCGATGCTGGCAGACTCTGAGGGTCCTGTTTCTTTAAGTCTCAGCAGACATGAAAGGGGAGCGAGAGAACAAAAGGACGAGTCCGTGGAGGTCTGGAGAGCTTCCTCCCTCTCTGGTGTTGAGTCAGCGTGCAGAGGAGAGAGGCAGAGAGCGCTGTGGGCTGGAGGTTTTTAAAGCAGAGTGCTGCTGGAGGAGGAAATCTGTCTGGAGTGGAGCAGAGCAGCACGCCTCCCTCCTCCTCCTCCTCCTCCTCTTCCTCTCTCATACGCTCCACAGACACTTCTCTCCCTCCTGGCCCTTCACCCCCTTTTCCCCTCACCCATCTCTGAGCGAGGAGGAGGAGCGTCTGCCACATGGGACATTCCTCCAAAGCAAAGCAGAGAAGAAGATCATTAAAGAAAGTCTGCAGTTCTTCTGAGAGGCTCAGGCTTCACTAAACTCAGAGTGTCTGACTGATCCATTATTATTATTATTATTATTATTATTATTATTAAACCTGAGTGAGGACAGTCAATGATCCAAAAGAAAACAAGCTGAGGCTCCACCTTTCCTTTGAACAGAGAACACAGACGCCTCTGGCCTCCTGCTGGGGCTCCAACAGATAACAGCAGCAAAGGATCATGGGATGTTGTTAAACGCAGTAACTGCAACTTTAGAAGCAATCAAAGCACGCCGTTCCTTTCAAGGCTGAAATGTGTGCATGAAACACTTCAGTGTTCATTCAGGGTGTTTGAGGTTTTGCTGCTGCAGCTGGACTCAGTCTGCTGGGCAGATTTTTAAAGATGCATTTATTGTTTTGTTTTAGTTTTTTTTTTGGGGGGGGGGCAGAAAACACAAGTCCACAATTCCTTTAGCAGATGTTTTTAATCCAAAGTGACATGAGAGATTAAGTTCAGCACAAGCAAGGATCTAAAGAGGAGGACAGTGCAAACAGCTTTCATAGACGCTGACAGGAAGTGACCACAGGCGACATTACAGTTAGCCTGTTAGCATGCAGGCTAACAGCAGGTTCAGCTTCTGCTGTTCGATGATTTGAATCAACGCTGGAAATCAGACGAGCTGCGTTTGAAAAGTGGATTTAAAACGTCTGATTGCAGCTGCAATCTTTTAAACATGGCTGCCAGTGACTGACCAATCAAAGACATTCAGTGCTGCAGGACCTGCCCCCCAAAGTGCCTGCACCTTTGGAAAGTACTCCCCTCCGAGCAGGTTCTTCTTTAGGGCTCAGCAGAACTACATTTAGACCCTGGTTCCTTCGGTTGTAATGCACAACGTTCCTCAAAAGGTCTCGAGTTCAGGGGAAACATTTCTGCAGTCAAAAAGATTCTTGAACATGTTGGGTCATTGTTTTGACTCTGAGGGGTTTGATGTTTGGTCTCCAGGCTGAAGAAACCCGATCTCAAGAGAAGAACATCCTGACTGTCTAAACAGAGTTTTTCCCCTGAACTGTAAAACATGCACACGAAGCTTCAGCAGTCTCGTTTTCCTCAGGACTCAGCTGTCCTGGATAATGTTGTGCAATAACCCAGATAAAGAAATCATGTTGCGTAACTCTGTGATTGCCGTCTCGGTCCCTGCTGGGTCACCGAGCATTACTTCAGACATGAAAACCATCAACAGATGTTCAAAAACTGAAGAAAAGTCAGCAGAGGGACAAGTTCATCAGCTGAGACTCAATAAGATGATTAAAGACATTTACAGCTGAAATACACACAAAGCTGAACTTCCTGTGATTGAGGTGACTCAAGTTTATTTTTACATTTCAGCAGCGAGGTTATTCAAAGAGCTTCACACAAGACGTCAGAAAGGACAAATCCTCAAGTCGAACCATTAAACGCTTTCTTGACTTCTTTTCTTCTCCCTTGCATGCTGGTTAAAGTAAAACAGGTTTCACACAAACCTCCATCATTGATGTATTGGAAACAGATGGTGGGAGATGAAAATAAAGAAGATGGTAGAGGAGGCACACACACACACACACACACACACACACACACACACACACACACACACACACAAGCAGGAGAGCTGAGTCAACCTTTGACGGAAACAATGGAGTACATGATCAAACCCAGCTGATGGTGTCGAGCAGAGACCGAGCATCCAAAGTTCTGGTGTGGATCTGGTCCCAGATGAGGTGACGCAGCTGTTGTTGGTCGTTTCATGGACACGATGACTCACGAGTGGCGTGCTGATTCACCTTCTGACACTCAACGTTTCTAAAAACAAAATCTGTCTGGCTGTTTTAGCAAATATAGATCTTTATTTTCTTCAGGAAATTCTTTTAAGGATTAAGAACGCGTGTGTGTGTGTGTGTGTGTGGGGGGGGGGGGTGTGTGTGTGTGTGTGTGTGTGTGTGTGGGAGGTGGGGGGGTTGTTTGTGTTGGCTTCAAGGGCTGAAACATGAAACAGTCTTTCTCCCAGCCTCAGAATCAGACCACATGGTCCTGTTAGTTTTAAATCACAAGTCAGGAGTTTAAAAAAACAAACTTTATTCAATGCATTAGGAGATATATGCACATGTACTCAGCAGCTTATTATTTATATGAGCTGTTGTCTGTTTGAGGTTTAAAGATAGATATAGATAGATAGATAGATAGATAGATAGATAGATAGATAGATAGATAGATAGATAGATAGATAGATAGATAGATAGATACTTTATTGATCCCAAGGGAAATTCAAAAGAGACGTTTGGCTGCCTCAGTAAAGTAGATATAAGTTCAATATATTAAAGGATCAAACAACAACATTAAAAAAAAGTTTATCAAAATAAATTATTGCATAATTATATAAGAAAATATTTTCTGTTTAGATCTCAGTCCTGTTTGGCACATCTCTGTCTCATAGTCTGTAGATTTACACGTCATGCGTAAAAACGTGGATACGGCAGCAGCGGCGTGAAGACGCGCAGCGGAGCACGCGGCTGGCAGAACAGAGGAGTGAAGGTGAGCGAGGAGCACAGAGGAGGAGAGAAGGATGATGAAGAAGAAGAAGTGAAGGTCTGCTCCTCCTCGGCCTCCACCCCCTGCTGCTGCTGCTCCTTCTTCCACTTTGTGCGTCTGTTCTGGAACCAGATCTTCACCTGGGTCTCTGAGAGGCGCAGCGCGGACGCGATGGCGTGCCGCTCCAGCACCGACAGGTAGTGACACCTGTGGAAGCTGCGCTCGAGGACCTGCAGCTGCTGCAGCGTGAAGGCGGTGCGGACCCGGCGTCGTTTGGCTTTGGATTTCCCTGAGCACGAAGTCTCTTCTTCCACCTCCTCCTCCTCCTCCTCACAGTCGCTGCTCCCACCTGCAGGAGGATGAAGCTCCTTTCTGGATTCAAGTCTCGGAGGAAACGCTCCTGAGAGGGAACAGAAAATCACAAATATGAACCTACAGAAACATAAAGGTGAGCTCATAATCCGTTCTCTTTAGCATGTATCTAAATTCCTTTAAAAGTCTGATTCTCACCTGTTGTCTCTGCATCCTCCACGCAGCTTCTCCTCCCGGTGAACTTGGTCGGATCCAGGATGTCCTCCACGGAAAACGGCGTCCTGTGGCACGCGGGGTGTTTGTGTGCGGGCTGCATCTCCGTGGATCAGCTCTCAGGTCCTCAGTGTGTGTGAGGGTCCGCTCTCCTCCACGCTTTATACCCTCAGCCTCTCCACATTTACATTTCATTTCAAAGTGACCCACGAACAATCGCAGGCAGACACGCTCCGGCCCCGTGGGACCCCCGCGTGGACACTCCAAAATGTAAATGCGCGCGCTGAGCAGGGGATGGGGGGGGGGGGGAGTGTCACCGGTTATTTATGGCCGGGCATGTGGTTGAAATGTGCCCCCTTTCTGCTCCTCCGTGTTCTGCTTTGTGCTGCTTCGTGTCAGTATTTGCCAAAGCTGGATTTTCCGCTGGTCGGACACGTGAACGCCTCTTGTGATGCTAATTGATGGAGTCAGTCATCAAAGGGAAAGTTGTTCCTTCTCTTGTGTCTCAGGTTTCTAAAGTGACATTTGTCCCTTTGGAGAGCAGCAGAGTCCCCACAAAGCACTGGGGTTTAATTAGAAGCCACTAACACGTTTATGAGAGGTCATGTGACCCCTGCAGACTGCACTGAAGAGCACTTGTTAATAATTTCACCTGCAGCATTTAAATGTTATTGTTGCACCACAATAAAGGGAACAAACAGCACTTAGCAATGCCTAACTCGTGCACACGTCCTCTGGGTTTAAGTGTTAATGAATGCAGCATCAAACTTCCTGTTGTGTCTTTCCTGTTTCTTTTATTTGCATGATTTTGTCCACTTGTCTCTGTTTTGACAGTTGATGTTCATTCTGACTTCCTGTATTTGCTTTGTCCATCAGATCAAAAAACAAACAGCAGCAACAACTAAGCATGTTATGGACGACGTCATAAAAATCCCGATGTGATTCGTCGGCCCGGTGGAACGTGGATCAGTAGGTCGATCACAAGCCGTCCTAAAACATACACTAAACCACAATTTCCACATAGTCCGTGTCGACGCCCCGGCCCGCTGGGTCAGCTTCTGAATCGGATCATTTCTCTCCTCTGAACATCAAAGTGGTCACTTAAATAAATGAATATAGAAGTTTATTCTTGAAAAGCCTCTTTAACCTCCAGTAACTGACAGACGTCTGAAACCACGTCCTGACCTGCAGAGCATGTCGGAGCTCAAACAGTCTCATATACATGATGAGCTCTCATATTGTTCTTCTTCTTCTTCACGCCTCGTTGTTGAGTGTTCATGCGTCGCTGGCAGCTCCGTTTCATCGCCTCAAATCGCTTCATTAACTCCACAATTCCTGTAACAGTCCCATCTTTAAACCCACATTATCACCTATAGTTTCTGAATAGGCACCGTGAGTGTTCCTCTCAGGGTAACGGGGGGTAAGGAGGGTCCTGGGGGGGGGTCAGAGATCCTGTGGAGGCAGCTGTCGCAGTGCAGACTCCTGCAGAGCGGCTGGTATTGAGCCGAGCCGAGAGGCCGGACCATCAGGACAATTAGCAGATGTCACCAGTAGGTTTGACCCGCTCTGACCCCGAGCTTTGTTCAGCAGGACGGGGGGAACACTGAGGGGGGGGGATGATGAAGAAATGATGGAGACAGAAACTCCAACACAAACTGAACATGGACTCTCCTTGCAACAGGTGTTTAAAACAGAATTCACCTGAAGGGCTCTTTTGGTCTCGGGTTCTGACCCTGTGTGGCCTTACAGGCTCGCACACTCGGCCCAGTCGTCCAGTACGACCGTCCCCTCTACAGTACCGTCACAGTCCAGTCCCCTGCAGACCTGTACTCAACATTGCTCCAGGTCCAACCAGGTCTGAGCACAGTTCTCTCTTGTCCATGCATCATCACGTCACGATGAGTTTGTGGGTTTGATCCGTCTGCCTCTGAATATTCCCCCTGCCCACATTTCCAGTTGACCCTTGACCTTTGCCTCCGACCAGCATACCTGTTCCTGTGCTCCTGTACGAGCATCTGTAGCATGATGAAGCAAACCTCGGCCAACTGTGACAGGAAGTGTAGCAGCACTCACTCGAGTCAAACGAACAGAATGTGTACGGTATGCCCAGTGTGAATGTAGAGTCTATTCAGGAGGGTCGACAGTAACAGAAACAAAGTCCAGCTTGTTCCAGAAACCTGGAAATCTGAAACAACACATCTGAAAGCCACTGAGACACAAGCTGCATGAGTCCACAGCGACGGATCACACTGACTGAGAGAGGAAACAGAGACTGGTTTGGGACAAGAGAAGGAGCCAGTTTCATATCAAACACGGAAAAACTGAAAGATGAAACTGAACAGAAATATGAGACAAAAGTACAAAAAATCTCAATCTGAAATCAAAGTGAGAAGAAGTCAGAAACAAAGATGTCCTTCCTCCACCTCCTCAGAACTTCATCACAGATGTGTCTGCTCGCTCGGCAGGAGGAAAGAGGAGGAGAAGACACGACTATTATCCTCCTTACAAAGGCTTTGAGGCCTTTACTGCGACACCCGGGGGTGCTCTCAGCGTTCCCCTGCTCTTTGTGAATGTCTGCTGGCACACTTTGCTTTTGTGCTCGACTCGTCTTTTACAGGAGCTGAACGGCCGCCACAAACTTTAAAACGCTGTCGGACTTTCGGAAGGTGCGAGGGGTGGTCTCGTGTCATCACAAAGCGTTTTTATGATCCTGTTTACTCTGCAAACTCTGAATGGAAATGTTGAGAACATTAGCACATCCAAACACTCGATGTGTGCAGGATGTTAATGTCAGGGCCAAACGAGAGAGAACTCCCCTCCCTGAGTCCAGACGGGCTTCGATTTATAACATTTTTAGTGGAGAATTTGAAGATCAGAAAATATTTTCACACTCGTAAATAACTGCAGATATTTTGTTTTCTCTCTCTCTTGTTATTCTTAATACTCTGACTTTTTAAAACATTGAATACATTTCTGTTTCGTTACGCCTTTGTTTATTGTCTTTTCAAGTCTCCTCTTGTATATTAGTCAGTATTTTGTTGTCTTCCAACACTTCTCCCTGCATGCTTGTTGTTTGTATTATCTAACACTTGTACTTGTCCACACTTTTACACAATAAAATATATTTAAAATACTATGTCACTGTAAGATCGTCTTAATAACAATTTTTAAATAATTATATTTATTTAAACATCGGTTGATATTCAGGGTCAAAGTGAAGAAGAAACAAACGGTCTCTTGTATGTTAATAAATGAATGCAGTTCAACCTTTCAACCTGTGGTGTCGCTGCTGAGCTGAGCAACGTCTGCAAACCGGAAATCTCAGCTCCCACGGAATCTCGCGATATCTTTTGTTTTCATTGATTTGAAAACATGGCGTCCGAAGGAGAGGCGGGCAGCACAGCTACGACCGAACCGGAGACCGGAGAGGGGTACGACTCATTTTTATGAGTTAATTTAATCTGTGCAAACCTTCGGGATGATGTTCTAAATGTTCGCTGAAGAAATAAAAGAAATAACGTTTTTACTTAAGCTGTTAGCACGGTTCTGTTAGCCACCGAGCTAGCTAGCTTAGCTCTCTGACATTTCAGACAAACTGCAGATTTAAGCAGAGAAAAACAGAAATGAATCAAAATATTAACTTATGTTTATATTCAATGTTTCCCTCTCAGTCCGCATGATTAATAACTTTATAAAAGACAATTTAAACCTGCTTTACATCCTTATAAATCACTGAGCTGTAATGTTGCCTTCACGGCCGGCTGGTTTTTGTGTCTGGAGGATTTAAATGAAAAGAGTCTCTCTGTTGACTTTCAGGGACGCTGCATTTGGGGAACTACCGACCAGCATGGACACCGAATCATCAAACGGCAAAGAGGGAATGGTAACTTTATCACATTTGATCTGTTTCTTCTTCTAAAGTGCTGAAACTGCTCTCAGAGGTCATCACGTCATCAGACATCTGCAGTCAGTTTAGTGACGCTGTTATATTCTTGTTCCTGTCTCAGACACACACACACACACCCCTGTCTTATATGCACACATGTAACACATCATTGAGGATTTTAAATGGTGCTGTTTTTCTCTCTTTGACAGGAAACAGCGGGCGAAGGCTCCGAGGCTGCGGACGCTCTGACCGGGTCGGGCGACGAGGAGAGCGGCAGGCAGCTGGGAGAGGTGGAGCTGCAGTGCGCTCTGTGCATGAAGTGGTTCACCGCAGACACGTTCGGCATCGACACCGCGTACGTCCCCTGTCGGACAGTCAGTGAAACGTCAGCTGAAACACAACAGTACTTACAGTTCTCTCTTCTCCTCCTGCAGGACGTGTCTCCCCTTCATGACCAACTACGTGTTTCACTGCAACGTCTGCCATCACAGCGGCAACACGTATTTCCTCAGGAAACAAGCGAGTAGGTGTCTGCGCTCACCTTAAAACATGCAGCTCAATCAAAACGTCCAACCTGAACTTCTTCTTCTTCTGTTTCAGACCTGAAGGAGATGTGTCTCACGGCTCTCGCTAACCTGACGTGGCGCTCCAGAACGCAGGACGAGCACCCGAAGACGATGTTCTCCAAAGACAAGGTCGGTGTACGGTGTTCTGGAAAAACAGCGTCCATCATTGGATGATAAATTCACTGTGGCGATGTGTGTAAATGAAAGTCGGCGCCTGAAAAACATCGAGAAGACGAGACACAAAGACGTCGAGTCACTCCGTGTTTGATCCTGATTGCTAAATGTCTCCCTGCAGGACATCATACCCTTCATCGACAAGTACTGGGAGTGCATGACGACTCGGCAGAGACCGGGGAAGCTCACCTGGCCCAACAACATCGTGAAGACGATGGTAGGTCGCCCGTCTGCAGCGACGGTGCCTCGTCTAAGGAAGCTGATTGTGATTCTGTGACGTTGTTTTGTTTAACCAGAGCAAAGAGCGAGACGTGTTCCTGGTGAAGGAGCACCCGGACCCCGGCAGTAAAGACCCAGAGGAGGAGTACCCCAAGTTTGGCCTCCTGGATCAGGTACTCCTCCCCTCCTCCAGCTGATGGACAGAAAGGCTGCACAGTTGGTTTGATGGTTGTCTGTCTGTCTCCTGCAGGACCTGGGAACCATCGGACCGTCCTACGACGCACAGAAACAGACGACGGCGGCTCCCACTGCAGGCGGGCTGAACGGTAAACTCAAACTCCTCATATTCTGAAGGAAGAAAGTCCAAGAAGAGGAGAGTGAAAGTTAAAGTCAGGGCATGTGAAATGTGATGTGACCGTGGTCGTTTTGTGTTCCAGGTGGATCTTCCTTCTCAGGTGAATATTTGGTATTTTGGCGTCCGCAGCTGACCCGTGTGTTTTTGTGTCTTGTAACCCTCTGGATAGAAGTTGACCCACAACTCAAAAACAAAAACCTCATCTTCAATTAAAAAAAAAAAAAAAAAAAAAACCCTTTTTGTGGGCAACTTCATCCACGTCCGGCTGTCACCTCCCTGTCTGCTCTCTGCATCTGTTTGGTGCCCCCCCCCTCCCTTTAAAGCAGTCAACGCCTCCTTCTCGTCTCCGCTGCTTGCTGCTGATGGCTTTGTGACAGCGTTACCGAGACGATCCCGCCACCTTCCTCCTTGAATTGAGTGTTTATAAAAGACGGATCGATCAGGATCAGATTTATAATCCTGCCCTGCGACTAATTCCTGCCTTTCTGTTCCTGCTGTGTCCCTGTGCTCGCTTAATAACCGTGTGTGTGTGTGTGTGTGTGTGTGTGTGTGTGTGTGTGTGTGTGTGTGTGTGTGTGTGTGTGTGTGTGTGTGTGTGTGTGTGTGTGTGTGTGTGTGTGTGTGTGTGTGTGTGTGTGTGTGTGTGTGTGTGTGTGTGTGTGTGATCTTAAACGAGTTCTTCGGGGTCAAACAGTTTAGAAAGATGTGACTGAACTCCTCTTGCTGTCAGATTCTTCATGTGGAGTCACGTCATCGCCTCAGTTACCACCAGGGGGCAGTATGCTGTCCTGTAATCATGTTTTAACAAAGACTTAAGAGGACAGTTTCACCTGTAGAGTCTATAGTGTGTGTGTGTGTAGGTGTATGATTTGTTCAGTAGTAAAATGTCTCTGGTGTTTTTTTAAGGCGCTCTGGCTCCCGGTCCGGGAAAAGGAAGAGGAGCCAAACGTAAACAACAGCAGCAGCAGGAGGGCGCTGCAGCGGGCGCCACCAAGAGAACCAGAAGGTGAGAGAGCTGTGGGTGCGCACACACACACACACGCACACACACGCACACACACACACACACACACACACACACACACACACACACACACACACACACACACACACACACACACACACACACACACACACACACACACACACACACACACACACACACACACACACACACACACACACACACACACACACACACACACACACTCTTGGGATGAAGCCCATTCTGACCGTGTTCTGTCCGCAGCGACCCTCTGTTCTCGGCTCAGCGCCTGCCTCCTCACGGTTACCCGCTGGAGCACCCCTTTAACAAAGACGGGTACCGGTACATCCTGGCAGAACCGGACCCTCACGCTCCAGACCCGGAGAAGCTGGAGCTGGACTGCTGGGCCGGGAAACCCATCCCTGGAGATCTGTACCGAGCGTGCCTGTACGAGAGGGTGCTGCTCGCCCTGCACGACAGAGGTGAGCGGCCAATCACAGCGCGTCTCAGAGACACAGTTTAACCTGTCAGAGGATCTCGAGTAATGATTGTTGACGTTTCAGCGCCGCAGCTGAAGATCTCGGACGACCGGCTGACCGTGACCGGGGAGAAAGGTTACTCCATGGTGCGAGCGTCTCACGGCGTGAGGAAGGGGTCCTGGTACTTTGAGGTGTCCGTTGACGACATGCCGCCTGATACGGCAGCCAGACTCGGCTGGTCTCAGCCGCTCGGTCAGTCGCCCGCTCTGCTCCAAACACTTCTCTCTCTCTCTCTCTCTCTCTCTCTCTCTTTGTTTAGTTTTTATTCACGTTGGACGTGTTTTCCTCTTTCAGGTAACCTTCAGGCGCCTCTGGGTTACGACAAGTTCAGCTACTCGTGGCGCAGCAAGAAGGGAACCCGCTTCCACCAGTCGATAGGAAAACATTACTCGTCTGGATACGGCCAGGGAGACACGCTGGGCTTCTTCATCGAGCTGCCCGACGCCACAGAGACCGCCAAGGCTCTGCCCGATACGTACAAGGACAAGGTACCGGCCGAGACTCGAGCAGGAACACACACACACACACACACACACACACACGTACACACGTTACGCTGAAGAGGTTTCTGGAGGGTTGTCGAGGTTCAAAACCAAAAACCGATCAATTCACAGAAGCTGCTACGTGCAGGAGTTTGTCTGCATTTTTGACCCGACCTCTCGGTTGTCCGTTTCTGTTGCCGTGGCGACCGAGTCGTTTTGATTTCAGCATGAACTGTATCAGAGCTGAAAACTGTTCTCGGTCTCCTCCTCAGGCGCTGATCAAGTTTAAGAGCTACCTGTACTTCGAGGAGAAGGATTACGTGGACAAAGCAGAAAAAAGTCTCAAAGTGATGCCGCCCAGCAGGGTGAGTGATCCCGCCCCCAAACCAAGAGCCAATCAGAAAGCTCGCTGCTGATTGGCTGTGATTTGATTCCATCCTGTGTTTCAGATGATCTTCTTTAAAAACGGCGTGAGCCAAGGCGTCGCCTACGAGAACCTGTTTGAAGGCCTCTACTTCCCCGCCATCTCACTCTACAAGAGCTGCCAGGTGAGTGAGGCGTTTCCTCTCTCTCTCTCTCCCCCTGCGGGGCGAGTGTGACAGCTTCCTGTCTGAACTTTCCTTCTCTCTTCAGGTGTCGGTCAACTTCGGGCCACACTTCAAACACCCTCCGAAGGACCTGAAGTACCAGCCGGTGAGAACGCCTTCAAAGACTCCCAACGACCAATCAGACGTGGCGCCTTGTTAACCTGCTGTTGGTTTGTTTCAGATGAGCGACATGGGCTGGGGCGCCGTGATCGAGCACACGCTGGCCGACATGCTGTACCACGTGGAGACGGACGTGGACGGACGGCGCAGCCCGCCATGGGAGGGATAAGCACGCCTCACAACCAGCTCGCAGTCAACATATGGTTCCACCGTCAACAAAGCGCCGACAAAAGGAAACCCTGTGCTCGATCCGTTTAATCCTCGCGCTCCGATCGCTTTTCTAAGTGTCTGACATCATCAACATCCCGACAGAGAGAGCGAGCTTTTAGTCAAACAGGAAACAGTCGTTTCACTTCCTGCTCTTTACGCTCAGATACGAGCTGACAGTTACTCTACGCATAAAATCACCGAGTTGTCTCGTGTGCTCGACTCAGCGAGGCTCCACAAACTCTCTCTCTCGCTCTCTCTCGCTCTCTCTCTCGCTCTCTCTCGCTCGCTCTCTCGCTCTCTCTCGCTCGCTCTCTCGCTCTCTCTCTCTCGCTGTTGTCAGACACTTAAGACAAAAACAACAGTTTCCTGTGGATGCACTTTGACGGGGCATTATTTCCCTTAAAGGTTGTCGCAGCCATTAAAGCCTTTTTCATGACCCTTCCCAAAACTGTCAAATTAGTTTGCAGGTTTGAAGTTCACATTCCTGACTGAAAATAAATCGATGGAATCTCGTTCTTTCTTTCACGGCGCTCTGCTTGGACATGCACGTTGAGACCTGTGATGTTTCTCTGCGTGACGTCGCAGCCCGGCCGAGCGCTGACCCTGCAGTCTGTTTCTTATTTTGTGTGTTTTACATGTGTGTGTTAGTTATTAACTGTTTTATACTCTGGGTTCAGTAATAAAAAAAAACGCTTCATGGACAAAGTGAAACTTGAGTCGTTGTCTTTAAATCTAAACGTCACGTCCTTGACCAACCTTCAAAAACACAGAGGAGACAAAACGTGTCAGAAAAATGAATTTATTTACAGATTTTATTTACACACGTTTGTCCTCTTCCTAAAGTTAAACTACGGTTTGAAATCACGTCAAAAATTTATTTGTATCTTTTCCATTTAAAGGAGCAGTCTGTCACTCTGCCCCCTAGTGTTTAAAATGAGTACTGCAGTCTAAAATCTAAACATCACAGAGAGCTGGCTCCCCCCTCCTCTCACACAGCTCTGCATGTGGTGGACACTGTAGCTTCAGTGTTTAGCCAGCTCTGCATGTGGTGGACACTGTAGCTTCAGCGTTTAGCCAGCTCTGCATGTGGTGGACACTGTAGCTTCAGCGTTTAGCCAGCTCTGCATGTGGTGGACACTGTAGCTTCAGCGTTTAGCCAGCTCTGCATGTGGTGGACACTGTAGCTTCAGTGTTTAGCCAGCTCTGCATGTGGTGGACACTGTAGCTTCAGCGTTTAGCCAGCTCTGCATGTGGTGGACACTGTAGCTTCAGCGTTTAGCCAGCTCTGCATGTGGTGGACACTGTAGCTTCAGTGTTTAGCCAGCTCTGCATGTGGTGGACACTGTAGCTTCAGCGTTTAGCCAGCTCTGCATGTGGTGGACACTGTAGCTTCAGTGTTTAGCCAGCTCTGCATGGGTCTGTAAAGCTTTCTGCGTTCTAACCTCTCTCCATGTTTCAAAAGCATCTCCAACATTTATCGGTTCAACGGACAAGATACAAATAAAAAATAAGTGCTATGCTCCCGTTTGAGAGAAAGACATTTTTTCTTTCTGCCTTTCGCTGCTCCAGTTGATGTTTTTTTATTTTAGTCTTTAAAGTCTCTTTGCTGTAACGGCCACTAGAGGGTGGTGCTGAGCCGTCCTGAACTCATGTAGGTCTCACCGGAAACCAAGCTCTCTCTGGCCTCGTCTGAAGGAAGCTGCGGGACACAAAAAGACGTCATTATTAATTTATTCATAATCAACAACAAAACAACCTGTTGGATAGAAACCGTGTTCGCACGTGTCTGCGGAAGATCCGGTCCAGAAAGCTGCGTTTGGGACTCTCAGGCATCTGGGACCGGTCCAGGTCTTGAGAACGAGTTCCTTCAGGTCCGAAAACGTTCAGCTCTTTGAAACATCCAGTTTCTATCACCTGGAGGAGGAAGGAGGAGGAAGAGGAGGAGTAGGTGTGAGACTCTTAGAATGAAACCTGGACTCTGAATCTTTGGCGTGTGAATAATCGAACCTCGTTCTGCCAGGTGATGGGGACGCTGCCCGTGTCAAACTTGGAGTAGAAGTCCGAGTCTTTCTCGTCCAGAGTGACTCCCTTCACTGTGGAGAACTCCTCGATGTCCTGCACGTCGCTGCAGTACACCTGTCTGGGCTGAAACACACACACACACACACACACACACACACACACACACACACACACACACAGATGTTGACTGCGAGTTCCCTGCAGGAGGATAATTGTTGTGTTTAAAGGAAGAGTGCAGTCAGTGCTCACATCAGGTTTGAAGGGAGGCTGGACGAGTCCGGCCTCCAGCATCCTGAAGTTCATCTTCTTAAAGAAGCGATGTGACTGAACCTCTCGGCCTCCCAGACCGCCGCAGCCCAGCCGCTCTTTGGGATCCTTCTTCAGCAGCTGCGACACAAAAACACGAGTTATCATCTCTCCGAAGGTTCAAGGCGTGCGTCCAGTTCTGAAGCTGCGCTCACCGAGGAGCAGATGTTTTTCACGGCTTTGCCGAACTTGTCCGAGTACTCCTCGGTCTCGGTCTCGATGCGTCTCTCCATATCGGAGTGTTTGGGATGTTCCCCTCGGGTTCTGAACGGAGGCTGACCCGCCGTCATCTCGTAGATGAGACAGCCGAGGCCCCACCAGTCCACGCTCAGCCCGTAGTGCTTCTGTCGGATCACCTCAGGAGCTGAAAGCAAACGGGCTCAATCAAACCCCCTGCTCTGCTTCGTGATGGAGCGGATGGTACTCATACATACCCATGTATCCCAGTGTTCCCACCCGACCCCGCACCACGCTCCGCTCAGACAGCCTCATCGCCAGGCCCAGGTCCGAGATGCGGATGTGTCCTAACAAAACCAATATCACAAACAATCACAGAACTGCTTTCTCATATTTGTCTTTGCTTGTTGTACTTTACTCAAACGTTTCCTGCTCCCCCCCCCCCCCCCCCCCCCCCCCGGAGGAGTTGCTGCTGGAGCTAATCCAGAAACCATGCGCGCACTCCAACCTGTAATCTCTGCACAATTAGCGAAGGCTTGTGAAACAAGAAAGGTGGATCCAGGTCTGCAAAGGAGCAGCCAGGAATGTAGAAACAGGTGCACAGGCTTCTTAAAATAGACGTCACCACACCTGAGTGCCACGGGTTTGTCACTTCCTCCACCTGTCTGTGCCCCAGTCACAAACGGTGACACTATAACCTTCTTGGGAAAGGTACACCTGCGTGGAGGGCGTCTGATTGGCTGAAGTCCGAGTGCTATCTGATCAATCATTCAGGCTAAAAATAGAGACTCTACGTGGGCTACAGGAAGCACTTTCATCATGATCTGCCTGCAGGCTGGAATGTGAGCCGCCTCTCCCGGCCTGCAAATGATCACAAACAAGCACGCCGTACATACCGTTGTCATCGAGCAGAATGTTTTCTGGCTTCAGATCCCTGGAAAAGAAAAACAGCAGATGATTCCGGTCCACAGAGGAGTGACGTGCAGGGAAATTTTCATTTCTATTTTTACCCTGGGAACTGATTTGACAGGTTTGAATGCACAAAGTGCCAAAAAGCTTTTATGATGTTTTCATTCATGGATCCAACTTGGCTCCCCTCACCTGTAAACGATGGACTCCCGGTGCAGGTGGATCAAACCGCAGCACACCTCCGCAGCGTAGAACCGGACTCTGCGTTTGTCCAGGCCGGGCTCGCCGATGTTGTAGATGTGAAACTTTAAGTCTCCGCCGCTCATCATGGTCAGAACCATGCAGAGGGCGTGCTTCGTCTTGTAGGCGTACGCCAGATTCACCTGGATGGAAACAGAAGACGATCGGTGTTCAAAACGCAGATTGTATTTTTGATTAGCAACAGCTGAACATGTTAAAAAATAAATAAATAAAGTGTGTTGTTAGATGACCAGGTGAGCGTCACACGTGCGGTCGTGCACTTAATGGTCTTTGGTTTTCTCACCACGAAGCGGCTGTTCAGCCCCTCCAGGATCTGCTTCTCGTTGAGCGCCATGCCTTCTCCTCGCCTCTTCTTCACGTGGGTCTTCTCCAGCTTTTTGCAGGCGTACATCATCCCTGTCGCCCGAGACTGACAAGCCCACACCTGCAGAGCGAGCAGGAGACATGTGTGAACGCTGTGATGGATCTCCCCCCCCTCCCCCCCCCAGGTGAGCGCCACAACACGACTGAAACACGTTTGTTTTATTCAGCCGGTGACGTCACTGAGATGGATTCTTGTTCCCTTGATTGATTTTTGATTTTTTCTTATTGTTCATCTCTGAGGAAAATTCTGCTTTACACACAAACAGGACTTGTGAACATGTGTGAGTGGAGACATGTCACACAGGGGGAGCACCAGAGGAGATCTGTGGTTCAGTGCCTTGCTTAAGGGCAGTACTCAGGAAGTGCACCTCTCCAGCTACTAGAACAACTTCCATATAAAGTCCCTATTAAGTGGGACTTGAACCGATGACCCTCCGCTTCCCAACCCAGGTCCGTTCAGACTGAGCTGCATTTGATTCCTTCTGATTGTATCTGTTTTTTTAAGCATCATTTCCGCATGTTTCTCCTTATCCTTGTTTTCATCGGAACGCTTCGTTACCACCGAGCACATCGCTCGATCTGAAACATCAAAACATCCATCTGAATGATATTCATGTTTTCATTGATGGGATCATGTGACTGTGAGCTGCAGCCTCACCTCTCCGAAGCCTCCTTTCCCCAGCAGCCGGTACTGTCGGAACGTCTGCTTGGTGACGGGCTGCCTTCAACACAAACAGGAAACAGTTTCAGGCTCGCAGGTTAACGTGGCGCCGAGCCAACAGAGCAGATAAACCAGCTATCCAGCCATCAGAGCGTACAGCGTGTGATTTTAGAGTCTCACTTCCTCAAGACACACGTCAGAGCACGCACACGCACACACACACACACACACACACACACACACACACACACACACTGACCTCTCCAACATCTTCCACTGCAGGAAGCGGTCGAAGAACATGCTCTCCTGGTACTGGATGAAGGGCTCCACGCTCAGGAACTTGTGTAGCTCTCTGAGTGCACAGGTGAAAGAGGTGAGTGAGTGAACATGACGTCATGTATGAAGCTTCATCATGTATGACAGAACGCACACGTGGACTTACTCGATGACATCACGGAAAACATCCCCGCAGAGCTCCAGCTCCAGATGTTGTATGGAGCTGTGTTGGTGCTTGTCCATGCCGGACACATACTGTATGGCCTGAAGACAGACAGGTGTGTAAACATGCAGGTGTGTAAACATGCAGGTGTGTAAACATGCAGGTGTGTTCCCATACATCACATGTGCACTTCATTTACACACCTGGCTGACGAAGAATCTCTGAATGATGCTGTAACCAAAATCTCTTCTCTCTTCATCTGACTTCGTCTCGAAGACGTCCTAAAGGAGACAAAGGGAGGCTGTGATTGGTTCATCAGAGAGCAGGGAGACAGGGAGGCCTGTGATTGGTTCATCAGAGAGCAGGGAGACAGGGAGGCCTGTGATTGGTTCATCAGAGAGCAGGGAGACAGGGAGGCTGTGATTGGTTCATCAGAGAGCAGGGAGACAGGGAGGCCTGTGATTGGTTCATCAGAGAGCAGGGAGACAGGGAGGCCTGTGATTGGTTCATCAGAGAGCAGGGAGACAGGGAGGCCTGTGATTGGTTCATCAGATTGGTACCTCGTGGCAGACATTGGTTGAAGTTTTTACAGACTTACAAACTGATACAGACGATGGATTTACTTTGTTCCTTTTTCAGAGAACCTGAGTTATTAATGTCTGTCAGGAGCTAAAGACAGTTTGAACCTGAATCTGACAAAGTGGATCAGGAGGAAATGAGCGACTCTGACTTTAACCCTTTTAGATTCGAACTATTAACTTTGTTGGTGTTGTTTAGAAATCAAGAAGCAGGGATGGTCAGCATGAATGATGTTTAAATGAAGTGACCCCACATGTTAAAGAGTACCAGAGCGTCCTGCAGGGAAATGTAGTTCTGTAGTTCAGGGCGGCTCCGACAGAAGAGCTGAAACAGTTTCTTTCCAATCGGCTGCTTCACACACAGACTGTAGTAATCTCTCTCTGTGGAGGAATCAAACATGACGTTAGATCACAAACACATCCCAGCCTTGTAAACACACACACACACACACACACACACACACACACACACACACACACACACACACACACACACACACACACCTATTTTCATGGCGAGGTTCTCACACTGACTGATGTGAGGGAATTTAAGCATCTCCTTCCACTTCCAGCTGCGTCCTTTGCTCCCCCCTCCTGCAGAGAGAAGATCTGTTTGAGCTCGTCATGTTGTCAAACACAAAACCAGGACAAAGATGGACGACTGTGTCATCAACGTGCACGCGTACGTGCACTCCTGCCCGTCAGGTTTCAGACAATAGTGCGCTGCTCTACAGTGAAAGAGTTATTTTTAGCTGTGAGGACAGGAAGGACGGCATTACTGTGAAACTTACTTTCAGACTTACATCACACGAAGCTGAACTTTCCTGGAGCTCCTTTGTTTACTCAGGAAACCGAAGACGCAGAGTGAACCGAGGTGATGCTCAGGGAGGACTGTTGATGCAACTCTTTAAATGTGACAGGAGTTTGAATGACTCCTGAGGGGGAGGAGTTTAAGTATCTCGGGGTCTTGTTCACGAGTGGGGGGGAAGATGGAGCGTGAGATCGACAGACGGATCGGTGCGGTGTCTGCAGTCATGCGGTCGCTGTATCGGTCCGTCGTGGTGAAGAAGGAGCTAAGCCGAAAGGCGAAGCTCTCGATTTACCGGTCGATCTTCGTTCCTACCCTCACCTGTGGTCATGAGCTTTGGGTCAGGACCCAAAGAACGAGATCCCGATACAAGCGGCTGAAATGGGCTTCCTCCGTAGGGTGGCTGGGCGCACCCTTAGAGATAGGGGGAGGAGCTCGGAGTAGAGCCGTTACTCCTTCACATCCAGAGGAGTCAGCTGAGGTGGTTCTGGTCCGGATCCCCCCTGGACGCCTCCCTAGGGAGGTGTTCCGGGCATGTCCCCCCAGGAAGAGGCCTCGGGGACGACCCAGGACACGCTGGAGAGACGATGTCTCTCTGCTGGTCTGGGAACGCCTCGGGGTCTCTGCTTAGACTGCTGACCCCGTGACCCGGCCCGGATAAGAGGCAGAACATGGACGGATGGTTTGAATGAATCAGTGCAGACACAGTTGAACGTCCTCAGCTTGGTGCAGGTTTCTCATGATGTCATAAACGAACACGTGCAGCGAGCAGCGACGAGTGTTTCAGCAACAATCATCAGTGATTGGTTCATGGAGCTCTTTGATTGACAGCAGAGTCCAGGGTGTAACCCCGCCCCCTGCTGCTCAGTGACCAGGCTCCATCTGTGCAGACATTTCATCACGTACACATGCTGTGTGTTTGGTCTCATCTAGTTAATCTATATCTATAATCTATAACATTGATCTGTGTTCAACGTTTGGTCGTCAATAAAGAAAACAGACGATGTGAAGATTGTTTTTAACTTCTTATTTGACATTTCTCCAGAATATTTGAATATTTGGGCGGTCCCAAAATATTTAAGTATGGTCGCTGTCTGGAGGCGTTACCATGACGACGATGGAGACCACTGGGACCTGCACCGGTCTCACACCGGGACCTGCACCGGTCTCACACCGGGACCTGCACCGGTCTCACACCGGGACCTGCACTGGTCCCACACCGGGACCTTTGATGATGCTGTGCCTCTGAGCAGAGCTGTGGTTTAACAGTCATTATCTGTTAATTGGATTTAATTGTAAACATGTTATTATCTGTTCGTCCTTGTTTGACTGCTGGCTCACCGGCCGGGTTTCAAACCCCCACACCTCAAACACACCTTTAATGTGAGCGAGCCAGTTCACTCATTGAACATGTGATCAGCCTGCCTGCTCCTCCGCTGAGGAGTCCAACACGCTCCTAGTCCTCCTGCAGGTCCTCAAAGTCCACTCCCAGTTAGGACACTTTGCTTCAGGGACATTTTAGGACCAACCTGTTAATATTTGATTCATGCTGCTGTTTGTTTCTCCCTTTTTATTTAAAATAAATGATCCTGATTATAAATGTTCTATAACAGCACAAAGACAAACACTGACTGGTCTGCACACTCGTATCACTCGTACTCTGAAGTTAACCTCCTGTGACTGATGGGTAATAATCGACCTGTAGATGATGATGTCTCACCTTCTCGGGCTTTAATGAGAGCGCTGTTTGCCACCATGCTTTCAATCTCCATGAAGAGCGCGTGTGATTCCTCCTCGTCTGTTCAGGATGATCCAGCACTCACACACGGACAGTCGTGGAATCAGAATTCATGGGCAGGAACGGACGGTCCAGTCGGTCGAGTCGAGACTCGGAGGAGTGTCGTGTCAGGTCGGTGACTCATGGATGAATGGAGCTGCAGGTGCTGCCAGCGCTGAGCTCAGAGGCGGGGCGGCACGCGGGAACTCACCTGCTGAACGAGTTCCTGTCTACAGAGTCTCACAAACCATCAGCGCTGAAAGTCCCGCCTCCAGAGTCCCGCCTCCAGAGTCCCGCCTCCAGAGTCCCGCCTCCAGAGTCCCGCCTCCAGAGTCCTTTCATAGGGTACTACCCCCCCTTCTAGGAACCTTTTGGTGGTCTAAAATAAAGTCTCGGGGGACCAACTTCCCGCAGTAGAAATGCATTTTAAGATGAAGGAATAATATTTCATTATTTACTTTCAGTGTTGAAGGTGTTCAGATTTTTCTCCTTATTTCAGAATCCAGAATCAGAATCGGTTTTACTGCCGAGTAGATTTACAAACACGAGGAATTTGTCTTGGTGTGTATTGGTTTGAAATAGAGAGATTAATTGGAAATAGTTCATTACTATTTTAAAATTCTTTTTTTTGTCAGCTATAAGAATATTTGTTAGGAGAAGACTAGAAAATAAACATGATTTTTTTTTTAATTACTTCTGAGTTGGAGTGAAACTTTTGTTGACTTGCATAAATCACGTATTCACCTTTTTGTGGTCACCTGCACGTGCTGTGTGACCTCCAGCTGACCCATCAAACATGCAGGTGATGTTTCTTTGTCGTTCAGTTTACAGTAAATGCTGCCCCCTGGTGGACAGATGATCCCATTGCATATTCTATATCTATTTGTCACCTGATTGGCCAATGAGCCATCAGATCCAGCACAGCCTCCGTTTAACACACACACACACACACACACACACACACACACACACACACACACACCTACACACACACACACACACTGCATAAAACAGTGGATCCTAATGATCATATAATGACGTGAGGTTTGATATTTAGTGAAATCAGTGTGCATGCTGCAGACTGTGTGTCACGTGTTTCCGCACGCCGGGGTCAGAGTTCACTTACATCCTGGTTTGTTTTTTCATAAATCACAAACTTTACGTGAATAAAGGTGCACGCCAGGTTCAGGCCCCGGATGTGGATTGACTGGACCTTTAGGGGTGGAGCCCTGTCACCTCACAGCCTATCAGTGTGGAGGATGTGTTTATGAAACAGCTGGATTCTGTTTACTGTATAATTTAATTATAAAAGAGGTTGATCAGAAAACTAAACATGTTCTCATATATAAATATTATTTATATATTATATATATATATATATTATATATATAATATATAATATATATATAAACTTTGACTGCAGGAAGTGAAAGTGTTCATGAGGGCAGATAAAGAGGTCAAACTCTTACGCATTCAAAACTGACGGTTATGACACCAAACATGAACTTTCTACAGCGTGTGGACTCCATGACACAAAGCTGTGACCTTTGAACTCGACCACGTGACATCACTATGTTATTGATTGATTTAGAAACCAGCTGTTGGAGAGTTTGGACCAAATTCTAAAGGACCAAAGCACATCAGGTAACGTGGACTCATGTGGACTCATGTGGACTCATGTGGTCTCATGTGGACTCATGTGGTTTAAGACATCGTCCGACGTTACAGCAGCAGGAAACACAAAGTCATAAAGATTCATTTTAAACAAATATTTATTAAATACAAAATGTATTTTCATCATTTGACACTTATCATTCAGGTCTGTTCAGTTTCATACAGTACATTCACACTTTACAGAGGACAGTAGTTCACACAGAGGAGTGCGTCCGTTTGTGATCCTGAGGGATCAGAAGTGGTTCAGACGAAGAAATGTGTCCCCCCCCCCCCCTTTAAAAAAGGCACTTTGAAGATTGGCCCCCCCGTCAGTCAGACGACCTTACGTTGGCTTGTAACGGTCTAATACTGCTCCTGGAGAAAAGAGTGTGCAGAGTCATCACGCAGAGCTGCTCTGAAAGGACGACGGGACTTTTCTTTGGCATGTCTCATTGCAAAAAACAAAACGTGGTTCTTGATTACAGAGCGTCTTCAGCGGCTCCGTGTGACGGGACAGGAAGTCTCAACGCCGACAGCGTGAACAGAGAAACACGTTGAACACGCCGAGGGTTTCATCAACTCTACAGTACAGGTAAACGTGACAGCTCAACATACTTCAAACATGTTTACTATTAATGAGTCCACACGCCAGCTGTGTGTGTGTGTGTGTGTGTGTGTGTGTGTGTGTGCGTGTGTGTGTGTCAGTCTGCGTCATCTCGCAGTAGAGGGTCTTGCTCTTCGGTTGTCGTGCTCCTGGTTCCAGCGGGTGCAGCATCACCGTCACTCTTACTTCTCTGTGTCATGAAGGAAGGAGAAGGAGCGTTAAACTCTGTGGATTCATTGACATTAAACTCACACTTCCAGAAACATCCACCGGGGGGCGCTGTGTGAACACAAACAAACACTTTTCTTTGACTCGTAGTTTCTTGTAGGGACTTTTTGTCCTGCAGGAAGTCTGAGCGAGCTGATGTGAGAACGCCGGCTCAGTCAGCCCGAGCGAGTGGCGGTCTGTACTCTGACCACGGCGATCTCCGTGCACGCCATTAAAGAGGAGCAGACAGAAGACGGAGAGGATGGACTCGTCTCATCATCGGGGGGGTTTGTAGACAGACATGAGACTCGTGTCAGAGGAACATGGAGGAGTGGACTTTATAATACAGGAGCTTTAAGAACACGTCATGTTACACACACAGCCTGTAAGTCATCGAGTGTTAAAGCACATTAACGGGTTTCTAACCACCACGTGTTCGTGGACCAATCAGAGACATCAGGAGTCTGTGCATCGGCCTCACTGTGATGAGAGCACCACTCTGAACACACGTGTTTGTGTATGCCTGTGTGTGTGCGCACCCACCTGAATTATTCATGAAACATTTCTCCTTTTTTTCGTGGTGATAAGAAGCTTTGTGCTCTTTTTCAGAAGCCTAAGAGATGACAAAATTGTCTCACACATCAGCCAATCAGGGAATATTAAAAAACATGAATCATTTCGGAGGGTTAGATTGAGGCTGTGAGCAGCAGCTGGTCGGAGGGGGCGGAGCTACAGAGGGACTCATTGGGCTGGTGGTGATCAAGCTGTTAAAGGACATGCAGAGTCTTACAGACAGGATAAAGCGTGTTTGCCTCCAGGCGGATTCTCATGCAATCAAACCAGATAGGACAGAAATGTAAAGATTTAAATGGGAAAGAATTTAGACTCGTCATCAACAGACTTAAAAAACACAAAAAAATCAAACGTGTTTCTGCTGCATCATGAAGTTTCTTTGTTCTGCTTCACAGGAACACCGAAACCCAAAAATATTCTCCTGGCTTTTTAAAATCAGACTGATCCAAAGATTCAGAATTTGTCGATTGATTTGTCTGATTCAGATGTGAAGTGTTGAAGTTTTACAAACCCCGGGGTTGACCACCACTGTGCAGGGAAGTGAAGCTTCTCTCTGAGACTTCTGCAAACATAAAATACTTTTAAATGTAAAAACTTAAACCCTGTCATGGACGTTTCACCTCAGTCACGTCCCTTTCCGGGCGGCTGACAAAAACGTGTGAGCAGAGCTGAGAAAGAGCTAATCTTAGGAGGTTAGCTTAGCATAAAGACTGTACAGAGGAAGAAAGAGCTCACCTTTAAATCTTCTGTATTTTTTCAAACATTTAAGAGGACAACTTGATTAAACTAGCTGTTTATGTAATATATGAAACTACAGCTAGGAGGTAGCAAGATTAGCTTAGCATAAAAACTACATTCAAAACAAAACATGCAAATAAGCATAACTTAATCTTTCACGTTGTTTATCTCCATCATATTCCGAATTACAATTTAGAATGCCATTGTCTGAATGCTAAGCTAAGCTAACTCCCTATTAGCTGTTGTCCCAAATGGAGTAAAGCCAAACAAGTGGAAACGTTTCATTTTTAGTTAAATGAAGAGACCGGAACAACTATCATGTCTGTGAGCAACTGTGGAGCTAGAATGAGAAGCCTGATATCTTAGCTTAGCATAAAAACTGCTAGCTGTGAGCATAGCTCTTACCATAGTATTTGTAGTATTAGGGGATAACTAAAGAACTTTAAAAAGATAAGTTTATGCACTATGCTAGGCTAAGTGAAGCCAGAACTCTGTAAAAGGTCCTAATGCTTTTATGCTAAGCTAAGCTAACAGCTTCTTTGTTCAGTCGCTATATTGAGGCTAACAAGAAGTGGAAAGTAAACATCATACTCTCAATACTTCTGCAAATCTTCCAGTTCAGACTTTTAGCGACTGTTAGCGATCTTTATAGTGTTTATACTCTTCCTGGAACTCCGTCATTCGTTTGTATTCATCTGATAAGACGACGTAAACAATTATAAAATCACTGCTGAATGTACGCTAGAGTCCAGAGGTTCAGCAACATACGAGGACAAACGTCTGCTGACTAACCCCGAACACTCGACTCGTCCTCGAACCCGAGGAGAGAAACACGAGAGCTGCTGCCTTATCTTCGCTAACTTCACAGATATTATTCTTTATGTTGACGTCGATGTACGGAGATAAGCTGCAAAGACGTGAAGGTGATTTAAGGGAAGCAGGAGAAAAACAAACAGTGTTAATGGACACAGGCTGTCACTAGGCTGCCCCCCCACCCCACCCCCCCTTACAGAAACAGACTACACACATGTATAATCTCAATCCCACAGTGCTCCTTCTCTCTCTTCACGCTCATGCAGCGTGCTGCATGCAGTTAATAAGAAGTCATGTAAGCCAGGAGCCTCCATGCAGCTTCACCTTCACTCTGTGATGCACCAGGGAGGCGATGAGGATGGTCAGCAGGCCGAGGGCGATGCATCCGTACTGCATGTACTCCATCACAGCGGGGAGGATGACCAGGTTTGTGTGGAAGGTGGTGAGGATGGGCCCGTCGATGTACCCGCTCTGAGGAGGGGAACCAAACATCACTGTGAAACACTGAGCATGTACGGAGGCCCAGAAGGGACAGCTTTACCTAAATAAATACGTTTGTTTCTTGTTCTTCTGACTCCATCTTTGAACTTCAGATCAGCTTTTTAAAAAGTTTAAGACTTGAAAACAGATTTCGAGTGTCGAAGATCACTGAACATGTTTTGTGTTTTGGAAACTGGCAGCTCATAAACAGAAACATGACTGTGCAGAACGGAGAACAATAGTCATCACACACACTGACGTCTTTTCTTTGGAGAGAAACATTCTGAGATGAAGCCAACATTCGGATCTCACCTCCTCAAACCAGATCATCGGCATCACCACCTCAGAAATCTTTCCAGTTTCTCTGCAAAAACAAAAACAGTTTAAATCCAGAGCTGCAGAGCGAACACGTCTTCAAACAGCTGGAGGGGAAACGTCCTTACGTGATGCCTGACACTCTCTTCATGTAGAGGTTGAGCTGCAGACGGATGGAGACGTTCAGAGGGACGCCTGTTTCCTGGAAAAAAAATGAAATGTTAGAAGAGGGCACTTTTCAAATATCGAGTGTTGGAAAGAGTAAATCTCTGCTCAGCTATAAAGAACATGTTTCCCATGAAAGACATCACAGTCATGAAAAGAAGGAAATCCTTAATGGTGGTTCTTTACGTCGTCTTTCAGATGAACACAATCCAGTTTAACCATCAAATGATTTTTTCCAAGGACTCTCTATTGAAGCCGGCTTGGCAGGAACATGTGAACTCTCCCCAAAGAAACATTCATGAGAGCAGCCGGCGTGCTGACGGATCAGTCCCACACCGTCCAAGTGTTTGAAGACGTCGGGACAAATCTGCATCTCCAGGGCCGAGAGGACAGTCAGTCTGCCTGAAGGTGCAGGAAACACGTCTCCATGGTTACAACAAAGAGACGGAGACACGTGGACACTGACTTCAGAGTCACAGGACCCGGAGAGCGAGTCTTCAGAACATGAGCTCTGGTACCTGAAACCCTGGACCGTGTTGGAGCAGCGTCTGGACCCTGGCAGGAACGCCGGTCGTAGGGCCCCTGATCATTTGTTGCCTGGGGCCCAAACTGTCCGAACAAACAGCTGCAACAACAGGCAGTAAGGTGTCCTACATGTCTGAAGACGGAAAGCGTCTCCTCTCTTACTCTGAGACCCCCTGCTGAGTCAGACCCCCGTTCCTCTCTAGACCTCCAGCTTGGTTTCAACAGGGTCAGGCTACAAAAGCAGCTGTATTAACCCTTTCACTTCCTTCCCTTGCAGTCTGTCTCCTCCTGCATGTCTCTACTAAATGTTGTGCAAACGTTACGTCATCTATTCACCCTCCCAAAAAGCCCCTTTTCCCCTTCCAATGTCATCCCCATCATGATCACCACGGCTGTCTGTTCATGCTTCCTGATCCCACTAATCAGGCTGAATCATCGGAGTGAAGAAAGAAGTCATTGTTCAATGTTCTGAGAAGGACTCCACCCCGAGCTCGCAGAAACACACAGTAAAGTAAAAAGCTGTTTAAATGTGAGCTGATGAAACTGATCACAGTGAACACGAGTGACGACAAGGACGAGTCCACAGCACCAGAACGTCCCGACGAGGTCCAGCTCATCATCTGAGCTCAGAAACATCAAGAACGTCTCTCATCTAGAGCTGAAACCATTCCTCCAATAACTCCAATAATTCGATTACAAAAATTCATCGAGGAGTTTTCGCTGCCTCGAAGCTTCGTTAAGTTTTTTATTTTTTTTTGCGTCATCAAAACTTTGCTATGTGTATAAAACACGTTTAATGTAGCTGCAGCTACCTGCTACACACACACACACACACACACACACACACACACACACACACACACACACACACACACACACACACACACACACACACACACACACACACACACACACACACACACACACACACACACACACACACACACACACACACACACACACACACACACACACACACACACACACACACACACACACACACACACACACACACACACACACACACAACCGAGTCGGGAACACGTGATCTGGTTTCTCCGTTCACTCTCTCCGTGTTTGCAGCTAACGTAACGATAGCAACGTCCTCTCACAGTCTCTGTCACAGACACGTCTCTGGTCTCTGTAGTCTCAGCTAACGTAACGATAGCAGCGTCCTCTCACAGTCTCTGTCACAGACACGTCTCTGGTCTCTGTAGTCTGTGAGCGCGCTGCAGGAGCAGACAGAGATACACTTTTAATAATCAACAGGCTGATTATATTAAATGTCTTCAAAGCTAAATCAAGACAGAACTTGTTTGTGGAATAATAATTTAGCAAATATATATTTAAAGTTTCTCAATTTCCTGATCTGACATAATGATTGATTCTGTGATTGATTCAACAGAACATAATGCTTTCTCTATTAAATGTACTGTAACAGATGTGAAGGCTACACAAAACACTATTTGTTATTAAAACATGTTTGGCCTGTATTTTTAATTTACCTGCCGCCTTGACCAGTGACTCATAAAGTTAATTATGGACCCTGTCAGTAATATGGTGAGCATCAGCAGCAGCTGTAGAGCAGAGGTGGTTGGCTGTAACAAGCAGGCGTTTCCATGGTAACTGCAAAGAAGCAGGTTTATAGGGACGACCCGAGACGAGTTAAACCTTAATTAAGCAAAAGTATGATTTATTCGATTACTCGATTAATCGATCGGGATATTCGATAGAATACTCGATTACTAAAATATTCGATAGCTGCAGCTCTACTCTCATCTAACGACACTTACAGGAATCTAATCTGAGTCCTGCACGTCGTGTTCTTGGAGAGAGATTCTTTATCACAGCTGATTTCTTTATTGGTGCTGTATAAAGTCCCCAACAAGCCAAGCTGACATAAGTTATAGCAGATTATCACCATTTCCAATTAGCTTATCAGGTAACGGCCACACACGCCGCGGCGCTCCGAGGGTTGCATAAGGAGCGAGCTGAATCAGCCTCATGATGACCATCACAACTTTTACTGTCGAGCAATAAAAGCCCGTATCATCGAGTTCACCCAGGGACGATAAATCACAAACAACCACCTCAAACACTGATGCTAAGCTACCAGCAGAGAGTACTCAAACAATGATGCTAAGCTACCAGCAGAGAGTGCTCAAACAATGATGCTAAGCTACCAGCAGAGGGCGCTCACACAGTGATGCTAAGCTACCAGCAGAGAGTGCTCAAACACTGATGCTAAGCTACCAGCAGAGAGTACTCAAACAATGATGCTAAGCTACCAGCAGAGAGTGCTCAAACAATGATGCTAAGCTACCAGCAGAGGGCGCTCACACAGTGATGCTAAGCTACCAGCAGAGAGTGCTCAAACAATGATGCTAAGCTACCAGCAGAGGGCACTCAAACAGTGATGCTAAGCTACCAGCAGCTGCATGCTAATGGAGAGAGAGCGCGCGGTGAGCGTCTCGCTGGTCGTAGAGCGTCTCACGTTACGTCTCCTATCAGTCAGAGATGAGCTGGTGGAGATACTGAGCGAGCCAATCGCAGACCTTCGACTGCAGATCACAACGTCTTCACAGAGATAACGACCTGCGCTGACCGCCGCGCACAAGACCTAATCAGTCCAGCTAAAGGTCACTGACAACGCAATCACAACCTCCCTGCGAGTGGCGTGATCCACTCGCAGAGTGTGTGTGTGTGTGTGTGTGTGTGTGTGTGTGTGTGAGCGCTCACTGGGTGAATGTCGATGAAGAGGCCGTGCTCGTCCTCGTTGGGACTCAGGCCGTTGACGTAGTCCAGCAGGACGGGGTCGGCGTTAAAGAAGTGAGGATGAGAGATGAAGACCGGAGAGTCTGCGAGGAACAAAGAGCAAACATGACAGGAAGTAAGCGTGTTTATCTTATCCGACCAATTTCCTTATCTGCTCCGTCTGATCAGCTGCTACAAAGTCTGAACGTACCTGAAACACACGTGGCCTGTTTCTGTCCAGGCTGGACCTCGTTATAAACGCCGTCCGCTCTCTGACAAACTAAACCTGTTCTTGGATCTGATTCGTTGACCCTCCAGGATTCAGTGTCGGCCATGACAGCCTCTTAAATAAGTAGTCTCGAGCCCCATTAGGTCCCCGAGAACCGTGGTCAAATGTACCCGGGTAAATGCGGAGTAAATGATCCACCCTGATAAAAGACCCTTCGAGCAGCTGCGTACTTTCTGACGGTCTTGGGACTTTTTGGGGCGGGGCCAACAGCGGCCAGCTACGGCAGCGCTCATCTCCGCCCTGTGCGTCACGTCATGCTTCCTGACTTCAGAGCGCGGCTCAAACGTGGACGACGGGGCGACAAGGATTCAGTTCTGGGTCACGTGGGGGTCTGAAGTTAAACGGAGTCGGGTCTTCGCCTCCTCTGAGTTCAGAACGCTACGTGACGGACCGGATGAACACGTCAGACTCCATGAGTGGATCGAGCTGTACTCACTGTGGCGGCAGCTGCTGACGTTGAGCAGGCCGGACTGCCTGCAGGGACAGAAGCCCTCGTTGGGGGTGTAATCGGTCCCGTTGGCAAACAAGGTCTTGGGCGCGACGTATCGATACAGAGGGATCCCGTTCATCTCGCCGGGCCGCTCGTAAACCAGCTCCATGGATCTGAAAGAAAAACAACGATGAGGAGTCGACGTGAGAGACGGGCGGCTGAGCGAGGCGGAGCGGCGGCTCACCTGCAGGCGTCCGGGCTGTAGAAAGGCAGCGTGCTCTCTTTGGTCATGAAGGGAGGCCACATCTGTCCAGCTGTGCCGTTGATCATGTTGCACTGAGGAGTCTTCCAGTAGGGCAGCTGTTCACAGAGAGAGACAGACAGTCAGCTGAGTGCGAAACAAACCGACCAGCAGGCGACTCGCCCCGCCTCTCACCTGCGTCAGGCCGTTCCACGAGTCCACTTTGTGCACTTTCCTGATGTCGTCTTTTCCCGTGTTGATGGTGAACAGGCCCGTGTTGGAGTTGTTGAACTGAACAGAGACACAGCGGCGGTTACACACACACACACACACACACACACACGTGAGCGCGACAGTCCAACGCTCACCTCAGCGAAGAGGCCAAACTTCCCCGAGGACGGCAGCATGCCGGGGAGGTATTTGTTGAGGAAGTCCACCAGGCCGCTGTCGTAGCCCCACATCAGCTCGCCGACGGTCTTGGTCAGGAAGGGCCCCTCTTTGAAGGTCTTGAAGGTGGCGCTGATCATCAGACGCACAGCGAAGGGCATGTTCTCCATCATCACTGCGGCGCCCTGGAGACAAGCGGCGGTGAATGAACAGTGGGGAGCTGAGAGAGCGGGGAGCGTGGAGCGAGGGGAGGTCAGGTCTTACCAGCACCAACATGTTGGGGATGGTGACCACGTCGGACTCGGTCCCGACGGACATGGACGGCTCAAAGAAGTACCTCCTGTACTCCTTGTAGGACACCGTGCTGTTGGCGTGGAATGTGATGTTGTCTTTCTGGATGCGCTTTCTGGACACAGAAAAAAACCAAAAACAGGTTCAGAAGAATCAAACACCTGCGAGAAGAAAGGGGAGGAGCTAACTGGCTCTGAAGATGGCGGACAGTGAGCACGCTCTGTAGGCTCGCCATCGCCACAAACTGGAGAATGTCGTTATGAGATCCCTGTTTGCTTCATGGATGTGACATGTTTGGTGCCGCCATTTTGAGTCAGAAGTGACCATATTAGGACGAGAGGGAGGAGCTAAAAAGAGCAGCGTTTGGTTCGCCAAGAGGAGAATTAAATTCCATCTCCTCAAAGTGTCTTTAATCAAAACTGAAGATCTGTAGAGTGAATGTTCACACAGGTCAGCATGTGGTGGACACTGTAGCTTCAGTGTTTAGCCAGCTCTGCATGTGGTGGACACTGTAGCTTCAGTGTTTAGCCAGCTGTGCATGTGGTGGACACTGTAGCTTCAGTGTTTAGCCAGCTGTGCATGTGGTGGACACTGTAGCTTCAGTGTTTAGCCAGCTCTGCATGTGGTGGACACTGTAGCTTCAGTGTTTAGCCAGCTCTGCATGTGGTGGACACTGTAGCTTCAGTGTTTAGCCAGCTCTGCATGTGGTGGACACTGTAGCTTCAGTGTTTAGCCAGCTCTGCATGTGGTGGACACTGTAGCTTCAGTGTTTAGCCAGCTCTGCATGTGGTGGACACTGTAGCTTCAGTGTTTAGCCAGCTCTGCATGTGGTGGACACTGTAGCTTCAGTGTTTAGCCAGCTCTGCATGTGGTGAACACTGTAGCTTCAGTGTTTAGCCAGCTCTGCATGTAGAGACACTGTAGCTTCAGTGTTTAGCCAGCTCTGCATGTGGTGGACACTGTAGCTTCAGTGTTTAGCCAGCTCTGCATGGGTCTGTAAAGCTTTCTGCGTTCTAACCTCTCTCCATGTTTCATCTCCAACATTGATCCTAGTTTGAGCAGCTTTCTGCTGCTGGAGCTTATTAGAAACATGCAGAGGCTTTTTAGCTCGGGTACAATCACTTCTATCTGAAGCAGTTCCACTGCCCGCTTCCATCGCTGCAACACCTGTTCACCTGATAACTGCTCTCATATCTGGCAAACCCAGGGGGGGGGGTCCGTTTGAAGTACTTACTGTCAAACCGTCTGTGTGGACAGTAAGCGTGTGTTTGTTATTGAACACATACGTAACGCTGCCCTCGCTTGTGGAAGCAAACCTTCGCCCTTCAGTTCAACGTTCACGACACAGAATCCTTCAAATGTGATAAAGAGATAAAGAGGACGAGGGCAGATAAGAGAGGAGAGGAAGCGAGGACAAAGCAGCTCAATATGATGTTCTGATCAGAGAACATCAGTGAACAGTTACAGAACCAATCAGTACTTTTTTTGTTTTTTTGGGCCTTTAATGGAGAGATAGGGAAGTGAGGCTGGACTCAAACCCGGGCACGCACAACCCACCAGCGCCCGCGTATTAACGACATAACATGGCGAGCCTGCGTGACTTCATTGAAACATGCAGGATCAGAATCAGGACAAACTCGTCTCCGTCAGCGAGACGGGAAGCGACCACGACGTGCTCCTTTTATTTTTAACGCTGAGGTTGGCGTGCAGCAGCTTCGACCGCACACGTCTCATAGCACAGCTTGTTCTGCTGTTTCAGATTCTCTTAAAGTCTGGACTGAATTACAGCTCGTGATGTTGTGAAGAGCTCCGCCCACAAAGACACACAGACAACCAGCGTGAAGTTCATCAGAGTCTGTTTCAGCCTCATCAGAGGTTCCAGAGAGCTTTACAACTTTCCTCCTGTTACATAAGACCTGGGTCAACATATGGTTTCTATACGAGGTACTGAATGTACAGACCCCCCCCCCCTCTATCCTGCCCCCCCCCCCTTCTTTACAGGGAAGTTATGTAACAGATGTTTGAGATGCAGCCCACTGGGTCAGTGTGTAAAGACTTGATGATGTTAACTGACCTACATAGAGCTCCTGGGGTACATGCTGTTCCCAAAAAGACCCCCCCCCCAAAACACAAAAACCTGTGTTCTCCTCAACTCAAGACTTCGTCCTGCAGGACATTCAGCGTCCTGCAGGACATTCAGCGTCCTGCAGGACATTCAGCGTCCTGCAGGACATTCAGTGTCCTGCAGGACAAAGGGACTGAGGTGCAGATCAGTCTGAGCAGGGGAGACATGAAGAGGGAGTCATCGGGTGTTTGTGCATCTTTTAGTTTTCCATAGTTGTAGTTCTGACCACACTGACGGTGACCAGACCGACCTGAGAGCAGAGTTCTCCAACAACACAACAAGTTCTTGTGTGAAGGGGGCGTGTCCCGCTCCGAGGCCGTAACACCGAGAGGGTCGCAGCGACAGATACAAATATAAATGCATTGAAGTTTTTTTTCCTTCTTATCTCGTTAATGACGTCAAAAGTGACGATCAGTGGTGGTCTTGATTTTAAATAAGGAGTCCGGGTCCAGTCTGAGACCGGGACCTCGGCTCCAGCACTGACCTGTACACGTAAGGTCCTCTCTGCTCCACCATGGGCTTCTCGCCCGCCAGGATCTCCTGCGGGTTCAGGACGTTGAAGAAGTAGACTGACATGTAAAACGGCACGGGGACGTCCTTCCACATGGTGTAGGACATCTCGTTTTTCGGGTCGATCACCGTGTTCTGACGAGAGAAGAAGAAGAAGAGAAACAAATTCAAAAAAACTCTCATGAAGCCCAAAATATCCAGTGAACCTGAAAGAGAGCAGGAACGTACATGTTCTTCATTTCAAACTCTACATTTAGGATTTTGACTGATCCTCCTTACTCCCAGATATTTCATTTTTTTCTTTTCATTTTCTGCAAAAAAACATGAAAAAAATGAATCTAAAATAAAAGCTTACATCTGAATGAGAGCTGATTTTTTCGTGCATCTATAATAGATTTTTAAAGCTCTAAATTGAAGATGATGTCTTCTCTTATGAATCATTTATAAGTCCTAACACTCAGACACTTCTTCACCACTTAAACATAAAAACAGCAGAGTTGTGTGTTTCCCTCAGAAGTAGGTCACTGTTTCACCCAGGCACACTTTGTTCTGTGCACACTTTAAATCATCACTTAAAGACTATTTCAGCTCATTTCTGACATTTCTCTTCATCTTACTCTGATGCTCTTTGGAGACCTTTGACCTCTTCAGGTGTTCAGAGACCTGAGTCAGCACGCGCACGTCCCGCAGGTTCGAGTCCTTGATCCGGCTTACCTTCACGATCTGATCGTCGATGATTATCGGTCCCACAAAAGTCAGAAGCGTCCCAAAGAACACGGCGATGACCCCGCAGACCACGAAGCCCACGGCCACTTTGGCTTTATTGACACCCATTGTTTGTTTGTTTGTTTGTTGTTGACAGCTGAAACCCGGGTTAGCCTGTTAGCCGCGGTGCTAATCGGAGCAGGCTAACTTTAAAACGAGTCCGGTTTAAAAACAGAAGGAATAACCTGCAGGTCAGCCGGCTTTTTAACACCTCTGATATTATCGACCTTGCTGCTGTTGTCATCGTTTTTATACTCTGCTGGTCGCCGCCTCCGGCCGCGCGGAGGATTCTGGGAGTTGTATTTCGAGCGCATTCTCCACTCAGGCACTCTGGTGACGTCATGCGGTGGAGGAAAGAAGTACCACAGGTTATGTATGATAAAGTACGGAAGTGTGTGAGGGCCAAACATGAGACATACGTCATCACATGAGGTTTTTACTTCTTCAGAGAGAAGTTAAAATGTTTTAATGTCAAATATTAAGTTACAAGTATCAAATTCAATGATATTAAACAACATTAATATCATTATCAATATCAAAATATTTTTTTTTAGTTTTGACGGTTCAGAAGAACAACCGTATGTATTGTAAATAGTTTTATTTGGTTTGATAACACATGGTATTATGTCGGCCTGTTGAGTGTAATCTATAATATCTCCAGCGGTTAGTCTGTGCTGCGCTTTGATTGGCTGCCTGTCAGCGTCGTCCACGCGTCTCTGGTGGACGTCCTGGCTTAGACTGTGCAGGCGTCTGCGTGCACATTTTAAAGGACTTTAAAGTGTGACTTTGAACATAAATCTTTTTGATTTATTTAAATAAATAAATGTAATGTTGTGTTATAAAGTAGATATGATAGGTGAGCTGAAAGGGTTAATAACTGACATTATATATTTGAACCCCGGTGTCTTGACACGCCCCTCCTCCCAGGACATGCCCCTCCTCTCAGGACACGCCCCTCCTCCCAGGACACGCCCCTCCTCCCAGGACAGCTATTCATCACCACCTTCAGACTTAAGTCCTGACTGAATAAAAACATTTCCAAAGGATGGAGCAGAAGTGAATCCTCACATTAAAACACTCTGCATTAAAAAAAGCATAAATGATCTAATCTATCTATCTATCTATCTATCTATCTATCTATCTATCTATCTATCTATCTATCTATCTATCTATCTATCTATCTATCTATCTATCTATCTATCTATCTATCTATCATCTGCATCAGTGTTTTACATGCACACACACACACACACACACACACACACACACATACACTCTCCGCCTCCTGCAGAGTTTAAATCGAACACGTGTGGACTTCAGCATCATCGTTTGTCTTCTTCAGGTGGACGTTCTTACCTTTATTATTTGGTCCTTCATCACTGCAGGTCCCACTAACAGCATCACAACTCCAAACACCACGGTCAGAGCCCCGCCCACGATAAATCCAATGGCCACTTTTTTTTTAGTGATGCTCATGGCTGCTGCTGCTGCTGCTGCTGATCGTCTGAGTGTGACGGAGAGGGGACGACAGTCGGCTCATTCAGAGGAGGCTGCCAACTCACGCGCATGCTGTCTGTGTTTATACTCTGCTGACCACGCCCCCCCCTCCTCCTCAAACAGGGGAACGGGGGCGTGTGCACTCCTTACTCATCTTCACCCACAAAGTGCAACAAATTCATTGAGAGTCACATTTCAGTCAGATGACATTTTGTGAAGTCGCTTCGTGGCATTCAGAGGAGGAGTGCAAAAAAGAAATCACGATCTTTAAGTGTGAAAGTTACTGTTTGTGTTTCCCTCTGATAAAACGTCTCTGTTGGTGCTGAAACCACCTTTCATCATCGTTCAGCGCTCAGCTGCAAAAATGAGGAGAGGCAGCGCACGGACATCATTAACCTGCAGAGAGGCTTCATGTAGTTTCATACTGACATGATCCACCCAGCCTGCAGGATCAGAGTCGGTCTCTTCCTCATCATGGAACCAACAGAGAAAGTCAAAAACAAGACAAACAGAAAATCTCGTCTTCTCTTCCAAGCTTTTCAGACAGAATCTGCAAACAGCTGATCTGATTGGCTGTCCGTCCCAGCACTTCAGGTTTGTGATGAGTCATCAGAAGTCATCGTAGTTTGTTCTGTAATGCAAAATAAAATGGGATTCAGTTTCCTCTTCATCCAAGTCACACATCTCACAAAGTCTCATTTCTTCTGGAGAATTTCACAATTGACCAGAAGCTTCCCTGCCAGCGTGCAATCAGCCACGCCAGATCCTGCTGAACTTTTGGGTCACACGCCTCATAAATCAAGGTCAAGGTCATGAGTAGTTTATTCGTGTCCTTGAGGAGGAAAGAGTCAGAGGATGAGGTTCGGGTCTGAGCAGACGTGCCGATGCACTCCTGCAGAGGCAGGACTGTCCGCTCCAGCTGAGGTCCGGTCTGAAGCTCGCACAGTGGCGTCCGTGCTTTAAACGCTTCAGGTGATGACATCATCAACATTCATTCAGCAGGGTCGTTAAACGTCAGCGATGTGATGCACAAAGCTCTCGACCTGGTTCAGTGTTTCTCAGCTGTCAAAGATCTCATGTGATGGAAGTCGAGTCTACATGTCGTGTTGAGTTAGATGAAGATCAGCAGGTTTGTGCAGAGAGGTGAGAGAGCCTCACGGGACTCATCTGGTGATGTTTCACTTTGGGAAGAGCGACATGAACACAAACTGTCCACATTCCCGTTTTCAACACAAGCTCCGGAGGATAAACTGGGACTCTCACTGCGCCTGCGTGTTGGTGCTAATCAGACATCTTTATTTCCTTAGAGACGTGTGAGTCAACCGTCTCTGCGTTTCAGAAGGTGATGACCTTCTCTGCACACCATCATCTCTGCCTCATGGGTTCCCAGTATAGTCCTGCCTTTCACTTAAACTCTATAGGTAACACAGTCTTAATTACTTCCAGGCTTTCTGTCCAGCTCCAGAGTTTCATCCATCGTCGTCCACGTCGTCCTCTCTCTGATGTGTTCCTAGTATGTCCTACGTTACGACGACATATTCATAACAGCCTCCAGCCTCTCCCACTCCACAAGTGTTTCTAAAGACTAAAGAGGATTTCAGGTTCTTGTCTTCTAGCATGAGAACCAGATCACTTTAGGGCAGAGTCGGTCATTTCCTCCTGATCCACTTTTTAAGATCCAGGTATAAACTGTCTTTAGGTCCTGACAGACATTAATAACTCAGGTTCTCTGAAAAAGGAACAAAGTAAATCCATCATCTGTATCAGTTTGTAAGTCTGTAAAAACTTCAACCAATGTCTGCCACGAGGTACCAATCTGATGAACCAATCACAGGCCTCCCTGTCTCCCTGCTCTCTGATGAACCAATCACAGCCTCCCTGTCTCCCTGCTCTCTGATGAACCAATCACAGGCCTCCCTGTCTCCCTGCTCTCTGATGAACCAATCACAGGCCTCCCTGTCTCCCTGCTCTCTGATGAACCAATCACAGGCCTCCCTGTCTCCCTGCTCTCTGATGAACCAATCACAGCCTCCCTGTCTCCCTGCTCTCTGATGAACCAATCACAGCCTCCCTGTCTCCCTGCTCTCTGATGAACCAATCACAGCCTCCCTGCTCTCTGATGAGCCAATCACAGCCTCCCTGTCTCTCTGCTCTCTGATGAACCAATCACAGCCTCCCTGTCTCCCTGCTCTCTGATGAACCAATCACAGCCTCCCTGTCTCCCTGCTCTCTAATGAACCAATCACAGCCTCCCTGTCTCCCTGCTCTCTGATGAACCAATCACAACCTCCCTGCTCTCTGATGAACCAATCACAGCCTCCCTGTCTCCCTGCTCTCTGATGAACCAATCACAACCTCCCTGCTCTCTGATGAACCAATCACAGCCTCCCTGTCTCCCTGCTCGTCACCGATGACGGAGTTTATACGGAGAGTTTACTTACCTGAATGAGACGACGTCGTTTCTACACGATGATGAGCTGAGGTCACCTTCTGCAGGAAAGGCGCTCGTGCATGTACGTGAGGGGGCGTGGCTTAAGAATGAGCACTGACAGAGCACTGAAGGAATGCTACTTTCAAAATCATGCTAGTTTTAGAAAATTACACACACAACAAACTTATTTCAAAGGCTGATGAGAGCCATGCAGAGGTTAGCTCATGTTAGCCAGGAGGCTAACGCTAACGCTAACGCTGTTAGAAAGAGAATCATGTCCGTTCATCTGTCAGCGGCCCAGCTGGTTCTGCCAGCGCGCCCGGTTGGTGTTAACTTAAATAAACTAATGAGATGAAGCTCATGTCGTGTTTCTGAAGTGAAGATGTGTTAAATCTGCAGGATGGGACTGAATGTGGAGGATAAAATGGGACGACTGAGGATTTTATGAAATGAAAGAAAAACATGAACTTGTGATCAAAAGATAAAATAAACATGATCATTTTAGTTATACAGCTCCGCCCCGGGTTCATTAAACAGGAAGTACTAAGAGAAAAGGTTTGATAACAAAAAACCCTAAAACATTAATTTCACACAGAGAGCTTCTAGGAACCAGAGGCATCAGATGAACCATTCAAATGTTATCTCGTTGGCTGATTCCTGTTTCCATCGGAAGAACCTTGAAATTCCTGGCAATAAACGTTCTTGGTTCCTTCTTGGATCAGTTTTCATGGAGCTCGGGAGCCACATCTTTGCTGAATAAGTCATTTTGGTAATCCTGTGTCCTTCGCTTCAACGCTCCAACGATCCTGAGATGACCCTGAACATCTCACTCACAGCCGTATATAAGTACAATGTGAAGGCTGCCTTCCTGTACGCAGCGCTCTTTGTCTTAACTTTGATCTTTGACATTGTCTGTTTTTTGCAGCTTTCCTCGCTACGACACCTCGGGGATCACCCCCAAACAATATCTTTCATTAAATTGTTTCTCTGCGTCCTTGGAGCAGCTTTTAATGTCCAAGCAGATGTTTGGTCACTTTGTACAGTTTATTTAAGACTTAGCAGGGTCAGGCTGCGCTGGCTTTTTACCTAATGTTATGCTTTTCATCAAGTGTTGATGCTAAGCTAGGCTAACTTACTGCTCAAAGGCAATGAAAGCTGTGTATTCATCTCAAATTCCAGGTAGAGATAAATCAGTCATCTCTCTTTGATGCATGCGATCTATCAAAGGCACATTGGCGTCTTAGCGTAGCACGAGCGTGCGAGATGCTACAAACGTTCAGACGCTTTTATCCAAAGTGACGAACGTCAGAGAGTCAGAACAATGCAGGCGAGGATCCCGAGAGGAGGAAACAACGTCACTAACACCTTAAAGACTGAGTGGACACACAAGTGCAGGCAGGAAGTGACCAGATGGGCAGACAGGAAGTGACCAGATGGGCAGACAGGAAGTGACCAGAGGTGCAGGATAGGAAAGATCCGTTTCCACCAAGTGGTTCGTCTTGGTTCGTCTTGGTGCGGCCCGCACGAAAGATCCCCAAGTTACCGACCCGTACTTTTTACCATACATTTTGGGACCCTTCTGTTCGATCTGACTCGAAAAAGGCGGAGCTAAACAATACAGTCCCTTTATTGGTCATTAAAAGACAAACACAACCCGCCATGTTTAAATACAGAGTTGATTATTTATTTTTCTGTCTTTTCTCCTCCTGAATTTCTGGATGTTGGTCTTTGTTTCCTGTGTCGCGTTTTCTATCATGTGACGCTATTACGAAGCTGACGATCGTCATCCGGCTTAGACGGCGCTCACAAAATATGGCACGGTTGTTTCCATTAATATCTACAAAATGACGTGGCGCTCCGTCCAGTGACGGGCGTCGTGCCCAGTAAGGAAACCTTGTACCCTCTTCCATTGATCACGTTGCAGAGCAGCGTGCCGCCTGAAAGCTGCGTAAATGTGACCTCTGAAGATCGCTCTCCGTCACGCCGAACATTTCCCCGCTGGATGGAGAACAAGAGGAGCCTCATTCAGAAGTTATCGAATGTAGCTGCTGGACGTGACTGCAGGAATTAAAAAATTGTACAACCATCGACCGCTGATGCCTCATTTCTCTTTCTTCATGGATTTGGTGGATTTGTGCGATGAAGAGGGTCTCTATCACTGAGCGTACTCATGATCCCTTCATACGTATTAGAGGGACATAAGGCCACAGAGACGCAGCCACCACGGCCCCTCATCTGACTGCTCTGTGAAATCTTTAAACCTAACATCACTGCGTCCTTCAAAGGCAACATTTGTTTTGTTTTTTTATGCGGCAGCTGAAACTCTCCTCACATGTCTTCCTTCCTAAACGCTGATGGTGGCGTTCTATAAAAAGGAAGTCTTGGCTCTAAAGGGCCTTGAGCTTCCTCTTGTAATGACCGGCTTTAACACGGCGGCCGCAGCATCATGTGTTTCACTTCTGATGAATACTGACTCACTTATTCTGCAGGTGATGACATTAAATATGAGAAACGTTGCAGATTCCTTCTGACCAAGAATCTACAACTTTTCACTTCTTCTCAAACTTCATTATCACAGTTTGTCTTATTACATGAAATGAAGGCCGGGGCGCGTCCAGACTGTTTGGACTGGGGGGGCCCAACTGGGGCTCTGACTTGTGGTGGTAGTGGTGGTGGTGGGGGGGTGGGGGGGGGGGGTGCGTGATTCTATATTTCCTATTTCTACACGGTTCATAAGAGCAACAGTACTGCCTGTTTTCTCTAAAGTGCCCAAAGCAACACATGCATGTTGGCTTAATCCACATATCCGTCCTTTAATAAGGTCGTGGGGGGGCCGAGGGGGGACGAGGGGGGTTGGGGGGGCTTCCTGACCGCCTGAGGGCTGAAGCGGTTCATGAGTCTGCTGGAGCAGGATCTGCAGCTCACAGACGCTGAGGACCATCTTCACTCCGTGTCGTTTATCTCAAGATTTTGATGCGTTCAAGGGAGATTATTATTATTATTTTTTTTTTTTAATTTAAAAAATGTCCTTTTTCTTTTATATTTCATTTCACTCATGTGACATGTGGGCGGTGAACATGAAGCAATATCAGCGTGACTCCTCATCACACGCTCGATTCTAAATCTGAGTAAAAAGCTGCACAAACTCAAAAAATAAAATAGGAAAAAGGGGAAACAGTGATTTTGGCCGGTAGCCAAATGGTGACATCCCAGATGTACGACCGAGACATGGACAAGCGGGCAGTCTGGGTTCGAATCCGACTCGTGGCCCCCCTCGTACCCTCACTGTCCTATCTCCAATCAAAGACGTGACGAGCCCAAAATGAACCTGCAAAACGCTGCTTGTTAGCATGCTGACGTTAGCGTGTAGCTCAAACACCTCTGTGTCTGCAGTGAATGAATCAATGACATGATTCTCTTCCTCAAACACAACTCGTCTTCACTGAGCTGCTGCAGAGAGAGGACACGTTGATCTGTGGGAAACTGAGACGCTGAAGCGTTGCATCAGTTTGACACGGATCCAAAGTCGTTTCAGACTTTATGAATCCACAGTGGAAACAGAACAGCAGACGGATGTGAGAGGCCGAGCGAGCAGCTGATCTGTCTGCTGGTTTCTCTGTAAGACGCCGCGGCGTGGAGACGTTACTAACGCTCCTGCAGGGAAACACTCGACGGTTTCTGAGTGAAAACAGTGACAGAGCGTGTAAACACAACATGCTAACGAGAATAATCACAAGTGCCCAATCACCTTGATGCTGTGTGACGACAGCCAATCAGTGTTTAGATCTGATCGTTAACATGCATTTAATAATCAGTTCAGAGACTCCAGCACAATAACATCAGCTCAAGTATCAAACTGGAAATGTTTCAAAATAAAAGTCTTCTAAGTGTTCGACTGCACAGGAGTCCAAAGTTTGGTCCGTTGTTCTTCGTGAAGGTGCGCTGCCCCCTCCTGGTCTCTTATTTCCTTTTATTGTGAAAAAAAGATGAATTCACGATAATTGATCAGACAGAAACTTCAGATTCTGTCAGAGAGCGAGGACAGCAGACACGACACACTCTTTGATGTTATCTTTTTATCTGAGATCTGATTCACTCATTGATCCCCTCTGTTCCTCTGTGACTTCTTCTTATTTTACTCTCAGCTCTGTTTTCATTGTTTAGGTGCACAGACTGCAGACTGCAGACTCCTGTGGGGAGGAGGGGGATCCATAGGGGTCTTCATTCTTCACTGTATGTCACACAGAGTCCATAAACACAGCTGAGGCTGTTTTATTCTGAAGAGACTCGACAGGGTGTTTCTGACCTTTTGACCTCAAAGTGACCTTCTAGTTTGGGATGTTTATTGTTGATTTGACGTCTCAGTCTTGAAGCTGTGATGTGTAATCAGGGTGCAGTTTGGGCTTTGACAGCTAGATGGCGCTGTGGAGACGCTGTTCGATGTGAGCAGCAGCAGCAGCAGCAGCGTTGTTCTGTTTGTCTCGTAGACGGAGCAACAGATCGATCAGAGGAGGAGAATCTGACCTGAACGAGTCGTGACAGGAAGTTCAGATCTGAACACGCCGACAGTTCAGGGAGGCTCGAAGCTCTTCTGACTTCATGTGAAGATGACAGTAAATCTGAGTAACTTCTGAAATGACACGAACATCACGTGTAACAAGAATAAAAACTCGGTCAGGATAATTCTCACAGATGTCACTTTTTATTTTGCATGCGTTTACGTCTCGAACATCAACTTACATATTTACATAAAAGACGATGAGTCATTGTTGATGTACTATTATGATGACGTCACACACTGACCGCTCCACAGAGCAGTCATCGTCGTCGTCAGGGTCCGACGACATGAAAACATCACGCGTGTTCCCGACTCGGCCTGCGCGGCGGGTCAGCTGGTGCACGTGGTTCCAGCGTGTGCGACGCTTTACACCCAGCAGGGTGAAACACACGACCTGCCCGTGGCGCTTGGCGTGCAAAGTAGTGTACAAAGAACGGTTACTATAAAAACCATATATCCCATCATGCACGGCGGTTCGAATGTTTTGGCGAGCGCAGAGCTGTGTCGGCGCTCTCTCGCAGCTCGTGGACCCGTGAAGGTAAACACAGTGTTGGACTGCAGCTGTTGTGTGTTCTTCATCCATCCCTCTGGACGCGTCTCCTCCTCTATATTTAGCTGCCCTGTGACCCGCCTGCTCCACACATTGTCAAAACACGGGGCTAATCCCGCCCAACAGGTGCTACACACACACACACACACACACACACACACACACACACACACACACACACACACACACACACACACACACACGCACACACACACACACACACACACACACACGCACACACACACACACACACACGCACACACACACACACACACGCACAACACAAACTCGACTGGACGTGACGCTGTTGCTGAGGGGAAGCGGGGATCACGCTTTCCAAACCGGCTCGAGCACGCCGACAGTCCAGTGACGGAGCCGCTAACACGCTGAACAATGAACGTGGCGAGTGTGAGGTCGACCGCAGAGCTTCAGATGATTTTTAATTCATTATTTTTGAACCTGTTGGGAGAATTCACCGACATTATTATTTAGATTCTCAGGTTTAAAGCAGAAAACGTTTTAAACTCCATCCAGTAGCTAGCTTCAGCCTGCAGCAACATTACATGCTAACGTGACGGAAAGATGACGGGGGGGGGGGGGGTTGCCGGTTCAGCTCCCACAGAAGTTACTTGTTTTCTTCGTGGTGACGTGCGTGAAGTGCACGCAGGCCGATGGACTCTACTGGACCTGTGAACCCTGAGACCACCTGAGTCCACCAGGAGTCTGTACTCCCGCTCACTTCCTGTACGCACGGCGAGCTCTGCTGTTCAGACCCACAGGCCGCCGCCCTCCTCGGCTCGCCTGGCGTCTTTACAATCAAAGCAGCTTTTTGTAAACAACAAAGATAACACGCTGTACTCTAAACCACGCTTCGTGTTTCCCAGCATGCTTCAGGAAGTGGCTGCTTGCACAATGAGTGGAGGTAGATTTTCCTGTGTCTGCATGTTATACTGGTATACTGGTGGCACTGGTATAAAGTTATTAAACACTCAGCGGACTTTACGGTAAGTTTGGAGGAGAAATGTCTCGTGTGAATGGACGGCAGGTAACCAGAAAAGTTCAGTAAAAAAAACCAGGATGAATCCACAGATTGATTGATTGATTGATTGATTGATTGATTGATTGATCCACAGAGTAAATGTAGCTGGAACGTTCCCCAGGCCGTGATGATCCATCCGCTCTGCAGGCCGCTCGGATCAAACCTGCACCAGGTCAGGCTTCCTGCAGCCCCACGGATAAACTTCCACAGAAGCCGAGGAGTCTACTGAGGACTGGAGTCGCGCGGGCTCTTTGTGAACGTCTCGGAGTCGGAGCCGTTGGACGAGACGTGAGCCTCGCTGTGATTGGTGCAGGACGGCAGCTCCGTCCGGCTGCTCGCACGCTGCAGGAGGGACGGACGTGGACACGACCGTCTCCATCCGGCTGGCCCGAAATATACTCACCTGAAAACAGAGTGAAAGGAGGCACAAAGAGACTCAGCAGCTGTCTCCTTCAAAATAAAATACAGACTTCTAAAACAGGTGCTATAAGCTAGCTGTTGTTCAGGCTACATAAAAAATTCTGTTGCTTCCTCCTTCGAGAACAACAAATCCCAGGACGAGGCAGAGACGAGAGGCTGAAACAGCTGCAGGAAGAACAGCAGAGTTTTTAAAGCTTCGCCTCAGAAAATGTTCCACCGTGTGGCGAGCGCGCTCTGAACACACCTGAGTCTGCAGGTAGCGCGGTGACTTCAGCTCCAGCTCCTCCTTGGCCACAGTCGGAGAGCAACAACAAAACACCTGCTGGAAGCCGGCTCGGAACCTGCAGGTGGACGGCACAGGTTTCAGGATGGATAACAGGAACACACACACACACACACACACACACACACACACACACACACACACACACACACACACACACACACACACACACACACACACACACACACACACACACACACACACACCTACCTGCTGTTGAGGCAGTAGTAGATGACGGGGTTGTACATGGTGGAGCTCATGGCCAGCCACATGACGGCCAGGTACACCTGCTGGATGTAGCGCTGCTCGAACCAATCAGGGAAGAACTGGTGCAGTAAGAAGTAGATGTGATAGGGCAGCCAGCAGACAGCGAACGTACAAACAACCACGATCATCATCTTCACCACCTGCCACACAAAACAGAGGAGGAGGAGGAGGCGGCTTTAAAATAAGCGGCTAAGTTTTGGGGGGATTATAAATCCATCACGTTAAAGAGCTTCACCTTCCGTTTGGCGATAAGCTGCTCTTTGTAGTGGTCAGACGAGTCTCCGGGGATCGCACTCGCCCACAGGGTCACGCCCACAGTCGTGTACGCACATCCCATGATGCAAAGTGGCACGAAGTAGATCAGCAGTGTCACACACACGTAGTATCTGAGAAACAAGAGACGATGAAAACAATCATTTATCAACTGCACACGGGGGACTCCAGCGCCCCCTGCAGGGACACACAGGGACACACAGGGACTCCAGCGCCCCCTGCAGGGACACACGGGGGACTCCAGCGCCCCCTGCAGGGACACACGGGGGACTCCAGCGCCCCCTGCAGGGACACACGGGGACTCCAGCGCCCCCCTTGGAGGGACAAACGGGGGACTCCAGCGCCCCCTGCAGGGACACACGGGGACTCCAGCGCCCCCTGCAGGGACACACGGGGACTCCAGCGCCCCCTGCAGGGACACACGGGGACTCCAGCGGAAAACAGATTCTTCAGGTTGTAAACATGTCTGAAGGTGGTTCTTGTTGATGTGAGGCTCTGAGGGGGTGGAGCCAGTTTTCCAGCTGTGGGATGAGGATTAATATAAAACTATTTAGTATTCATAAAAAGATGGCTTCCTCTTGAGGAACATGATGGATGGAGCGCGTGTGCGTCGGTCACGGTGTCTGACACACCGTTAGCAGCAGTCTCATAATATTTGGTCTGCTGCTTCTATGAATATATTAGACCTCTGCTAACAGGGCGCTCTGTGCTGCCCGTCCACCGTCACACCACGGACTGCATGTTTACACCTTATATGCACACACACACACACTAACACACACACTCACTCACACACACACACACACACACACACTCACACACACACACACATGGACAGCGGAGCAGGAAATAAAGGCCTGTAAATAAAAGATGCTTTAATCTGCAGAGATGTTGAGAGTCAGGAGAGCGATGCAGAACGATGTTCATGGACGTCTTCATCACCTGAGCACGAGTCATCTCAGCTGCAGGCTCTTCTTTCTCATTTACTAAATTAATCCCACAGGAAGTGATGATGACACTGGTGCGGTCGGACTGCGTCCTCCCTGCAGCAGCAGGTATCCGGCGCAGCGCGGGGGGACGACACATCCGACCTTATTAACAACGAGGAGGTGTTGCTGCTGCTGCAGGAGAGACGTGGGAAGCTGCCACTGATACAGCCTGTCACATATTTAGCTGCCAGCGTGCACGAGGAGCGCACGCTCAGAGCAGCCACCAGTTGTGTGACATCACACGGGAACGCGCCCGCCCACCTGGCAGGGCGAGGAGCGTTTCAAGTTTGAACCTGTTTGTTTGTCAAAACAACTTTACCCAACTTCTGCTGCCGGGGGGGGGGGGGGGGGGGGGAGGGGGGGGGGGGGGGGGGGATGAGCTGAAACTTTCAGATCTGCTTGTCTGTAAACTTCATCACTCTGGTTTCAGCTGTTTGCATCATATCTGATCATCTGATTAAACTCAGTGATGAACATGAAGGATCATTCAGCAGCTGAACAGCGGCACATTTTCCCAGGAGCCTCGAACACAACTGATGAATTTAATCAGTTTCTGCTCATGATGCTCGACATCAGTTTCAGGGAAAAGATCAAATAATTCAGACGGGTGGAAAACAGGAAGTCAAGAAGCTGAAAGTGTCTCCACCTCTACAGTCTGTCTGCACGCCACCTCTACAGACTGTCTGCACGCCACCTCTACAGACTGTCTGCACGCCACCTCTACAGACTGTCTGCACGCCACCTCTACAGACTGTCTGCACGCCACCTCTACAGACTGTCTGCACGCCACCTCTACAGACTGTCTGCACGCCACCTCTACAGACTGTCTGCACGCCACCTCTACAGACTGTCTGCACGCCACCTCTACAGACTGTCTGCACTCCACCTCTACAGACTGTCTGCACGCCACCTCTACAGACTGTCTGCACGCCACCTCTACAGACTGTCTGCACGCCACCTCTACAGACTGTCTGCACTCCACCTCTACCGTCTCTACAGACTGTCTGCACGCCACCTCTACAGACTGTCTGCACTCCACCTCTACCGTCTCTACAGACTGTCTGCACTCCACCTCTACCGTCTCTACAGACTGTCTGCACGCCATCTCTACAGACTGTCTGCACTCCACCTCTACCGTCTCTACAGACTGTCTGCACGCCACCTCTACAGACTGTCTGCACGCCACCTCTACAGACCGTCTCACGTGGAGTCACTCACATCTTCTTGATGTCCCAGGTTTCGTACTCGGGCCAGTCGATGTAGCAGACGGTGCGTCCGGGCAGCAGAGCGGTGGATGAGAAGTAGTACTGAGGGAAGGCCAGAATCAGAGCCAGCATCCAGATGACAGCGATGACCACGCGGGTCTCTGTGGAGGTCAGCCGCTGCTGCAGCGGATGGATGATCGCCATGTACCTGCAGGGAGGAGACAGCACAGCTGGAGACACTTCCTGTTCTCTTCCTAGATGATCGTTTATTCTGAGGCATCAGAAACAGGAGCCGCTGTGATCAACATGTTCGGAGCGGTCCGGCTGACTCTCTCTCTTCACGCCGTGTTGGACGTGTGATATTTCCTCCTCTGCTGACTGACATCTGCGCCTGATTGAAGCTTAACTCGATCTCATCTCTGCGTCGAGAAATCGTTCCTGTCAGATTCTCGTTGGTGTTCAATCAAGGACTTTATATTTCACGGTTGACTCAGCTCTGATTTACTAAACTCGCATCAAGCTGTGGAGAAGAAGACCTGAGAGCACGAGCTCTTCAGGAGACCGGTAAGGATTCAATAAAGTCGGCTCGTTGTGTCGCAGAGGAATCTCCCCCTGCTGGCCACGAGAGAGGATGCAGGATGTGCATCGAGCCTCAGGCTGTTTTTCATTTTTATTCATAAAACAATAAAAGATGGAAATATTCAAAAAGTCCGACTATGACATTATGATTTGGTCTTTATTGCATCGTCTCCTCTCGCCTCGAGGTCTGCGCGCTCATTTGCATGTCCGTGTTGCGGAGAGATGTATAATGATGCTGGTGAGATAAACACGTTGAGATGAGAGGCCGAGCGTTCGTGAAGGATTCCTGACGACAGCGCCGACGTTTAGGAGGAATAAATCTGCCTGCTTGTGTCTGACATCGAGCAGCGCTACAGTCTCTAACTCAGCGTCCAGTGAGCGGGCGCTCCTGACGACACGTCTGTGCACACGGCCCTGAAGCTTTAAATTGGATGCTAATGCTATGCTAATGAAGCGAAACATACCACGTGGCGTTCAGGGTTTAAGATCACGTCATGAATCCAATCCAGGTTTTTTCTTCAAACTTTTCTCCAGAACAATTTAAAGAGAACATCAGCGAAGGAGGTCGAAGGTGGACTTGAAAGGGGCGGGGCTGATAACGCACCTGTCCAGGGCGATGGCCGTCATGGAGTAAATGCTGGCGAAGATGGCGGCGATGGGGAAGAAGTTGTGGAAGCGACAGTAAGCCGGCCCAAAGTACCACTCGTTGTGAACGGAGTAGGCGAAGTTGATGACCGTGTTGAACGCCGCCATGCCGGCCTCCGCGAACGCCAAGTTCACCTGCAGGACAATCAGTTCAATATTTACACAAGATAACTTTATCATGTTTGTATTTATCGTTTCATGTTGTCAGTGATGATACGAACGTCTTTGATCTTCACAAACACGGAGTGTAAATCAGTTTTTCATTTGTGTCTTTAAAACATTAAAAGTTGATGTTTCATCAGTTTTTCTTCAAACAGGTGAAAATATTTCTGTTTTTTTTTCTCCCTGCAGGAGTCTGGAGAGTTGACGTGATTTCATTACTTCTCTTAATTGGCTCAGACATGTGGCAGGAAGTCAATACTGTTTATTTATTTGTTGTGCTGATGAGCAGAGAGCGTGTTTCAATTCAACATGGATGCAGTTGATCATCCTGTGAGCACGAGGAGAATCGAACCATCAAACAGCTTTCATCTCATCACACCTCCACCTGCACAAAGTCTCCAACACGAGACCAGAAGTTTCACCTCCGTCACTCAGCGACTGAGTGAACACTGACCAGGAAGTAGTTGGTGACCGTCCTCCTGTCTTAGTGTGAGTCGTTCTGGGACGTCTCACAGTCAGCAGCTGTCCGTGCTGGACTCGTCTCAGCGCTCACACTCGGGGGACTGGATTTATCTCTGAGCTTCATCACTAAGTTTAAGTCTCTTCTCACTTCTGTGACCACACGCAGATTTAAAAGCATTTTCTTATAAAGCGTGAGAACAGTGCAAACAAGAAGGGCGGCCATGTTTTCTGCTGCAGACACGATGAGCTGAATGAGATGGTTCTGACGCTGCAGATGTGGAAGGATTCCCTTCAGATATCAAACAGCTGAGTGGAACAAAAAGGATTGACCCCCCCCTCCTCCCCCCGCATTAAAAACCCACTGTCATAGCAATCCTACAATCAGAACTAATCCTGGCAGCGTCTCCATGAACCATTAGAGCCTGCAGCACACAGCTGCAGTGAAAGGCTTTTGTGCAGGTTTATCTTCTTCGGCCTTTTGGCGGCTAAATTAAATGTAGAGCTTTTTAAGACTCTTAAAACAAACTGATGTCTGATCAGTCGGAGCGGGAACATCTCCACAGCTCGTTTCCTGATGGCCGTAGCAGTCCAGACGCTAACCGAGACCAGAGTGCTCCTCCAGTCAAGACCAAGACTGGGCGAGACCGGGACAAGACCAGGACTATATCAGGGGGCGTGACACCGGGAAGGTTGTGGTTGTAGCCGGGGGATAAAAATCTTTTCTTTAAGATTCAGGCGTTTGACTTCTAAAAACAGAAATGAGGAAAAATAGAGCAGCAGTGGCGGTCTTGATTTTAAATCTGGAGCCGCTCAGTCTGAGACCAAGAAGAGACCTGACATCTTCTGTGACGATGTTACATCGACATCATCTGGTCTTACAGCTGAGAGCTGAAGCACAACAACACCAACTAAATCAGAACATCTGTGACGAGATCATCTGAAGCTTAAATGTGACTCTAAACTTGAACATGTTCGGGTGTTTGAGCGGCGATGAGATCATGTGTCCAGCTGTCCACACGTTCTGTAACTTTAAGAGCAAATGAAGAATCAATAAACCAAGGAGCTGAACCCTGATGGGGATGTTTCTGTGTGCTGGACTTGGCTCTACTGTCTCTGGAGCATCAAGTGGAGATGTTGGATGAGTTGATGTTTCATCAGCAGGTGAAAATATTTCAGTTTTTTTTCTCCCTGCAGGAGTCTGGAGAGTTGACGTGATTTCATTACTTCTCTTAATTGGCTCAGACATGTGGCAGGAAGTCAATACTGTTTATTTATTTGTTGTGCTGATGAGCAGAGAGCGTGTTTCAATTCAACATGGATGCAATTGATCATCCTGTGAGCACGAGGAGAATCGAACCATCAAACAGCTTTCATCTCATCACACCTCCACCTGCACAAAGTCTGCAGCACGAGACAAAGAGTGCAGAAGTTTCATCAGCCTCGTGAACACTTACCAGGAAGTAGTTGGTGACGGTCCTCATGCGTTTGTGCGCCAGAATGATCCAGATGACCACGACGTTCCCGACCACGGACACCGCCACGATGCTGCAGTACGCCACCGCCCACAGCGTGATCTGCCACACCGGCTGGATGAACTGGTTGAAGCCGTCGCTGCCGTTAACGTACACGCCTGTGTCGTTCCCGGGGTTCGGCTCGGTGCCGTTGAACAGAGGGTCCATCTTGTTGGCACGCGCGCGCTTGTTTGGCGAGTTGACTGTTGTTAAAAATAGAGTGGTGTCCTGTTACTGGCGCGGATTCCTCTAAAGAAGCCAAAGTAGAAGCTCCTGTGAGAGTGAAAAGTGAACTCGCCTCTTCTCTCTGTGAACTCTTCTGTTGTCCTGCTGACACCGTTTTTACGCACCGTGAAGACGCGCGCGCGCGCCAGGAGGAATCACCGCACCAAAGCGCAGGACGCAGCTCGCCACCCGCTCATTCTTCAGGCTGTTTAACCCCCCCCCAACTGCCTCCCACCCCCGCTGTTCACTATGATTAGTCCCGGTCCCGTCTGGCCGGTAAATCACTCCGTGTGACCCTGAGACCAGACATCATTTATCCGGACCTCCTGATTCGACCTCAGCTGGATCAGCGGCTCCGGGTCAATCTGCTGATTTATGAGCTGCGCTGTGTAATGTGATGGGTTGTGATGTCCTGACAGGTATATGAGCAGGTTTGTAAAGCTGTAATGTTGTTTTAATCAGAGAGTATTTAGGACA
>NC_136706.1:264182-300783 GCF_947650265.1 Symphodus melops | reverse complement strand
TCAGGTCCTCAGAGCACTCAGGTCCTCAGAGGGCTCAGGTCCTCAGAGGGCTCAGGTCCTCAGAGCACTCAGGTCCTCGGAGCGCTCAGGTCCTCAGAGGGCTCTGGTCCTCAGGTCCTCAGAGCAGCGGCTCCTCGCTCCAGGTTAAAGAGCGATCACGCAGTGTCCTTCTTTAGGTTCATTTAAGACCTCATTGAAAACACTTCCCCCCCCCCTCGTGTCCTGAAGCTCCCCGTGCTGCTTCAGGTCACATTTCTTTAATTAGCTTTCAGCAGGATGTTTAAGTGATGAGTAACTTTCATAATATCATGAAGGTGATTTAAGAAAAGGAAGCAAAGATGACGACTTGATGAGATAAAATATTGTTTTCCATTCGAGTGATTCAGATCAGTTTGAGGACAGAACGTGTCCAGAGTTTATAAAACTGAAGACGTCGTGTTGCTGAACTCAGTTTATTTAAACGGCTCGTAAACGTGACGAGTGAAGTATTTGATGTTTTCATGACTCCTCTATGAGAGGAAGGAGTTAGTGACATAAATGTTCCAGTTTGTAGTTCTGCTCAGTCTCAGTTAAAGCAGGAGCCACATGAAGAGGTCCTCGTCGCTCTGGTTGCAGGTTCAACTCCTGACCTGATGCATGTTATCCCCCACTCTCTCCTTCTATCTTCAGCTGTTTAAATAAAGTCAGGAGTTTTTTTCTCCTGCGAGTGCAGATCCCTGAACATTTCATCGACGAGAGGATGTTGGCTTCCTCCCAACGCAAATTCAGGAGCCAGGGCCGAGACTGAGATCGATGGCTTGTTCCCTTTCAGAGGTGAACAGGCCGCAGCCTGGTCACTGTGGGTGCACGCTCGGGTCCAGATTATAATTCTGTGGGATCATTTGGAAGAAGGCTGCGCGTCTCCGTGGATTCAGCGTGAAGGCCGGTGGTGTCGTTAACATAAGCAGACGACACTTTGAGCACAAAGAACCTGATGTGATGACTTCAGTTAGCATCCAGGTGATGATGATGATGATCATCATGTTGTTCCTGCTCTTCTTTGCAATAATTAACATTTTTCTCAGAAGATAATTGACAGGAAAAGAACTTCAACGTAATTTTGAGGGGACGAGATGCAGCAGACCTAAAACCTTTTACTCTGAAATTATCAGCTGGCTTGGTAGTTCTCATTACTGTGTGTGTGTGTGTGTGTGTGTGTGTGTGGCCCTGCCAGTGTGTGTGTGTGTGTGTGCATGACTGCACTCATGTGACTGACCTTCACAGTCACTGATCAGGCTTCAGGGACTACTTAGCAATCAGAAATGACATTTATTGATCAGCCTAGAAAACTCCCACAAATCAGTTGTAGGAAGCGAAATGTGCAAAACAAAAGTTCACTGAAGGAAACGTTTGATGAAGCACAGAAACACTGACAGACGTCACGCTTTACTGAAGGTCTTAAATCATTGGATGGACTTTAGATTACTTATAATTATTTTATATTTTCCTCACGTGTGACTGTTAAACATTTTAAACCAACTTAGTAAATTATTCTCAGAGTGAGAACTGAAAGTCACAAAGTTAGTCGTCTGAGGTGTCGTGTGCAACTTAAGGATTTTACAGCTGTAATTAATTATTCTAAATGCTACAACAGTTAGCTCGATAAAGATTGAGCATCATTTCAGGCTGGAACGCTCGATACTCGTTTGTTTTTGCTGCATGTTAGAAGAAGAACTTAAAAGAGCTATTAGATATTTTTAAACCTGCTGAAGGAGCTTTGTGGCTCTCGGGTCATTTTTGTGTAAAATGCATTTTTTTTTTTTTTTACTTTGCTTTGGTTTGTGTGGTCGGAGCTGCAGTCCGGCCCTGAAGGCCTGCTTGAGTTTTCCATTGAGTTTTCCTCTTGTCATTTATGGATCTGCTGAGGTTGCAGCTGCACATGTGTTGCCATGTGGCTCCGGACGCTCGGAGCGTGGAGTCACTGTGAGGCCAGGAGGATTCCCCGACCAACCAGAGGAAGCGCTCCTCTTTCCTTCATCTTGTTCCATCAGCCTCCAGGTTTCCCACCGTCAAACTTCTAACTGCTCTTGACCTTGACCTTGTCTGTTTCAGGATGGATCACCATGACTGGCAGCGAGGGAGAAGTAGAGGTCACAGGCGCTACGATGATGAAGAAGGTGAGAACAGTCGACCTGCGGTCAAAGACAAGATGGCCGCTGCCCGGGAGCTCTTGGTTCCGAGCGTTGCCGAGCTGATACTCTCGGGTCTTAATCAGGAGGTCGTCACAACTCTTGAATTGAACATTTTGGGGAATTCAGCAGTTTACAATCTGAATGATGATACTGAAGCTATTTGTAATGAATACACTTTTCTAGCTGTTGCAGGGATTCACTGTTTGACTGTTACGAGCTCAGAACATGATGTCTCCATACACACATGTGCAAATGCAGACAAACAAAGACCTGCATATTTAAAGTGAGGGGGTTGAACAGACTCAGATAGGGGCGGCAGTAGCTCAGTCTGTAGGGACTTGGGTTGGGAACCGGAGGGTCGCCGGCTCAAGTCCCGGCACGGACCAAGTCCGGAAACTGGTCTGGTAGCTGGAGAGGTGCCAGTCCATTTCCTGAGCACTGCCGAGGTGCCCCTGAGCAAGGCACCGAACCCCAAACACTGCTCTGGAGCGCCCTCTGTGGGCAGCCCCCTCACTCTGAGACCTCTCCATCAATGCAGAGTGAAAAAAACGAATTTCCCCTCGAGGGATTAATAAAGTATATATATATAAAATAAAAGACTCTTCATGTGTACCTGCTCCAAACACAGGTTTCATATATTGGTTAACAAACACACTGATCAGATATTTATAAATGTCAAACTCTTTTTTTGTATTTAGTCAAATACAGTCAAATGTTCTCTTAGCTAAAAGCTACATCGACACATTGATGATCTCTGTTAGTACATCTGATGCTTCGTCTGTCTCTCGCGTCCCTTCAGAATCTGTCCCAGTATTGATGTGACACTGACATGTTCTCTGTCTCTCCTGCAGAGGGCCAGCCCGTCTACATCGGTGTTCCAGCTACCCACAGACGGAAAAGGCGCAGACATCATTCCCACGTCAGCGACGCTGAGCGGGACACGCGGCACACACACTATGATCGGCACACACACCGTGAACACTCGCACAGGGGATACTACCAGGACAGAGACGAGCACTCTGACGAAGAGGAGGGCAGCACGGAGCCTCAGGAGCACTCCGACCTCTCAGGTTAGATGAAGTATTAACGTCAGACAGACGAGCACGGTTCTCAACGTGTCAGATAATAAGTCCTGATGACTTTGATGGTCCTGACCCAAAGCTCATGACCATAAAGAGCTTTGGGTCATGACCGAAAGAACGAGATCTCGGATACAAGCGGCCGAAATGGGCTTCCTCCGTAGGGTGGCTGGTCGCACCCTTAGAGATAGGGTGAGGAGCTCGGTCACCAGGGAGGAGCTCGGAGTAGAGCCGTTACTCCTCCACATCGAGAGGAGTCAGCTGAGGTGGTTCAGGTATCTGGTCCGGATGCCCCCTGGACGCCTCCCTAGGGAGGTGTTCTGGGCATGTCCCTCCGGGAGGAGGCCTCGGGGTAGACCCAGGACACGCTGGAGAGACTATGTCTCTCGGCTGGCTTGGGAACGCCTCGGGGTCCCATCGGAAGAGCTGGAGGAGGTGTCTGGGGTGAGGGAAGTCTGGGGGTCTCTGCTTAGACTGCTGCCCCCGCGACCCGGCCCCGGATAAGCGGCAGAAAATGGATGGATGGATGGACTTTGATGGTGAAGCACAAAGCTGACGTTTGGTGGTTCAACAACTATTCTGGGATTTAGATTTTCTTTAAACTGCTGTGAAGTCAAAGTTTAAAGACTGAAGGTCAGAGACGTGTTTGTTCAAACAACCCTGAGCTACAACATTGTTGAGCTGTTTTGGTTGAGATGCTTCTTCATTGACAGGGCGCTGATGGCCTCGTGGTAAGGTTATGTGCCATGAAAGGAGGCCAGTCTTCCAAGGGGGGGCGGCCCAGGGTCAAGTCCGGCCTTTGGCTCCTCTCCTACGTGTCATTACTCCCTGGCTTTATCTGTCCACTGTCCCATCCAAAAAAAGGCAAACAGCCCCAAAATAAATCTTGAAAAAATAAATATTGAAGGACGTTGATTTAGTTTTGGAGGAGCAGGTGACGATTCTAAAACTGAATAAAAGGATTAGAGGATATCCTGCAAATATCAGCTGATCACTCTTCTCGGGTTGATGCGTGTTTGGTGCTTTGTAGACTGAAAAGAATCACAAGGGAATCAATGCAGTGGCAAGGTGTGCACAAACAATCCTCTGTATCCTCAGTAAATGTCAAACACATCTCCAGTCTGTGTTCCCTCCTCAAGGAGTTTCCCTTGTCAGCATCTTTTGAAGCAGCTAGCAAACGGTGGCCTGAAGAGGTTATAATTGTGTCTGTGAGTTGTTGTGGTTTAGTTGAGGTGTTGGCTCCAGGTACTGGAGGGGTTTGGAGTCCATCTTTTTACCCAAGAAAACAGGATTTCCCTCGCTAGGGTTGAAAAGCAGCTGAAGCCTGAAGCCGAGAACTCGGAGTAAATCAGGATCTCAAGTGAGGGTGAAATACAGCATGAGATTACGAGTTATGAGACTCAACAGGAGTAATGTCGTCATGGCCGCAGACTTTCATGGTAAAGAGCTGGAAGTCAAAGTAGTTAATCTACACTCTGCTCTGCCCTGCGAACGGGAAAGAAGCTTGAAAGTCAGAAAGAAAGTTACAACACGACAAGCTCCTGAAAAATGTTTCTTTCACAACGTGTCTGCAATTAGCTTCAGAGAATCAGAGACACGGTAAGAAGCTTAGACGTGTGGAAGTTCAATACAGAGCTGCTATGTTTTTATATAAATCATGGTTAAGCAGACTTGTTTGATTAGTTTGCGTTTGGATTTCTATAAGTTTCTCGGCACATTAAACTTAATGTGAGGGAAACACAGAACACACTTTAACGTTAGTGCCTTTGGGCAACATGCTGCATAGGAGAGCGACGGCTTCGGATAACAGATCAGAAGGTCAACATTTGAGTTTGTTCAATTCTTCTGATCTTGTTTTGTTTGAGGTTAATTAAACAAATGTTAAAGAAAGTTGGTGAATCTGGAAAATATTGAGGCAGATTATCGACACTAAACATCTTTAAAGGCGTTCCCACTCCCAACATGAAGGAATCCAATGTTTTCTCTTCTGTGTTTCACTCTCTCCATAATCTACATGTCACTTCGTGTGGGATCAAATTCATAACAAAAGCAGGCCCGGACTTATTTACCTTCTCCATGAGCAAGGCATTTAGCAAAGTAACACTGGCCAGGAAGATGAACGTGTGCTGATCAGGGTTGGAAACTTGGAGACGCAGAAATAAACTGTCCAAACCGTATCTACTGTAAAGGTCGATCAGACCAGTTGCATGAAGAGTGTGATGAGGGCGAAGTTGTAAGTGCATGTATGTGATGAATACTTTGCAGCGTTCCCATGAAGTCTGAAGCCTGTAAGCTGATTAGAGCTGAGGAACACCAAGCTGTGTGTGTTATTTGGGGTGACTGTTGGTGTTTGGTGTTTGGTATGCTTTTGAAGTATTCCAGCTTCACACACACAACGTTTGACGTGAATAGTTCGGGGCAGGACTGTTGGGGTCATCAGAGCAAGAAGGCATGAGCCATGTTGGAGAGGATGCCCTCGCTTTCCTTGCATGTGTGCTTTAGTCGAGTGTGTGTGCATGTGTGTGTGTGTGTGTGCATGGACTTCTGGGAGGAGAGTACTGGAGGGCCCTGTGGTGTGTGTCAACCCTCTTAAAGTCTCTGGCTCGTTGCTGCTTTGGAGATTTCAGTGGATTTTTGCCACAGCTTTGCGAAGACTGATTGAATGGTGCAGGTCTGACCCCTCAGAGGACGACGCCCACACACATCATACATGGCTAATTGAAATAACAAAACTCAACGTGGAATTAAACTCACAGAAGTCAGCTTTGAATCGGCGAACAAGAGGAACAAGTAGGACAGGCGAACGTGAGAAGGGCTGAAGGAGAATTCTTCCACTCATGGTGGAGCGCTAAGGACCCTCAACCTCAACAAGAGGACAGGAAGCTGCAGACATTTCATCAGCGTGAATTCATTACAGGAGCTTCTTCTTTTTTTGACGTCAGAGGATCCAGTGACCATGCAGGACCCCGGGGAGTCCCGTTGGACCCTTCCTGGTTCCCAAATAGGTAAAAAGTAGAAGTTGGGAAAAGCGTGAAAAGTGGCAGATACTTTCTCTGTTTGAGTAAAACAGTTGAAAACGTTTTGGTCACTATTTATATTGATAAGATATTTAATTTTGGTTTCACTGCATTTCCTTTGTTTACTTTGTTATCAAAGCAGAACATGTATTCTTTATCTATTGTCCATAATCTGTGATAGAATTATTCTAATCAATCAAATGTTAAAGCTTCAGGATCGGTTTTGCTTGTCAAGGACCAATTCTTATTTTTGCATCGACTTAGAAAATCAAATTTGACTTATTTGCTATTTAGTGGTTTCCAGTGTTGTTTAAACATCCTGTTAATCCGTTCATGAAGCCGACATGAAGAGTAAAAAGAAGAAGAAGAATTTTAAGCCACTTGAGCTGAGAAAAACAAATGTGAATCATTTACATATTAAAGATTCATTAAGTTATGTTCTAAGTTACAAATCAAGAAATCATGACACGACATTCATTAATATGTGACGTGATGACCTTTAACCCTTCAGCACTCAATCAGGTATTTATTAAGCCTTTTAAAAAAAAGGTAATTTAGGTCTAAATGAATATTATGTTAAAAATAAAAGAATAACACGCTCGCTGGATAGATTCAACTGTCAACCAAGAGATGGGCTGCAATGAATTCACACGGCTACGTGTGTGAGGACATAAGAATCTAGTTTTTGCATCTGAGTGAGATTTGTTGTTTCTGACGACATGAAGAAAAGTGTCTCCATAGAGGGAACGCACCAAGTTTAAACAAGTTTACAGCCTGGTAAAAAACCAACAGGTCTGATTATGTAACGGTTTGTCAGGAGGCTTAAAACCCGCCTCAGCTCTCAGCCTGTCGTTAGCTTGACCCAGAGTTAGCATGAGACAGCATTTCCAGCATGGCGGCTGCTGCTGATGAGCCTCCTGCAGGGACCGGCTCATATTTACAGTCTGTAGGATGAATGTGACGTCACGGCACTGTGGCAGAAAGCTTGACATGATGTCAGGAAACAATAATTCTGTGGGCATTATAGATCTGCAGGTTTGTTTCTGTAATGTTCACAGATGTATTATTTTAAGTTACCGGCTGTTTCACACATCCTTCCTATCAGGGATTCAAAAACAGAACTTCTCTAAAAGTCTGATGTGTTGAAGTAACAACCCCAGAATGTGAATATGACCTCCCACTGTGAGGCTCTATGGGGTGGTCATAAATCAGAGAGACATTAAGTACTGAGACTTTGACCCTCAGCGGAGCGCCGAGTGAGATCTGACCTGACGTGACTGAGTAGAGCGAGTGATGGAAACAGCTACAGCGTGGCGCTCGCCCCATGGAACATTGTATTGTATTACAGTGTTGTTAACATAGATTACACAATTGTCCCCTGTAAGTGGAAGCGTTGATTGATATTTTGCACATCACCGTCACATGATGTCACGATTTGTTGAAACTGAAACCACCGAGATCGTTCTGCCGCTCGTGTTATTTTGACTTTTTGAAATATTTAGGGTAAAAAAAAAGATTTGAGAAGAGTGAAGTCGACAAACGGGGAAAACTTCCCGCTCGTGCTGATGCACACGTGGCAAACGAACACTGGCAGGAGTCAACGAGGCCTCCAGGGTTGGATGTTAATGTTCATCGATCTGCTCAGAGAGAAATTAGAAAATGCTGCCTGATTAGATATCAGATCCTCATTAGATTATCTGACCCGCTCGTTCACAAACGCTGATAGAGATCTGTAGGATTAGTAAGGCCTGTTGATCACGTCTGACTCACTAAAACAGCTCTCCATAGACATTAGATTTTAATATGTTGTAATTGCACAACGTTAAGAAAGTGCTCTCTCTTTAATTCAGCGTATTGGAGTTCCTTTAAAGTCTACTGATTATATAATCTGTGTAAAAGGATGTAATGGTCAGTGATACATGCTACACAATGCTTCAGCCTCTGAACATGTGGAAACTTGGCTGTCAGGGGAACACTCGACACAGCGACAGTTCTTCAGAGTCTGAACCAAAGAGCACAGACGACAGATTGATGCTTTCCTACAGTTGATGGTTTGTCTAAATGTTCCTGCTTCGCCCTCTCTTTGCAGTATCTCCTGCAGCAGAGCGACTGCGCCACATTCTGGGGGACGATGACAGCACCCCGACACCCACAATATTCACCGAGATGGACACACTACAACACGAGGGGGATGAGCTCGAATGGAAAGAGTCTGCGAGGTATGCACACAGACATGCACACAAATATACCGGCCTCAAAGCTTTCATTAATTTAGGATTTGGGGTCACCTTTGAAAGGATTAAGGGGTCGGGAGTTGAGAGATTATGGCTGCTGAGTGACAGAATTTTAACACTACATGTGATTAAAGATACACTTTAAATTACGCGAGGGCGTCCTGCTGCTTGACACTCCTGACATCAGACAAATCAATCATTCCTTCTGTGTTGATCACCTGTTCAGGTGGGTGAAGTTCGAGGAGAAAGTGGAGGAGGGCGGAGAGAGATGGAGCAAGCCCCACGTCTCCACGCTGACCCTGCACAGCCTGTTTGAGCTCAGGACGTGTCTGCAGACAGGAAGCATTCTGCTCGACCTGGAAGGCTACTCACTGCCACAGATAGTGGGTGAGTCAGCATGCAGAGTTTGCACCCAAGTCTACTCAAAGCCACACCTACCAAATGAACACCATTCAAACACCGACGAAGCAGCCGGAGCAACCTGGGGTTAAGTGTCCGAGAATGTCTGCAGAAGTGGGGATCAAACCCCCAACCTTCCTGTTGAGACAAACGACTCGAACTCCTGAGCCACAGCTGCAGCACGCAAAGAACCGTCTGAGTTCATGCAGCTTCAGGAGTTCAAGCCTTGATTCAAGCCAGGTTGCTCATAATTAACTGAACATGTGATAGAACCGTGTTGTTGCATTTACTGGAAGAAATCAATAAACTGTTAGGAATAATGTAATGCATGTAAGGACGGACATCAATCACATTACGCTCTGACCACTGTCCATTAAACTTTTACCATTGATTGAATTCCAGTCTACTCAGACTCGACTGAGTTCGCTAAAAACGCCACATTAACGTTGTCAGAGAGGGCCGGCAGTAACTCGGTCTGCAGGGACTTGAACCGGCGAATCATCAGTTCCAAGTCCCGGTGCGGACCAAATCTGGTTTATTCCTGAACACTGCCTGAGTTCCCTTGAGCGATGCATCGAACCCACCACCCCCATAGCTCAGGCGCGCTCGCTGTGGCGTCAGTGCGCGTCCACTTTTTGTAAATAAACGTCACAGTAGGTCCTTTGACATGTGAGCACACAGTCCGGCTGATTCTGAACTTTTTACCCCAGATGAAATTGTGGATCGGCAGATAGCCGACGGTCTCGTTGCACCGGACCTGAAGGAGAAGATCAGCTTCGTGTTACTCAGGAAGCACCGCCACCAGACCAAGAAACCAATCCACCGCTCGCTCGCAGACATCGGAAAGTCCTCAAACCCTGCTTCCAGTAAGTTTTCATGACCTTAACGTCAACTACTAATCAATAATCACCACATGAATCAAACCTTCAAACTACCTTCTAATGCTGCTTTTTGTTCTCTACCATGTTGATCACCTCTCTCTGTAAAATCACCTCCTCTGTTCTTGTTTTCACATCTTCTTCTTCTACTGCTCTGTCAGCCAAAAGCCCTCATGTTAATCTGAATCGTAGCACTAGTTCAGCCTCTGGGATTCACCGCTCCACAGAAGACCTCCGTCGACAGTCAGGCAGCCTCGGTCACCTGCGTGAGTTTACACACCCAACATTCCCGCTGGCTCCTTCCTTTTTAACAACAAGCTGCAAACCAGTGATGGACAATTAACCAAGAAAAAGAACAGTAGTTATTCAGCCTTCCATCGTTTTCCCCCTCAGATCTATCCCACAATCCAAGGTTTGGAACCACCTGCATATTCCAGCTACTCAAACTTCAGGATTTTCCACTTGAGTGACCATCATGTCTTCATTACACTATTTCAAAAGAGATTCACACGATGTGTTCAGTAAGGAACAATAAATCTTGTGTAGTTATTGGAAGTCTTGTCCTCTAACGGCTGGACGTCAGACTTCTCATGAAGCCTTTTAAACTGGTTGTACTGGTTCTCTGGGCTCAGCGCGGGCGCTCAGCTTGATCCCTGCTAATGAATGACTGAATGATTTTGAGACTTGATTTGTCTCCGTGTTTAAACTGACTGACTATAAATACAACGTGTTGGACGTAATGTGTGTTTACGTTAGAGATTTGGGACCTATTGTATGCACCATGGCTGAGATATTTTTGGGATCTATCTGGACGGAGAGGATTAGGAGAGGGGCTTTGGGCTCTGTGTGGTATGTTTTTGTTCTCTCTTTGTTCCCAAATCTGCTTTGACCAAAAAAGGGAAATGAGTCATTAGTTCATAATCCACCTCGGAGAAACAACTGGTTAAATTCAAGCGCACATTTTGGACATCCCTGAATACCCTCTGTGTTCCTTTAATATCCCGATCCTTAGTCAGCATTACTGGACAGACGTCAGTTTATCCAACATTAAATGTTGAAAATAATCATGTGTGTGGTTTATTAACAGATCCTGCTCAGAGCCGAAGCATGAACGACATTTCAGACACCCCAAGCACAGACCAGGTAAAATATAGATCTGATATTTCATGTGTAAAAACCCCCAAAACATTTGTCCTACATATTCACATGTGTGCTGTCACTCTCTGTTATTATTGATTTGTAATCAGATATTCTTCTGTTGCCTGTGGGGGCAAACAGCCGTGGTTTATTTACTGAGGACAGTTGATGGATTATGAGGCAACATATCCAATCTCTGGATTTCCATTCAGTTTTTCTTCATTTGCTTGTTGCTGTGTTTGCGTTTCTTGAACAGCTGAGCCTCACTTTATGAGAAGGTATACTGAGTCGATTTAATCCCTCTAATCCACACAGCCTGGTTGCTGAAGTAGGAATTTGGTAAATTGTGTTTACGCCAGAGTGTGTGTGTGTGTGTGTGTGTGTGTGTGCTTCTAATCGCGTTTATGTGAAGCTTCTGAGTTTGCTAAATTGTTTCAACGACCTAAAAAGTGAGACAAAGACGTTAAATGTTCTTCTAAAAAGCAGAGTGGGTACAAAGACTTGAGTTTTAGTTAGCATGTTGTGCGTCTGTCATTGCTAAATATCTTGACCACAAAGCAAGAAATTCCCTCTAACAAGTTCTCTCTGAGTCTGATTTAATTATTTATTGACAGAGTCTGGACCAGAACCAGCAGCTTTCTTTGATCTGACCAACATGCACTCTGACAATTGAATACATGACGTAACAACATGCAACGACTACTGCAGGACTTTACCACTAAACCACAGAAACAACATCGCTGAAGGTCAACACTTGAGTTCCTTCTTTCCTTAGTTTGTGCTGCGTGAGATCAACATGTGTTGTTTACAGTCGCTGTGGACGAGGATTGTAAAGAGAGCGTGGACGAGGACCAGTCGGTGAATTGACTCTCAAAGCATTAACAGATTATGAGGAGATTTTAATTTAAGCACTGACCACTCCACTGCCACGTGCTTCCGTAGTTAAGAGGAAAAGGAAGGGTGTGCCAAAGGAGCTGCACAACTGTGTGCTTTAATGCTGTTTGATTCCAGGAAAACCCAGAAAGCTCTGTGAGGATGTGAGTTCCTCGTTTAAAGACAACAAACTGTAAGATGATTCCAAGCTAACATCCAGGTTTACTGGATTCTTATTATTCCTGGTTATATTGGTGTTTTGTTCTTGGGACAATGTCAGATGGTTTGTCTTTTTTGGAACCAGGAATGGAAGTAGGTCCATAATAAAAGACTCCAACGATGTTTATGTCTGGATCAAATTAAACATCACACAGTATAATAACAAAACAGAAAAATCACCCGAATGCAATTCAATGACCTCTACAGAACTTGGATCAGAAACTGACTTGAGCCGGACCTTGGCTCCTCTTGTTTAGGTTGCTCCTGCTTTCAGATAAAACATTAAGGCCATTGCTTAATGACTTTGGGTGACAAGTGTGAGACGCGAGGAATAAAAAAAGGCCTGCAGGTTTCAGTAGGATCGAGTATTGATTGTTCTTTAAAATCCTATATGTCATTTCCGGTAACGATTCACCCATGGTTGGAACAACCCCCCGCTGGACGTCACCTCATATGATGTGACGAGCGATCATCACATAGTAAAAGCAATGATCATGCACGCATAAGCAGCCGGGAAAGGTCATCTGCAGTGCAACATGCCTCTAACATGTGACTTCTCTCTCTCTCTCTCCGGCTTGCCTCGTTTCTGTCAGTTGAAGAATAAGTTCATGAAGAAGATTCCTCGTGATGCCGAAGCGTCCAATGTCCTGATTGGCGAGGTGGACTTTCTGGACAAACCCTTTGTGTCTTTTGTACGTTTGGCCCCAGGCCACGACTCTGGGAGGCCTTACGGATGGTACCTGTGCCGACCAGGTAGGCGTCTCCTTAGTCTCCCTTTCCTTTATCTCTAGAGCGTGTGACCTTGATTATCCTCCTCTGTACTGGCAGGTTTCTCTTCATCCTGCTGGGTCCTCATGGAAAAACCAAGTCCTACAATGAAATTGGAAGAGCGATTGCAACACTCATGGTGGATGATGTAGGTAAACTGTGACTGTCCCTTTTTTCATAGACATCACTCATACACATATTGAGCTTGTTTATTGTGCTTTGTTTCTATTAGCTCTTCAGTGATGTTGCTTATAAAGCGAGGGACCGCGACGACCTGATTGCAGGTGTTGACGAGTTTCTCGATGAAGTGATTGTTCTACCCCCAGGAGAATGGGGACCCAAAAATACGCATCGAGCCTCCCAAGAAGGTTCCATCTGCAGAAATGAGGCACGTAAATTACAACAAAACAAACCAAATTCTTATTCAGAACTGTAATTAGTGCAAGCAGTCTTGAAACCCTGTGCTTTAGTCTGACAAGAGTTTTAGCCTCTTGAGGCAAAAGCTAATATTTCTTGGTGTAGCCAGTACAGCCAGAACAGATGAGGGACAAACACCCTTTAGAAAGGTAAGAAAACGTATCTGTTACATTAAGGTAACAGAATACTTGATAAGTCACTTTAAAGCTCGATATCTTTCGGTCACTTCTTGTCATTTACTTCTATGAGAGCTCTGTTCAACCCCTGACATCTTGCTCTGTCATCATGTTGTCTCAGGAAGTCAGTGATGAACCTGAGTGAGTTGGGTCAAATGATGGCTCTGCGAGTGGAGCAGCCGGAGGAGAAGATGAGGAAATTCCAGCGCCACATGAGCTTGGAGAGGAGCTGAAATTCACTGGAGGTATGGGAGGACTGGGAGGGGACTATGTCCTATCTCACATGTTACGAGCTCCAGTTTCATCCTTGATCTGTCATCTTTAACACATCAGTAAACCTTGGATTGCAGGTTTGCAGGTGGATTATGGCTTGACATCAAACGGAAGATCCCATGGTATTGCAGTGATATCTACGACGGCTTCCATATCCAGTCCATCTCTGCTGTGCTCTTTATCTACCTGGTTTGCATCACCAACGCCATCACCTTCGGAGGACTGCTAGGGGACGCTACTGACAACTACCAGGTCCTCTTAGAGACTGCAACAGCCAAGCCATGAAACAATGCGTCACTATACCACAGTTTAACGTGATTATTTTGTCTTCTCTCAGGGAGTGATGGAAAGTTTCCTTGGCACCGCGTTAGCAGGGACTGTCTTTTGTGTGTTTGGCGGGCAACCTCTCATCATCCTCAGTTCAACTGGACCGATCCTTATCTTTGAGAAACTGCTTTATGAATTCAGCAAGTAAGTGGCACCCAATCAAAGGCTTACACTTGTGTACAGTAAAGATAAGCAGACACAAAGCAATGCCAGCACTATGTCTTTCTTTACAGGAGCAACAACATAGACTACATGGAGCTGCGTCTGTGGATCGGCCTTCATGCATGTCTACAGTGTTTTTTGCTGGTCATAACAGATGCTAGCTACATTATCAAGTACATGACCCGCTTTACAGAGGAAGGTTTCTCCAGCCTCATCTCCTTCATATTCATCTCTGATGCCATAAAGAAGATGGTAGGTAACATGACGTCATTTAAATTTGAAAAACTGCTTTGCCCATAAACATGTACAAGAAAGAAGATGAAATCTGACAACAGTGAAAAGAGAAAGCAAGTCCTCTTTTAAACAGTGATTAAAACTCTAAGCAGTAATTTCCTTAATATCTAGTTTAAAGTCTTATTTGATGCAGCATCACTCTTTAGATGATAAGGGGGGGCATGTGGCCTAGCGGTCAGTATAGGTGTCCCACGTACGTCCTCAAGCGTGCATCCCAGGTTCAAATCTGACCTTTGGCTGCTTTTCCACATCCCCTCTATCTGCTGTCATAAATAAATGTACACAAGAAAAACTGAATATATCTTGAAAACTGATAACGCAGAAGTCAGTTTATTGTGAATGTGCTGAACGGAGACGGAGATGCTGATAACAACAGTCCACAAACCAAAACAAAGATTTACCTGATTTGTTTGTTACAGGTAGGAGCCCTAAAGTATTACCCAATCAACCGCGGCTTTAAGCCAGACTACATCATTGGCTATAGGTGTGACTGCCTCCCACCAGACCAGGGTGAGTACACAAGTTTGGAATTGTAGTTTGTTGTAGTGTTTGGACACCTTCATCCCCAGTGAGTAAAGCATCATCCTATCATCTACTAAAGAAAACACTTATAAGATCTAATCCAGGAAACATAGGGGGACCTATCTAACACCTGCAGCACAGCGTCTTCACACACAGAGAAGGTGTCATGATTATTCTCTTTCTCTCGTCCAGCAGCAACCCAACTCACACCCGTGTTCGTGTCCATACATGTGAAGTCTATTGTGCTATGATGTCTATATTTAGAGGGCACATCAGTAAAAGGGACATGGAGACGAGTTCATGACGTGCTTCCACTCAGTTTATTTCCCTGCATCAAAATAAGTCTTTACTTCCTGTAATAAAGTTTAAATGGATCCTATGGAAGCATCTTCTTACTGTGGGCCCCTAAATCAAACGAGTGCTTTCGATCCAGGTCTTTGTCCAGTCCTTTGAGTTTAAAACTGAATATTTCAGTGTGATTAGAAACAAATATTTGGTCTTTACGTTGCTGTGATTTTCTTCCTCTTTTTGCTTCCGTCTTGGATGCTGTTTGACAAAGTGAGTGTTCACATGTGGTTGAAGGAATGTGGGTTTGGTTTGACTTCCTGAGTCCAGACAGTGGATATATATTCAAATATATATTTATATTATAACACTCAATAAGCTATAACTCATACATACATACAACATCCAGCACACGTTACCTTCGCTTATCATTCATTTGTTTCCTTGTGTTTTTGCTCTTCAGCATCTGCACTGGGCTTTAATGTTTCAGCTCCACTCGCAGATGATAATCTGACTCTGTTGGTAAGTGACCCAAGACCGTTAATATCAGTGACATGAATCTTAGTGACGGAAACTTTACATGTTAAATATAAACAACAGAATGTATTTATAGAGAGAAATCATTTTTAACTGGCAAACCTAAAAATGTTTGAGCAATGCACTTTAAGAAGTTATTTCCTCACTATTCTCTTCTTGATGACTCCGTGACCTCTGACCTGTGCTCATATTTTAAATCGCTCCAGAGGATTCTTTACCTGTTTAATGCTTGTAGGAGTTAATGTGGCACTGTGTTGTCTTTTTCTCTCTTTTTCATCTTCTTCACTTTCAATCCATCCTCTCTTGGCTCCTCCTCCTCCTCTTCCTCCTCCTCCTCCTGTCTGTGTAGTTCAACCTGACGGACATGGACTGGGGTCAGATGAGTAAGAAAGACTGTGTCAAGTATGGAGGCATGTTGGTGGGGACGGCCTGTAAGTATGTTCCTGACCTGGCCCTCATGTCCTTCATCCTCTTCTTCGGCACCTACTCCATGACGGTTTCTCTCAAGAAGTTCAAGTTCAGCCGCTACTTCCCGACAAAGGCAAGACTTCCATTGTTTCCTGTCCATGGTCTTAAAGCGGGAATGGTTCCCAACCTGCCTGTCAAACGACAACACGGAACAAAAATCTCTATATTTGATATTCTTAAAAAAGTATTTGAACCAGATACTTCTTGTCTTAATATACTGGAGTTCTTGTATAACAGAAATTTACATCAATACAGGAAAAATATTTAAATATTAAGCTTTCAATACAGCTCATCTGAAGTAATAAAGACTATCTAGCTTCATTATTGCATCATATACACGTATGTTCAATAAGAGACCCGTACCTGAGAGTTTCAGCGCTCGTCTCCTGAAATCAAGTTTAAAATATCTGGAAAAAAAAGTGGCGAGGAGTTTCCACATACAGGTCAGAGGATGAGCACGTTTCACAGATCCTACATACGTGTAGGAACACGGTGTTAAAGCTACATACGTGTAGGAACACGGTGTTAAAGCTACATACGTGTAGGAACACGGTGTTAAAGCTACATACGTGTAGGAACACGGTGTTAAAGCTACACACGTGTAGGAACACGGTGTTAAAGCTACACACGTGTAGGAACACGGTGTTAAAGCTACATACGTGTAGGAACACGGTGTTAAAGCTACATACGTGTAGGAACACGGTGTTAAAGCTACACACGTGTAGGAACACGGTGTTAAAGCTACATACGTGTAGGAACACGGTGTTAAAGCTACATACGTGTAGGAACACGGTGTTAAAGCTACATACGTGTAGGAACACGGTGTGAAAGCTACATACGTGTAGGAACACGGTGTTAAAGCTACACACGTGTAGGAACACGGTGTTAAAGCTACACACGTGTAGGAACACGGTGTTAAAGCTACATACGTGTAGGAACACGGTGTTAAAGCTACATACGTGTAGGAACACGGTGTTAAAGCTACATACGTGTAGGAACACGGTGTTAAAGCTACACACGTGTAGGAACACGGTGTTAAAGCTACACACGTGTAGGAACACGGTGTTAATGCTGGTGCAGAGCCCGGTCACCATGTGAACGCTCGTGTCTGAGAGACGCAGTTGTCCCTTCACAATAAAATGCAATAAACTCGTGTTCCCAAAGAACCTGGAGCTAACCTACGAGCTAACGTTAAAGACTGTTTATTTAGCTATTAGCATGCTCATTAAAGCTAACTAGTTATAAAAAGCATCCAATACAACACAGTATAAAATCTCTCCTCTGTTTTAGATGAGTGATAGCGATATATATATATATATCTGTATGATATACTGAACAGTTGTTACTTGATGTGTTCCGGTTGCATCCAGCTTCCTTCCTCCTCATGATTAAATGTGCAGCCCCTACAGCTCCGTACAGGCCTGTCCTCCTCCTCCATGTTCTCCTCTCCCTGAATGTGCTCCAGGTCCGAGCCCTCGTCAGTGATTTTGCCATCATCATTTCTATCCTGATATTCTGTGGACTGGACGGCCTGCTGGCTCTGGACACGCCCAAACTGCACGTCCCCACTGAGCTCAAGGTCCCCGACGCGTCAAACCTTTCCTTTGTCTGTCGTCACGGCTCGGATGCTTTTCTCTTACCCGATGACGTCGTCTTTACAGACTTGTAATCAGTCGTTTGATGATGATTCACTTAACGAGTTTACTTTTTCTTTTCTTTGTGTGTTCTCTTCCTCGTGTCCACGTCCCTCTCTTTCACGTCTTACTCCTACGACTACACATCCTTGTGTGTGTGTGTGTGTGTGTGTGTGTGTGTGTGTGTGTGTGTGTGTGTGTGTGTGTGTGTGTGTGTGTGTGTGTGCTGATGGACATGTAGCTGAGGAAGCTAATCAGTGATTTTTCCATCTTCATGTCGATCATGTGCTTTGTGGGTCTGGACATGTTGATGGGCTTAGACACACCCAAACTAATCGTTCCCACCGAGTTCAAGGTAACTGATTCCTCACTTAATTCTTTGTCTTCTTTCTAACGTCCTTTGCGAGTGCATCTGTTGTTTTGTGTCAAGTCTGAACATGTTCACACATATTTTTAGAGTCACTTCGACTCTTCTCTTCGGAGGTCAAACATTTAAGAAAATCCTCCTTATGAGTCCAGATCCCGCCAAAATAATGGTCCCATTTAAAAGTTATTTTGTGTGTGTGTGTGTGTGTGTGTGTGTGTGTGTGTGTGTGTGTGTGTGTGTGTGTGTGTGTGTGTGTGTGTGTGTGTGTGTGTGTGTGTGTGTGCGCGCTCAGCCTACTCGCTCGGACCGCGGCTGGTTGGTGATGCCGTTTGGTAAAAACCCCTGGTGGTGGTACCTGGCCAGCTCTGTGCCCGCTCTGCTGGTCACCATCCTCATCTTCATGGACCAACAGATCAGCGCCGTCATCGTGAACCGCAAAGAGAACAAGCTGAAGGTCTGCGACACACAGAGCATGAACAGCTGATTGTAATGCACACACACACACTAACTCATGAATGACCTCTGAGAGTGAGACTGAAGTGCACACTCAGTCTGTACATCAACACCTGAAGCTTTCACCTGCTGTGCAGCATGAGGAAGGAGAGCATCATGACACCTTCATGGCTTCCTCCCGTCTGTTAAAGTGTCCGAGTGAAAACAAGTTAACCTCGTCTCGGTCAGTGTTCAGGTTTCCCTGCATGAGATCAGATCCTGATGCACAGCTTGGACTCGTGTGGATGAAAGCTGGTATTTATCATAAGGGGAAAAAAATGAGTTCACTAACTAACTCTTTTAGATGATATGAAACCATCATTACAGAAACACTTCATTTAAAGTGAAACTCATCTGTGTGCAGACTCTCTGAGCCTCGGTGTGAACGAGCAGCAGAAAGAATTGAAACATAAAAGTTCAGATTTACAAGATAATCAAACTTTGGATTGTCCTTCCTACATTCTGTCCTCTCTCATTACGCTCAGAGAAAACGCTGGTGTTTGTTTAATCATGAGTTCATTTTAGATCTTTAGAAATGTTCCTTTATTTCAAGATCTGAAGAAATGCCTCTGAAATGACTCGACGCCACAGAGGAACTAAAATGATCCTCACGTGATGTGCTTGTTCCCGTCTCTGCAGAAAGGTTGTGGGTACCACCTGGACCTGTTCTGGGTCGGGGTCCTGATGGCCGTGTGCTCCTTCATGGGTCTGCCCTGGTACGTCGCCGCCACCGTCATCTCCATCGCTCACATCGACTCTCTGAAGATGGAGAGCGAGTCCAGCGCGCCCGGAGAGCAGCCGCAGTTCCTCGGTGTCAGGTAACGACCCCGTCAGGCCCGTGTGATCCTTCCCTCTTTGCTGCATTAAAAACTCAAACCGGATCTACTTTTCCAGGGAGCAGAGGTTGACGGGAATTCTGGTGTTTGTCCTGACGGGACTCTCAGTTTTCCTTGCTCCTATCCTCCAGGTAAGACGGTGACATGAAGGAGAAGTGATTTTTTACTGAGCGATGTTTAAACTGTTCTCCTGTTTGAACAGTACATCCCGATGCCCGTCCTGTACGGCGTTTTCCTTTACATGGGCGTGGCCTCACTGAGCGGCATCCAGGTGAGTCCAAGACGACACATTCATCCGTCCAGGTTTGTCTGATTTAACTTCTGTCAACTAAAGAACGAGGTTGTGAACGTTTCAGTTCTGGGAGCGGATCAAGCTGTACCTGATGCCGGCCAAACACCAGCCCGACTTCTCCTTCCTGCGTCACGTCCCTCTGAGACGCGTCCATCTTTTCACGCTGGTGCAGATCCTCTGTTTGGCCGTGCTCTGGATCCTCAAGTCCACATTCCTGGCCATCATCTTCCCAGTGATGGTGAGTGTGTGTGTGTGTGTGTGTGTGTGTGTGTGTGTGTGTGTGTGTGTGTGTGTGTATGTATGTGAACACTGGGTGTGTAGAGAGTACTGCTCCTCTGTGACCCGGGTCCAGTTGGATCAAACACTGCAGGGTAAACTTCTCCCACACAGCAGAGGAGTCTTTAGAGGGTTTCAGCTGAAGACCTCAAACCTTCTGCTCGTCCTCTAACGTCTCACGTGAACATCACAAACACAGAACCAGCTTTAGACGGTTTCTGACTCAGCAGTTTAACAAGCCGAGGCAGAAAAAGGAAAAATAGAATCATTTATAAAAATGTTTTTCCAGGTTTCTTCCTTGTGTCTGCAGACGTGTTCAGCCTGATGTTACGTGTAACACGGGTGTAAATATCCCTCAGTGGATTGGTGACGTGAACAGTGCTGGCTCCCTCTCTGTGCAGATTCTTGGTCTGATGGTCGTACGGAAGCTTCTGGATCTGATCTTCTCACAGCACGACTTGGCCTGGCTGGACGACATCCTGCCCGACAAGGACAAGAAGAAGAAGGAGGACGACAAGAAGAAGAAGAAGGAGAAGAAGGCGGTGGAGCCAGAGAGCGACGAGGAGGTGAGGAGACAGCTGAAGTTTAATTCAACGTGTGTCACTCCATCTGTTGTGGCTGTGTCGCTCCTGGGTTCCTGTTCAAACACTAATACTGTACGTTTCTCCTCTCTGTCCCACAGTGTTGCTGAAAAGGCACTGTATAACACTTACTACAGTCTCTATGTGTCTCCGTCCTCCTCACTTTTCCACAGTGGACTTTAGAAACTCTCCAGCATGTTAGACTGATGATAACAAATATTCCAGCACTGCTCGTCTTATCCTTTTAAATCCCTTTCTGTTCTGCATGCCGACGACTTCCTGTTTGTGTCCAGCAGCCAAACAGCTCCGCCCCCCCTCAAGTGCAGATCCCTATGGAGGCCATAGAGCCCCTAACAGAGCCCGCTCTGGACCCTGTAAACCCTCCCACCCAAAACCAAACCTCTGATTGTGAGTACAGCGACCTCTCCTCTCCTGTTGAATCTTTACTGTCACTCAGTGTTACGGATGCAGATTCAGCTCGATGTTGCTCTGGACCAATGACCTGCCATCACAGGTCTTTGAAGGACCCGCCCCAAAAGGACAGATCCGTCCTTCATCCCTCCGTAGATACAGCTGTCATTTAACACCTCTGAAACGCTGCACACACAGCCGATGTTGGACTTTGTGGCTGAGCTGTTGAAGTCGGTCGTAATATGGGAACATCTCGCCACATGGCGAGTACAGGGCGGGTAAATGTTTCACCATCTCATGATCGTTTGTCCGGTGAGTCAGAAGGTTCCTTTGGACTTTTGTCCGTTCACTCTCAGCGTGTCTTCTATTAAAACGTCGTCTCGCAGCCTCCTGCAGTAAAAGTCACAGTTTTATGCAGCTCACGTTCACGGCGCCCGACCTCGGGGGTTTGTGTGCTCACGCCGGTCGACCCGTTAGTCGGGCACGACCTGTCCAGCTGAAACCAGGACAGAACATTTCCAGCTGTCCAAAGGAAACTCCCGCAGACGGAGCTCGAGGTCGTCTCGTGTTCTGATTGGATGAAGGATCAGAGTTATTCAAGAACATCGACGGGCAAGTTCAGCAAAACTTACAGATTATTTGTTCGACTCAAAGATCCGGTTCAAATCGGGCTGGCTCTAAACTGGACCTGGGCTCAGGGTGTGTTGGGACATCAGGTGAGTTTAGAGGACAGAACATGAATGGACCACATTAAAGAAGGTCAGCAGATGAAACTGAAGGTCGTTGGTCCAGAGCAACTTCTGAAGATAAACATTTGTGTAAACGTCACGTTGTGTTTCTGATGTTTCTAACTGTGTAATCTTTGTGTCTGTGTTTGTATCCGTGTTGAACTACATGTGTGTGTTCACACCGTCACATGTTCCTGTTGTGCGTCTGTGTGTTTTTGTTCTTCCAGGAGACCAACCCGTACTCGACCGTCACATCCGATCAAAACGAATTAGACCGCAGGTACTGTGTGCTGAAACTGCACGTGCCCTACAGGGATCTGATTAGCTCACCTCACACAAACACTGACTGAAGCCCGACGCCGCCAGACGCCACCCGCTCGTCTGCGTGCGGGCTGACCATGTAGGGAGGGATGTGATTTTAATATTTTAGGTTTGATTGTGTACAGTTCAGAGCGTGGTCAGGACCCCGCCCCCGTCCCCTTACAGCCCCTCCCCCATCATCCGTTTCCTCGCTGTTCCCCCAGAATGCTTTGGGAGAAATAGACAGGAGTTCTATGATCATGGATTCAGTGAGTTACACGTTCGTTCTCCACCCAGTGTGAACACACAGCTCATCAACATACTGAGGAAAACTTTCAAACACGTTCTGCAGTGAAGGAACATTTTGGATTATTTATGATCAAATATAACAAAGACAAACTTACATGAATAATAACGTCTCCATCCGATCCTCCAAGCAGCCCCACTTCCTGTTCTACTGTTTATAGTGTAATCAGCGTAGACTCTGGCACATCCAGACAGCTTGTTATAAGAGGTGTGATGATCACCTGAAGGTCTCTCAAACAGCATCACTGTAGAAACAAGAGTTCAGTTAGAAACCTTTGATTAAAACGCGGCAGGTTTCTTATTTGGATAATCAGCTTTGATTGGTCAAAATGTCAAAAGAGAAATCTCTCTGATTGTAAGATCACGTGATTGTGTCGCTTTATTCCAGCGCCTGATGTAAATATTCATGATGTGAGTTTGTGTCTGTTCTTATTTCTTTTCAGGGAGTTATTTTCAAGATGGCCGAAAGGTCATTATACTCTGCAAATATATATATATATTAATTTATAGATAGATCCCAGAATTTAAAAACCATCATCATCACAGAAGCTCAGAAAACGTCCCCACAGAATCGTTCTTTAAAATCCACTCAGGTTAATGGATGACTGCACTAACCGTCCCCGTCTGTAGGGGGCGCTCTAAGAGCAGCGTTTTACTCTGAAGCCCCGCCCACCTCGTCTTCCCCCTCCTGTAAATATTGTAATTTTGATTTGAATACATTCCTGACAGCTTTACAAACTTCCTAGATTCAGATTATTTGTACAAATTTACCAATAAAGTTTTGGTGTCTTATTATAGATGAAGTCAGCCGGCAGTTTATTCAATAGATGACGTAATCTTTCCCTCAGCTGATGTACACACACGTGTGTATTCAGAAAGGCTGGCTCTGTATTATTAGTCCTATTGAGCTTATTATGTGAATGTGTGTGGGGAGGTGATGTTATCAGATTTTGGTTGTTTCTTTAAACAGAGCAGGTTCATTAGTGGACCGGAGAGCACCGCAGCACCACCTTCATCTTTTCTTGTGTCACACGTTTGTTGATCCTGCATGGCTTCACGTCTGACCCCGTTCACACCTGTTAGAGCAGGGGTGTCCAAAGTGTGGCCCGGGGGCCATTTGTGGCCCTTGAGTGGATTTTTTGTGGCCCTTGACTTCAAATGGAAGAATCAGAAGATTTTGGCCCCAGGCCTCATCAGATGGCATATTTCGTTCTTTTTTTCTTCTTCATGTCAGCGAGGGAGAGACCTATAAAAGCCTGACTATTCTTTACAAAGGCCAGAACACAACAGTTTCCCACTGCAGTTAGTTATTGTGTATTTACATTATTTTTTGAAGAGGTCAAAATACAAAAAGTTCCTTCCAATATTTAAAAAAACCAAAAAAAAAAACCCCTGTGGCCCGTGAGCGATTCTAACGAGACAATTTTGGCCCGCAAGAAAAAAAAGGTTTGGACACCACTGTGTTAGAGGATGATTTAAAGTCCCGTCCATGAAGCATCACATGATGCTGCGATCAGACCTGGTCTGGACTTCACTCTGTCGTCTGGTTTTAAAGCAGCAGGGATCTATGAGTCTGTTCACGCTCCTCTCGTTCGCTCCACAGCTTTCCCTACCTTTAGTAGCCTGTGCAGCAGCGCCATCTAGTGTAAGCTAACGGTCCAATGAAACAAACAGGAGACGCGGTGCACACCATGAAGTAATGTCTCATGCACACGCATCAGTTCTCCCATTCTGGTCATTTAAGATCTTGAATCTGTTCAGTGCAGGAAGCTGCCAGTTTATAGAGTGCAGCTCTTTCTTCTTCCACAGCTGATCCGACTGAACTGAATACGTCATGTAGTGAATGTGGTTTCAATGTAGACTTAAAGTGTAACTTGGCCGGTTCCACCACTGTTCCCCAGCATCACTCTGCACCTGAAGATCTCCTGCCCCCCCTCGCCTAACCCCTCCCAGACGAGCCTCGCCTCCGGGGACGCTCAGTCACACGTGCCTCCGCCATGCCAGCCCCAGGTCAGCATCCAGGTGGAGTCAGACTGCGAGGAGTCTGACTTCTGCTTCCGACCGCAACGCCATCACCATCACCACCATCACCGCCACAACCACAACCAGAGCCACTGTTTCCCCCGTGCAACACCTCCACGTGTCATACAAAGAGACTTTCAACCCAAACTGCATGCTCGCTTTATTGACCAGTGTGCTGAAACCGTTCTTTAGACGGACTGAAGCGCACACACACACACACACACACACACACACACACACACACACACACACACAGAAGGTGCAAAGTGTTGCATACCCTTAATAACTCTTAATCTGCACTATATCTCCACATTCATTTTTACAAACTGCTCTTTCATTTGATTGATATCAGATGTGATTCCTGTGAATTATATATAAGCACCCATCCTAAACCAGCGTCATGTAGTGACGACAACTAGCTGCAAAGAAACAACCAAAATGTGTTAATATTATTATGAATGATAAATGCATGAACCCACTCTGAACCCGTGTTAGTGTTGTTGAATATGATTTTTCTTTGTGTGCATTTAAAGACTGGTAGAGCGAGAAGTGATGAACGTCACCTCGAGGGAAACCTCACAGATTTACGAGGCTTTGACGAAGGCGTGAAGTGAAATGAAGCGTCAAGAATTATGTACACAGCACATGTGAAGCCCTGACAGTGTAATAAAACAGCATTTAAAGTTTGTTTCTGTGCTCGTTTGTTTTGTCCTGGAGCGATCCTCACTCTGTGCTCAACATGAAGTCAACAGGTTGAATTACAAAACCCTTCACAGCCCAAATCAAACATATAACTCTTACAGACTGACGTTATATATAAATATAAATAGTTTAAAAAATTACTAAAATACTATATAATAAATAAAATAAATAATAATAAAAATAAAATATAAAAAATAATACTTTATATATAAATATATAAAATATATAAATATATACAAAAAATATATAATAAAATAAATAATTACTTAATAACTTCATGAAGATTTAGAGCTGATGGAGTTTTGTCTTCATTCATCTCAAACCTCAGAATCACACAGTGGAAGACATGATCTCATGTGTTTCTCTTTACATGTCAGTAAAGGTTCATCTGTGGTTACCATGGAGACCAACAGTAGAAAGTTCTGGTTGCTTAGCAAAAGCCTGGTTTCAGTTTTAGTGGAACTTTTTCAGTTGGTTGAGTTTAAAAGTTATCTATTTTTTTCTTTTCTGCTTTCATAAATGTTTTTTTTTTTTTATAAATGTCAAATATCACACTCCAGATTAACACTGCCTCAAACATGGAAGAATAGTGAGCTCGTTTACAGCTTCCTGTAAACCAAAGCTAAAGTTAGCCATAGCTACACAGAAGCTAATTAAAATTTTACTGCATGTATTTTACATTACAGTACATTATTACTTTATAATTTTACTTTCTGCTCAGATTCAGTGAACTTACAGCTTCAATGCAGCTTGGTAACAAAGTCTTCTTCGTCTTCATACTCTCTGCTGTCAAAGTCTCCGACATGTTAGCTTCCTTAGCCTTCATGTTAGCTTCCTTGTTGTTAGCGGTCTGTGACTCTTTTCTGGACAGCAGAAGAAAAAGGTCACGTGGTCTTTAATCCAAATATGAACTCCATCTTCTCTTCATTTAAACACCTGTTCCTCTCAGTTCTCTTTCATTACTTCCGGATTGTGAAACCGTTCGCGCCATTTTCCCAAACAGTCACTCAAACGTTCAACACGAAGCAGCCAATCAGCTGATTAGACGCCATGACGTCTATACTGGTTTGTCTCTTACGTTTTAATTATAGTTTATAAAATATAATTTCAATCTCTTATCAACAAACACACCTGTAAATAATTATTTATTCTTCAAAGAGTTTAAATTGAATTCTGATAACTTTTTACTTTTTACTAATTACGTTTTCTTTACCGTTATCTTTTCATAGACGGCTCTAAATATTATTGGAGTCTAAACGTGAATTCCTGTAATTATGTGAACGTTTTGGAAATATTTAGATAGAAATCAGAGAACAGAAACAAGATCGATAAACTAGTTTCATAAAACATTCATAGCTGTTCTTAACTTGTTTGTTATTGGTGCTGTTTATATTGAAGGTTTTACTGTTTTATGGAGCTGCTGTGAAACCCTTATTTCCCCCACTGGGTGTTCAATAAAGTATATTTTTATCTTTACATTAATGTAATGTGTAATTTTTTTTAGCATAACCCAACTTTCTTTATTTCCAACTCCATCCCTCAACGTTTTATAACTGTATTTAATTCAAACAAAACATGAATCTATAAACTCCATTTGATATGGAGCAAAGACAGGTTAAACACCCGAGCGAGCTCATCCTCTACTCCAATCTGAAATAATGAAACTTTCCAGTCACTGAAGCAACTTTTATTAGTTATGAGCGACATCTGCTACCAGAGGCATGAAGTAAAAACATGACTTTAGCTTTCAGCTGCCAACACACGGATGTATAGAGCTTTTAGAAAACACTTCATTGAACCACTCAACAAAAACATATCCCTTCTTCACATCTTACCGTTCTTTAATTCTCAACTTGTTTTTTCTCTTTTCTTTCACTGAACACTTCAAAATTACATCAAATCCAGATGGAGAAGCCGAAGCAGCAGAACGCAAAGTGAAATTATAAAAAGTCACTGAAAGCAAAAGTCAGGAATGCTCAACCTTTATTGAAACTTATAAAGGAATGACTGACAGCTGGATCAGAAGGAGCTGTTTCAGGAAAACATGGCGGCTTCATGCAGAGGTCGATTAGTTTCCTCCTCTCAGACGGAGCACAAGATGGAGGGTCGACTCTTTCTGGATGTTGTAGTCGGAGAGGGTGCGGCCATCTTCCAGCTGCTTGCCGGCGAAGATCAGACGCTGCTGATCGGGAGGGATTCCTTCCTTATCCTGGATTTTGGCCTTCACGTTCTCAATAGTGTCGCTGGGCTCCACCTCCAGGGTGATGGTCTTGCCGGTCAGGGTCTTCACGAAGATCTGCATGCCTCCTCTCAGACGGAGCACAAGATGGAGAGTGGATTCTTTCTGGATGTTGTAGTCGGAGAGGGTGCGGCCATCTTCCAGCTGCTTGCCGGCGAAGATCAGACGCTGCTGGTCGGGAGGGATTCCTTCCTTATCCTGGATTTTGGCCTTCACGTTCTCAATAGTGTCACTGGGCTCCACCTCCAGGGTGATGGTCTTGCCAGTCAGGGTCTTCACAAAGATCTGCATGCCTCCTCTCAGACGGAGCACAAGATGGAGGGTTGACTCCTTCTGGATGTTGTAGTCGGAGAGGGTGCGGCCATCTTCCAGCTGCTTGCCTGCGAAGATCAGACGCTGCTGGTCGGGAGGGATTCCCTCTTTATCCTGGATCTTGGCCTTCACATTTTCAATAGTATCACTTGGCTCCACCTCCAAAGTGATGGTCTTTCCAGTCAGGGTCTTCACAAAGATCTGCATCTTGACACTTTAAAAAAGGGAAATATAAAAAGAAAACAAAATAAATCATCTTAAAAAGGTAACAAACATTTCTTTGTTTTACACTCTAGAAAGCAGGATCCTGACACGAGTTGTTCAAACACCAAACTAATATTCATAAACCAACAATTAGATCTGAGATTTAACTCCATATTTAATTTTAGGATCAACTCGAGTACAAGGGAATGATTAAATCTGACCTTGTGAAAACATGTGACCCTTTATCTTTATTAGTCAGGAAGGATGGTCAGTAAATGACATCATAACAACCAGTCAGAAAGTATTCATAAATATATCTGTTATAATAAAACCCGAAAACTAAAGGCCTACTGCTAATTGATGGAATAGCAGAGCTTTAGTTATATTATTGTATTGCATTGTTGGTCTTATTGCCAACATAAATCAATAAACAGAACCAAAAACATCTCTGGTCAGTTTACATGGTCGTGTATTTTGTATGTTGGATGCTTTGTGGTTAAACAATAGACCCTGTTCTCCACAGCTTGCTAGAAGCTCCGCATTATTAGTTATGTTAAATAAGAGGCAGTTAAACCAGCTGTTTCTCTTTTAAGGCTAAAAAAGATGGAAGAAAAGTACAGCACGCGGTTTATATTCCAGTCTTTATATCCCGTAGTTTGAGGGTTATATTTATAACTATAATTTGTTTTATCTACCGAGTCTACAGAATCATAAATTACACTTCAATTGAAGTCTGTAAAGTTTATATGAAACACTTGTCCTCACTGATCTGCCCTCAGATATTATATTTAAAAACACTTCCGCGAGGTAAAGTTCTATAAAGGATGCATTTTTCAACAAAACACCTTCCAAAGCTAACAAGCTAATGTTGCTAAGGTAACCGGATGCAGCTCGACAGTTTGTTCTGATTCTGGAGTTTAAACGACCATTACATAAACGTTTACTTTCGTACCTCTATTAAAAATATTAATATGAAGTTTTCATCCCATTAAATTAAAAAACCCATTATGTCAAAGTATTTAGAGTAACGTATTTCGCGGGCTAGGCCACGGCTAGCAATGATAGCTACCAAAAACAGCTGACGCAATTATCTAAATCAGAAGATTCACGGGTTAGAAAAAGCTCCTTTCACACTGGTTAAACACAGAATTAAACAAAGTGTACGTGTTCACATGTAAAAGACACTTTGCAGGTTTCTTTTTATGTCTTTCAGTGTTAAAGTGGAGAATACTTACAGGCAAATGATTCCAACCGGCGACGTGAAACTCCCGTTTCCTGATCAAAGCAAACTATAGCACACAAAGAGCAGCGGAGGGATATTTATAGACAACGAGTAAAATATCCATCCGCTGTCACACCCGGTGGAACTATAAAATGTATTTTTTCAAAAATCAAACGATTGAACGATTAATTTGAACTATTTAGTTGAAATTTATCCACAAAGAAATACCTTTAAATGTTCTTTGGTGAGAGGAGAAAGCGTTTTAGATAAAAGTAAGAGTAAAATATGACGACCCATGACAGCCTGCGCGGATGTAGACGTGACATGCGAGTGATGTGGCACCCAAGGAAAACAGGAAACAGTCCGCAGTAATAAACAAACAAGATTTGTTTATTATTATTATTATTCTTTATGAAGTATTTTCAGTAAAACAAACACACAAAAAAACATTTAAACTGTGAAACATTTATTAATAATAGGAATGAATAAACAAATAAACAACTAGCTGACCAGAAAATGATAATACTAAAGCGATATAGATATTGAAATAAATCACAGCCTATTCAAAAAACAACAACAAAAAAAACATTTAATTAAAACTGAAATACCGGTACACTTGGCTTTAAAGGAGGAAAAACCAAAAAGTTTCACAGCACTTCTTTTGGCAACTTCTTTAAACACCTAAAAAGATCATTAGGCTACAGGAGAAATCAACCTCTTTTTTTTGCATGAACACACCAAACTCAAATCAAAGGTATTTATTGATGGTTGACGACCATCAGCTGTCAAACTGATGGCTGTATTTTGTAGTGTACTCAGGATGAACACGTCAGCTCATGACACTGATTCTTGGCTCATTATTACTTTTTCTGCTGAGCCAATAAAACCTGATTACATCTCTGTCAATACGTTCACAACCCTCATTCCCCTTGAAAACAAATGACAACATTAATGCAGGTTTGCACAGTTCATATAGATTTAGACAAGCAGGGTCGTGTGATTCATTATTCATTAAGAGAACTAATATTTGAAGCATTTATCCAACACAAAGAAAAGTATTGATTTCAGTGCTTGCTTATTACCATTCTGTCATTTACCAATACAGCACAGTCTGCAGAAATGACTGGGGAGAGATGCTCTATTGAGTGCTTCCCCTTTGTTGTTTGATTTCAGATAATCAAGAACATCGTTTTAGCTGAAGTGCATATTACCTGCAACAAGGTAAAATATTTAACATTTTTTGGTTTCCACTGTATGACAAAATATACAGTTTTTAAAATGCTGCACTGGGAACCTTATTAGGAACAAGTCAAGTAAAAATAAAACTTTTTAGACTTTATCAAGCTGGCAGTCATGGACTGAATTTAACCACTCAGCGTTTATATCAAAATCTATCATGTCATAGTCCTATTTGGAGACTTTATTGACAGAGCTTTTATTTTGAAGGCCTACGGAGGTGGAATAGTTTTCCTGATTACTGGAAAATCACATCTGAGTCACTTCTGTAATAAAAACTGTGGCGCAGTTACCACCAACTCACAGATGACGCTCTTAGCTGCGTGTGGCTGTTTGAGAATCTGTCACTTCTTTCACTGAGGCTGATTTATGGATACAGGATCATCTTTCTGTTTGGCACCAGTCCTGGTGACAACTGTCAATGAATTGGTCACACCAACATTTGTTTTGATGAAATCTGCAGAACTGAAAAGACAATATTTACAAAAGTAGTTTATCTTTTCATCTTTTAAAGTTGTTGTCGATAATGAAAAGTTTGAAGTTGTGAGAATCACATTTTCTACATGTATTCATTACAACATCCTCGATAACATCCACTATAAAAGTGTAAATCACATAGGATCTTAAATATGTCCATGGTGTGTGTGTGTGTGTGTGTGTGTGTGTGTGTGTGTTTGGATTTGAAGGAGCCATGTGCTGTTATCCAACATGGAGAGTTTCAGTGTGTCTCCTTCTCCTCCAGGCTGCCGTCTTTCACCACTGGCTGTTAAAACCAATGAGCTGAGCTGTAATAGACCCACTAAAGCTTACAACCCTCTTTATTACAGCAGCGACTTTTGCACAATAAAACAAATGCTCCAAACATCTTCCAACAGCACTGCTCTCATAAATTTCTTGGCAAATATTAGCTGCATCTGTCGTCTCAGTGGAGCAAGTTTTGACTCACGCTGTCAGCTGCTGATAAAATGAACCATCTCCTTGTGCTGCTGCTGTCATTATGTCTGCATAATTAGCTCTAACTAAATGCCTCAAATGCAGACATAAATGTAATTTATTTGTGTCTCTGTGAATGCGTGCGCTTCATTAAAGTTGTGTGGGTAGCATTCGGCTCCCTCAGAGGTTCAAACATCATCAAGCATCTGGTTAAAAGCTTCTCAACACTTGAATTCACCGCAGCAGGAGAGCCTCTGGATATCGCTATCATGGCAGGAAGCATTATGTTCTTATTAGCATTCGAGATGGCAACAGAAGGAATCATTAGGACATTAAAATGGGTTGGCGGTGGAGGAAATGCTGCAGGGCAGGATTTGCCTCCCACCCATCAGGATAGATTTGCAAGACAACGGCGCTCAGTCCAGAAAACTTTCCCGTCAAATCAAAGTGAAGCCAAAACTGCACGCAGAGAGTGAGCGTGATACTTCAAAGAAACTTCTGGCACATTTTAAGTAGATTAAACTCTTTTTATGTTACTCATGTTGTAAGAGCTGACGATCAAAAGCTTTGTAACAAAGAAAGAGGCTGCTCGCAGATCACAAAGCCAAAACGATCTTTATCTAACAGATATACTCAACTATACTCAACAAAAATATAAACGCAACACTTTTGTTTTTGCTCCCATTTGTCATGAGATGGACTCAAAGATCTAAAATTCATTCCAGATACACAATATTACCATTTCTCTCAAACATTGTTCATAAATCTGTCTAAATGTGTGATAGTGAGCACTTTTGCTTTGCTGAGACAATCCATCCCACCTCACAGGTGTGCCACATCAAGATGCTCATCAGACACCATGATTAGTGCATAGGTGTACCTTAGACTGTCCACAATAAAAGGCCACCCTGAAATGTGCAGTTTTTGCTTTATTGAGGGTCTGGGGACTCAGAACCAGTCAGTATCTGGTGTGACCACCATTTGCCTCATGCAGTGCAACACATCTTCTTCGCATAGAGTTTATCAGATTGTCAATTGTGGCCTGTGGAATGTTGGTCCACTCCTCTTCAATGGCTGTGCGAAGTTGCTGGATATTAGTGGGAACTGGTACGCGCTGTCGTATACGCCGGTCAAGCACATCCCAAACATGCTCAATGGGTGACATGTCCGGTGAGTATGCTGGCCATGCAAGAACTGGGACATTTTCAGCTTCCAAGAATTGTGTACAGATCCTTGCAACATGGGGCCGTGCATTATCTTGCTGAAACATGAGGTGATGTTCATGGATGTATGGCACAACAATGGGCCTCAGGATCTCATCACGGTATCTCTGTGCATTCAAAATGCCATCAATAAAATGCACCTGTGTTCTTCGTCCATAACAGATGCCTGCCCATACCATAACCCCACCACCACCATGGGCCACTCGATCCACAACATTGACATCAGCAAAGCGCTCACCCACACGACGCCACACACGCTGTCTGCCATCTGCCCTGAACAATGTAAACCGAGATTCATCCGTGAAGAGAACACCTCTCCAACGTGCCAGACGCCATCGAATGTGAGCATTTGCCCACTCAAGTCTGTTACGGCGACGATCTGGAGTCAGGTTAAGACCCCGATGAGGACGACGAGCATGCAGTTGAGCTTCCCTGAGACGGTTTCTGACAGTTTGTGCAGAAATTCTTTGGTTATGCAAACCAATTGTTTCAGCAGCTGTCTGAGTAGCTGGTCTCAGACGATCTTGGAGGTGAACCTGCTGGATGTGGAGGTCCTGGGCTGGTGTGGTTACACGTGGTCTGCGGTTGTGAGGCCGGTTGGATGTACTGCCATATTCTCTGAAACGCCTTTGGAGACGGCTTATGGTGGAGAAATGAACATTCAATGCCCGAGCAACAGATCTGGTTGACATTCCTGCTGTCAGCATGCCAATTGCACGCTCCCTCAATGCTTGCGCCATCTGTGGCATTTTGCTGTGAGACAAAACTGCACATTTCAGAGTGGCCTTTTATTGTGGACAGTCTAAGGTACACCTATGCACTAATCATGGTGTCTGATGAGCATCTTGATGTGGCACACCTGTGAGGTGGGATGGATTGTCTCAGCAAAGCAAAAGTGCTCACTATCACACATTTAGACAGATTTATGAACAATGTTTGAGAGAAATGGTAATATTGTGTATCTGGAATGAATTTTAGATCTTTGAGTCCATCTCATGACAAATGGGAGCAAAAACAAAAGTGTTGCGTTTATATTTTTGTTGAGTGTATATTGAATGATTGAAATGTGAGTGTGAAGAATCAGTCAAGTCTGTTTGAGTCAAAATGTTTGACGTCTGTGATCTCAACCTGGCATAAGCTCCAGCAGCAGAAAGCTGCTCAAACTAGGATCAATGTTGGAGATGAAACATGGAGAGAGGTTAGAACGCAGAAAGCTTTACAGACCCATGCAGAGCTGGCTAAACACTGAAGCTACAGTGTCCACCACATGCAGAGCTGGCTAAACACTGAAGCTACAGTGTCTCTATATGCAGAGCTGGCTAAACACTGAAGCTACAGTGTCCACCACATGCAGAGCTGGCTAAACACTGAAGCTACAGTGTCCACCACATGCAGAGCTGGCTAAACACTGAAGCTACAGTGTCCACCACATGCAGAGCTGGCTAAACACTGAAGCTACAGTGTCCACCACATGCACAGCTGGCTAAACACTGAAGCTGCAGTGTCCTCCACATGCAGAGCTGGCTAAACACTGAAGCTACAGTGTCCACCACATGCAGAGCTGGCTAAACACTGAAGTTACAGTGTCCACCACATGCAGAGCTGGCTAAACACTGAAGCTACAGTGTCCACCACATGCAGAGCTGGCTAAACACTGAAGCTACAGTGTCCACCACATGCAGAGCTGGCTGAACACTGAAGCTACAGTGTCTCTACATGCAGAGCTGGCTAAACACTGAAGCTACAGTGTCCACCACAGGCTGACCTGTGTGAGAGGAGGGGGGCGGAGCCAGACAGCTCTCTGTGATGATTAGAGTTTAGACTACAGTACTCATTTTAAACACTAGGGGGCAGAGTGACAGACTGCTCCTTTACAAACGAAACGTGAAAAGAATTTATGAAAGAATCAAACACAACACCTCTATATTTAAAAAGTGTTTTGTTCTTTTTATTGAAGTTTTACATCTTTATTTTGGGAAACTGTTAACATTTGTCTTCTCATAATGAAAATGTACATTTATCAATCTTCATAAAACGCCACATATACAGTACATCAAAATAAATACATCATCTGGTGGGCTGATCGGTCTGTTAACTACAGCTACTCTATTCACATTTCAACCTCCACATCTGGAACAGTGCTTTTTTTTTAATCATCAGCCGGTGCGGACCCCGAGGCCGCTCTATGACAGTCATCACTCTAACTACATGTGAGAAATAAGACCCCCGCTCTTCCCCGGCCTGAGAGTCAGAGGCTTAAATACCAACTACAGCTAGGACCAGAGCTGGACCGGCTGCAGATGAAGGAAAGGGGGGGGGGGGGGTTCAGGGACAGGAGACAGCTCACACCTTGTGTCAGACTAGATACCAAAGGACATGAAGTCCCCCTCCCTTACTTCTTCTCTGTTCTCAGGTGGTGACTCTTGATTTTGCACGTCCTCTCTACCTGAATGCGTCTCTCTAAGAAACCTACAGTTTCATTTCCTTAAGATTTCAGTCCAGATTATTTGGCAGCACCTGTGAAAACCATGGCAACAGAGCGAGGGGCGTTACTGCGTGTCACCACGGCTACGTTTAAAGAGAACCCAGTATTGGCTCATTTCTTATTTTTCTCTCCTGCCTTTTTCTTCCTCTTATCTGAGCTCGGGTCGCGACGCAGCAGGCGAAGTAAGTCGACCCAGCTCCTCCGGGATGGCCAGCGAACTCTGCGTCGACCCCGGGGGTCTCCTTAATTGGGCATGACAGGAAAACCTCTAATTGGAGGCGTCCAGGAGGATCCTGATCAGATGCCTGGACCTCCTCAACTGACTCCTTTGGATGAAGGAGTAGCCGCTCCACCCCCCACTGTCTTAATTGGACAGTAACTGTTAGCGTTACACTTACTCTGCGTCTCCTGTGACCCCCCCACGGTGAACTCTTTTCTTTGTCTTGAGGTTTTAAAGCTGCCGTAGTTGTTGTGTGAGGATGAATCCAGCTCTGACAGAACATGGACGTAAAACTCAGGAGGTTTTAAAGGAAGGGTGTGCACGCTAACGCTCTGCTGCTAACCACGAAAAATCAGAAAAATCGTGGCGTCTGAATCTGAAGGCTTTATTCTCCCTCCTCTTCTGACACTTATTACTTTAACAAAAAAGACTAAAAAGTGCTTCATGTCCTGTTTCCTGTCCCTCACTCTTCCCCCTTCTCCCCTCCTTCACATTTCACACCAAACATCTCCACCTCTCTCACCACGCTCGATGTTCTGCGATGATCTTTGGGTCTTTTTGTTTCCTCTGACTTACTTCTCCAATCTTCTCCGACACTGATCCACAAACGCCGACTCTTCTGTCTCCTCCCGCTTCGTCTCTTCTCTCCGATCTGTCATCACCACCTCATGAGACCCGTCCGGCCGAAGGAGGAGGAGAACAGGATGGATCACTGCGTCTCCCGGCAGAAGGGGCTGGACATCATCTGTTTGTATTTACAACGCCTCCTCCTGGACGGAGAAGGAGGGAGGAGGGGACGAGGAGTCGGGAGGGGGCGGTCAGTCCTGGTTCAGAAATGTCTTTCGTGAAGTCTCTCATATCGATACTTCGTACTCGCGAGTGTCCTGCTGAACACGTGAGAGGAGACGTTAGCATCGTGTGTGCAGCGGATGATGAACAAACAAGCGGGAGGAGACTCACCCCTCCTGTCTCGTACAGCGGGTTGTCAAACTCTGTCTCCACAGTGATCTGTCGGTACGGGTGAGGGTAGATCAGAGGAAGCCTTAAGTTGGAGTGATACCGACATCTAGCACACGGGAAGAGAGAAAACAGGAAGCACAAATATTCTCTTACTCCTTATTGGAAACTGTTTGCACATTTTAAGTGAGTCCTAGCACATGAGGGATTAATGCAGTAAGCCTAAATACCAGGATGTGCAATGACAGCCTGTCGCATTATTCAGCGTGAGTCAACAAAGCGAACAATCAAACGTTTGAGTGCACAGCTCAGAACTTCTTTTTCTATTTGCAGGTCTCGCTTTTACAAAATACTGAATACTCAAGAATTTTTCTAACTATTAAATTT
>NC_136706.1:211825-261482 GCF_947650265.1 Symphodus melops | reverse complement strand
GGAGACAGCTGTCAAATCCTACAGGTCTCGGGGGGGACTCTCCTGGTCCTCTTGATGACTGGTCTTTCTCCGGTGCTGCATGTGTTTGAGTGTCTTTGAAAGGTAAACACTGCAGGCTGCACAGTGACAGCACAAAACCTGCTTTACTGCAATAAAAACCCGGGCACGTGCTGCAGCCGAAAAAAAGGCAAATTAGGGAGGATGCAATGTGTAGCATAGACGTGCCACGTCTGGCTGTTTGGAGCAACAACAACAAAAACACAAATCTCTCAGACGCGTTTTGGCACAGAAGCTCCGGACTCCATGAAACCTTCACACCGCTTCTTGTTGTTTATGTTGCCTTCCTCTTCCTCCTCCTCCTCCTCCTGCTGCTGCTGCTGCTGGCTTCCTGTAAGGCTCAAATGTTCCCTTACGGCTCATCAATCACACACTAATGTCGTCCTTACACATGTAGTGTAACACCTCGGGATGAGTCCAGTTTGGAGAAAGGAACAGTGCGGAGCTAATCACAAGCTAACGAGCTTTAGCCTGTTCTCTGCTGGTTAGCCGCCACGCTAGCTAGCTAAATGAAACCTGCTAGCCCCAGGAGGCTAACTATCGAGTGATTTATCAAACCGTACATCTAGTTTGAATTATTTCAGCCCCGGACGACACGTAAAACCCAACCCTAGACCTGAACCAGCAGCGACCCTGACTCGATTTAAACCCTGAATAACGTGAAGCTAACGGCTGCTCGGGTTGGAGGAAGTCCTGCTCGGTTTCCGAGAAGTCTCCGCGAGTCCGAAACGGATTTAAAAACAAAGAGAAATCCGCATGAAATAGTCCAGAGCTTCTTATGGAGTAAGGCCGGGGGTTAGGGGGACACTCCTCGCCTGCAGACCCCGCACAGAGCGACTGACTGCGGGCTGACGGTGACGCTGACGGTGCTGCTGTTGGTGGAGGATGAAGGGCGTTCCGGTTCTTTTCAGTGAATCGACTCTTTTGGATCGACTCAGCATCAGGAGCCGAATCTTTCGGACTTTTCGACTCCCAAAGGTTCTTCATTTATGCCAGGGGTCCAAAGTGCGGCCATTTGTGGTCATTGAGGGGATTTATTTTTGTGATGGATGTATGGATGTATGGATGGATGGATCGATGGATGGATCGATGGATCGATAGAAAAACTACTTTGACTATTTTCCATGATTATGAAAAATACAAAAAGTTCCTTATTTTATATATATATATGTGTGTGTGTATATATATATATATGTATGTATATATATGTATATGTATGTGTGTGTATATATGTATATATATGTGTATATATATGTATATATATGTGTATGTATATATATATATATATATATATATATATATATATATATATATATATATATGTGTGTGTGTGTGTGTGTGTGTGTGTGTTAAAGAAGACGACAGCTAACAGAAGTCATGTTGTCACACTGATCAGAACCAGAACCGTGAGAGGACCTGAAGAACCTGAGTCCCCCGTATGTCCCCTGTGTGTGTACAGGTATACTGTGAGTGCCTGCGAGTGCCACAACTGCGAGTGATTCTAACACAGCAATTTTGTCCCAAAAGAAAAGTTTGGACACTTCTGATTTATGCTCCATTTGATCTCGGAAGTCGGAAATTCCAAGTTGCCGGTCTGATAAGTCCCCTGAAGTCAAAATCCAACTCAGAAACTCAGTAGCCCGAGCTCAAATCCAACATGGCTGCTATATGTATGTGCATGGATGTTTAAGCTGTAACTGTTGTGATTATTCGCAGCTTAGTCGTCTTTCTTGTGTAATCACATCAATCACAACTGTACTGTCCTCTCTTGTGATTCTGCAACACCGTGACGCAATGTGATTCACAGACTAGGAATGTTCAAAGATGTAATGACAACTGAGCTTGGTTAGGGCGATGTGTTTTATTTGTACACCGCGAGTTGGCTGGCTGGCGAGCTCTGCTATTGGACAGTCTGAGAGCTGCAGTGAAGGGCACTTTCAGACGAGTATACTGTGGAGATACAAAACAAAATAACTCTGTCTCTTTAATAAATGTTTAAAAGGAATGTTTACATTGTGATTAGTTGCAAGAAAAAAGCTACTAATAGTTTTCCTAAACACAACTAAGATAAATGGATGGAAGGAAGGGAGGAAAAAGGTAAGGAAGGATGAACCGCTAGAGATGTATTTAAAGGAGTCGGTTCTTAAAGCAGACTCGTCCTTGAACGACACATTACTGGTGGAGGAGGGGAGGGAGCGCTGGGAGATGTAAATTGTCTGTCCAGTGGTTAGTTTGACTGTTAAAGTAACCTGTTACTTCAAGAATAAATCTTATGCAAAACATTTTCTCCACCACATTTTAATGTTAAACATCAAACACAAAACAACAATCTTCTACCCGACCTCTCCTGGATTTATAGTTGCTAAATTAATGATGTGTTTATTTTACAAAGAAATAATGATAATAATAATAACAATAAGAAGAAGCAATCTGCTTATATGAAGAGATTTCATAATTCACATAAAAGAACCAGCTCTTTTAGCCGACTCGTTCGCGGGGGGCACGTGCTCTGCTAGTGAAGAGCAAACGGTGCCTTCAGGTGCTGCCAGAATGCTTGGAGATTTCAAGTTAAAATCAGGAGGGAGCGCAGAGGAGGGAGGGGGCGTGGCTTTAGAGGGAGTACAGAGGGGGAGGGGCGTGGCTTTAGAGTGGGCACAGAGGGGAGGGGGTGGTGCAGACGGAGCACTGAGGGAATACTACTTTGACAACGAAGGTTGTTTTAAAAAAATACCAACCATGCGGTTAAAGAGCCGTTTGTTCAACCTCAGTGGTGGAGCTGATCGTTTCTCAACCTGAAGGTCGGGGGTTTGATCCCCAGCTCCTATTGCCACATTTCTGAAAGTGTCCTTGGGCAAGACACACCTAAACGGCCCCAGCTGCTTTGTCAGTGGTGTATAAATGTTTTGCATGAGATAAGCTAACACTGCAACCGCGATTTTTTTTCTGAGTTGAGGGAGTTAATTTCCCAGGTCGGATAATGACTTCTCCGATTATTCTCTCAGTACTTGAAGGTAGCAGGCAGCTTCTTCCTTCCGTCTGTTAGCCTCGATGATTCCGTCCTGTCTGCTTTTTGTGTTCATTTGTCCGTTTCACGGTCCCAAATATTGAACTTTTATGATAAGCCCTTTATTTCGACATATTTGTATTTTTATATTATATTATATTCTCGCTCTCAGCTCTGTGTCTTGTTTTGTGGACCAACTTCCTCCCACTGCGGCGGGAAAGCAGCTAGCAAAACCCGGAGTGGATGTGATGACTGGATCTGGACCACAGGAAAGGGTTTGTATTTGACCTTATTTTTAAGGTTATTCAAACAAAATAAGCATTCAATTCATTATATATTACCAGTAATGAACGCCACATCGAGCCACATGTACATTTAAATACAGTAACAGTTTAAATAAGAGGAGATTTCCCTTTTTAAAGGGGACATGTGATGAAAAATCCACTTATACAGAGTTCTTAAACATATATTTGGGTGGTCTGAGTGTCTACAGACCCACATTATGTGAAATAAATCCATCCAGTCCTTTGTTTGAGGTCTGCAGGAGTCTGACAACACAGAGACAAATGCTCCGTTTCAAATGTGCTCTCCTTGTGATGTCACAGTGGGATTCTGGTTAAAAAAAAACCCTTGCCTGGTATATCCACCCCTGGACTCCACTTCCAGGCAAGAGATAAACTTTTTAGCAGTTCTGCATTTTTAATTGTCTCTACAGAGGAGTGATGTCTACAGGGAAAAGTCAGGGGGCGGGGCTTATTGAATTTAAAGAGACACACACACCAAAACGTAGCGTTCTGAGAGAGCTGGTTTCTACAGGGTCATAAACCTCTGGTTCTCAGCGCTGATGTTTCATTCAGACCACACAGGGACTGTTTGAGAAGGCAGCACATATTTCCTCTTTAAAGATGTGGGGCTAATTTGGCAGTTGATGATTTATGACGTTTACTGGGAAAAGCATCGACCAGTCTGTCTGCGTACGAGGAAATTCCCACAGGAGAGAAATAAGGGAGGGTGTATTTATCTCTATTTTAAATGGAATGAGTGTAAGCCTCACCGCAGGACAATAATCATACACTAAATCAACACTCTTACTTGGTGTCAGCAGTAAAAGTGTTGTGCTTTTTCCCATTGAATGTGCACAGTCATGAAGCAGACGAGTTAATGGTTTTCTGTGATGAACCAGTGAGCTGGATGTGTTGTGAAAGTGGAATCACAGCGCCGTCACCTGGCTGATTGTGGTAATGCTCCTTGTACACACACACTGTAACACTCCTCAAAAATAGATATTTTCAAATGTAAGCGATTGGAGGACGTGTTTCTACGGTGGCCCTTAAGGTCAACTGCTTAAATATTTAATGACTGCAAAACACCATTTAACCAGACACCAAAAACATTTAGCCTAAAACCCGCCTCAGCTCTCGGCCTGTCAACCTCCTCGTCCACAAGTTTGAGAGGGTTCCAAACCAGCCGGTCCTGGACTGTGTGGACACTGTGGTCCTCATGCTGTGAGATCAAAACCAGACTTTGTAAGGTTGAAACGCCGGCTTTGTGGAAAGTCTCTAAAACATGGTTAACCCAAAGCGTTACAACATGCAGACAGAAAACGAGTCCTCTGAACTGTTTGGTTTAAAAACACCTCGTTCGTTAATTAGCATACTGTCGCCTGGTGCTACTAGCTTTGAAGCACATGTTTCACGTTTGCCCTCATCTGTGATCAAACCACTTGGAACAGCTGTTATTTAACCCAAACTGTTTTCAAATTATTTCAGTAAATTTAAAAGAAATTATTGTTTTTTTTTCTGTTTGTTTGCTCTGCTTTAGTATCTTGTTTGAACCTCGTGGTTTGTTTTTTTAACCCAACCTGTAAAACAGACGAGGTGCACCGTCGTGTGGGACGGGTAAGAGACATGAAAACATCAGTGTGAGTGGGGTGTCTTTATCAAGAAGAGAAGCACATACTTTGGTGGAAGTCAGTCGGTCGGTTTAAAAGAAATACAGTTTATTCAGCACTGGGGGGCAGCGGGGGGGGGGGGAGGGGGGGGTGAAGGGGGAGGGGGGTGTTACTGCTGAATACGGCGGATGGACTGGATCTGAGGAGTCTGGCAATGAGAGCCGAACTCCCTGAAGTGTTTGAACTCCCCACAGTGACGATCACACTCCATGATATACTGGTAACCACGGTAACCAGGGTACTGGTAGCACACGAATCTGTTGAGAAATCCCAGAAGGAGGAGGAAGTAGGGATTAGATGTTGCGCAAGATTGTGAAACTTCTAACTAGGATTTATTTTTGAGCTGCTTAAAAAAAAAAGTATAAAAAGTGGAAACGTACGCTCCAGACTGGATCCTGAGAGAGCCCACTTCGTTGTTGCACCAGCCCATGGCCTGGAGGGAGGGGTAATCGTCGCTAAGCTCACCCTTACGGCCGAGGAAGTTCTCACGCTCAAAGATGGTCATACGACACTCTCTGTGGTTCTGCAGGGGGGGAGCAAGAGGAGGAGGAGCATCAACAGGAGAACACACAGAGCATCTCAGAGGTTTGTCCAGTCAGAGGAAACAAAGCTGAGCTGAACTCACGGCACAGGCGATGGGTCTGAAGGAGGTCATTCTCTCGATGTGATAGGCGTTGCTGCCGCCGAAGGCGTCACACTGGGGGTACTCTCCCCTCTCCAGGACAAACTGCTGCCCCTGGTAGGAGGCGTGCTCGTAACCCACCCAGCTGTGGAGACACAAGGGAAGAGGTTCAGAGTCATGCACGTCCTCGCTCTCTTCCTCTGAGGGGCAAGTGAGAGAAAACATCCCTCCCTTTTTTAAGACAGAAGAGGTCGTGTAAAAAACATCACAATCATTATTTTAAACAGCAATTTTTTTTATAATTTAAATGTTGACAGCAGTTTTTGTCTGTTATTGTTGTTGTAATGCACCTTTCAGCCACAGGGGGCAGAAGAGTGCCACACTGAATGACTGAAGCGTTCACTTCGATGTGAGCTGCAGTTTCAACCCTCCAACTGGTCTGTTTGTGTTTGTACTCACGCTCCGCTCTCGATCCTCAGCGAGCGCACCGTCTCGAAGCCGAACTCCATCACGTTGCAGCACTCGGAGGTGAACTCATGGCGACGGCCCTGGAAGCACTCCTCGTCGAAGACAATGATCTACAAGGGAAACACAGGCATGCAAACATTTAGCAGATTATTTTAAATACATTTAACTGACTCAGTAATCTCTGAATGTCTGAAGAAAACATTTTAGCATCAAAATATATGAAAGTGTTTTTAAGAGTCCTAATCCTGTCTGAGCTGCAGATCTTGAATTTCCCCTCGGGATCAATAAAGTATCTATCTATCTATCGATTTATCTATCGATCTGTCAGCGACAGAGATGATCCACTTTGAGCTGCTCCAGTGAGGTGATGCACACATCAGTGTCTCCGTCTGCAGACTCACCTTCCAGTGGCCGGAGAACTTGGTGCAATGGTGAGTCATCTTGTCTGGAAGGAGGAGAAACAGAAGCTGGTTGAACCTTCAGCACAGAGAGTACGAGAGCGAGACGAGAGCGAGACGAGACTTCATGTTCAGGAGGTAAAGTTGAAGTTGCAGAAGAAAAGCGAGGCGTCTAAAACAGCAGAAATCTGATCCTGAGTGAAGAGTTCCTTCATGCAGATAAACGGGGACTATTCTAGCAGCTTGAAAACAACAGAACTCGCTCTGAAAGCTCCCGACTCTATTTATACATCCTGCACAAGTAAAGTCCACCCCAGGCTTCATCTGGACCTCTTCCTCCCCCCCCCCACGGGCTGCAGTGACGGGCTCTGGGCTCCTGTGTCTGGGGGTGTTTGTGTGTCTGTGCTGGGTGAAGGACAGCGACAGGGACTCACCTTGCTTTGATGCCCTTCGGTTGCCTGCTGTGAGAGTGAGAGGAGCCACGCGCCCCCACCCTTTTAAAGCCTCCCCTGGCAGGGGGCCATGCTGAAAGCACCGGCTCAGCAGCGAGGGAGGGGCCTTTTTTTTTTTTCTTTGTCCCCCCCCCCCCTCCTGACAAAAGCGTTGTTAATCTGTGCAGGGGCAGAAGTGCAGACACCACATTATCACCCCGAGCAGTGGACACGGAGACAGAGGACAGAGACGAGAGGCAGGACGAGTGGAGGAGAGAGAGAGTCGAGGACGGACTCTGAAATGTCTTTTCACCCCAAACACAAAAACCAAACTAAAAACTGTTTATTTGTCTTCAAATCTGACAAAACTTTAGACTTTCACCCAGTTTATAAGAAATCAGCAACAAATTAGATTTCTGGGGGCGCCGAGAGTCTTGTGCTAATTTCTCGCGCCAAATGTCCTGAGGCTCTGGTCCTCATAGCGTCGTGCTTCAGCTGCCCCCCCCCCCCAAAATAATAAATAAATAAAACTTCTCAATAAATGGAAATCAAACTGTGATCTGAAATGTTTTGCTCAGTTTTCCAAAAGAGTCCCATTATTATTTTGAAACCACTGAATTAGTTCTTGGGCGGGTTGTCTGACTCGTGGGTTTAAAGGGTCTCGATTGGTCCAGTAGATCATCACAGGTTGAACCAGCTGCAGGGTGACCCTGAAGTCCACAGAGAGGCTTTTATTGGGCAGAAGAAGAGAGAGAGGAAATGTTGTGAGGAGAAAGAGAGAGAGAGGGATGAATTGCATCAAAGACCCAAGGTCGGAATCGAACCCACAACCGCTGCAACAAGGACTATAGCCGCTGTACGTACGACACAACAGCCAAAACAGACGTTACATTGCTCTCTGTGGTTTCACTCCAGGGACCCCGACGCTCGATCCCAAAGTCCAGTCCAGCAGTGTGAACACAAACGTAGCGTACTCGGGTCCCGTGCCCGACTCTGCCTGGATGGACTCAAGGACGGACAGCGTGAACGCAACCGTGCTCAAACAAGGAAGTGGACCGCTAAATGACTCCTGTGACATCGTTGGACGTGGGAGGATCAGTTTTATTTGTTTACTGTCGGTAAAATATACAAACTCACCGGCGGAGTGAGCAGAGAGCGTTTCTGGATTCAAATATTCTCCCCCTCTTCAAACAGCGCCCCCTGTGGTCTGAATGAAACCTCAGTGTTTCTGAGTTTTGGTCCAAATATAACATGAAGCAGCAGAGGAGGTTTGTGAGTCTGTAGAAACCAGCTCTCTCAGAACGCTCCGTTTTGGTGTGTGTCTCTTTAAATGTAATAAGCCCCGCCCCCTGATATTTCCCAGCAGACATCACTGCTTCGCGAGGGAATAAAAATGTCAGACCTCTATAAATGTTTATCTCTCGGCTGGATGAGGAGTCCAGGGGAGGGGAGGGAATCCCACTGTGACATCACAAGGAGAGCACAGTTGAAACGGAGCGTTTGTCAGATTCATTCAGGACTGGATGGATTTATTTACATGTTGGTCAGTCGACTCTCAGGCTACTCAGATAATCATCAGATCAAACACTGTGTAAGTGGATTCTTCATCATATGTCCCCTTTAATGGTCAATAAAAACCGTGTGTCCTGATTAAAACATAAAACTCATCACACACTAAAACTATTTTAAAAATCTTTATTTTAATTCTTCGTCCTGCCGTCTAAAAACCTTGATGTGGATCAATCCTGGATCTGTTCTCCTCTCTGGGGAACCAATGAGCTTTGAGCTGAGAGGAGATCAGGAAGCACAGACAATAAAAACAGTTCTTCTGTTTGAATCCGTCTCGTGTTTTGGACGCCTCTCATCAGATTTGGTCAGATTTGATAGCGAGCGCAGATTACACGTCGGGATTAGTCCACACCTAATCTGCACATATCAAACACTTTGTAATCCTGCTTCCACGGTGGGAATAATCGGGTGTGAGGTGACCTAATCCAGACAAATACTGTCTGTAATCCCAGAATTAGAACAACAACATCCTTTATCTCACGCTGACACGCCTCCAGAGACGGCGGCTCATTTCAGCTACATCAGAACGTTTCAGCTTTTCTGTTCTTCCACCGACGCTTTAAAAAAACAACTCGTGTTATTAAGACCGTCTCCTCGTTTATTTTTAAAGGTGACGTTTATGTAGAGACAGGTGAGTTAGTCGTAACTCAGAGAGAGAGAGAGGATTTGAACCTGCAACCTCTGCACATGGGCCACACAAGCTAACCGCTGACGCCCCCTCGGCCTACTTCTTATTTACTGAGTGTGTTTACTTTTAATATTCATTCCCTGAACCGGATCCTGTGGCGCGTACACGCCTTACCCGGGTTTCTGACAGCTGCTCAGGCTCCGCCTCCGTCAAGGAGTCATGGAGCGCACGCCTGGAGCTTTTTTCTACTCCTGCTGCAAACGAGCTGGAAACATCAAATGTGCTATAAAATGTTTAATGTTAACCAGAAGATGTCTCATTTCACACATTTCTACATCTCGGAGGTTTGAAGACGTAAATAAGAAGCAGGATATGAAGAACCAGTCGTCTCTGTTTACCGCCTGCAGTCAGGAGTCGGCTGCTGGTCCACCCTGTTTTATTTAAATATTGTTTAAATATGTTTAAAGCTACGCTAGCTGTGTCCTCCTGTTGTCAGTCGTTATTCTATGCTAGGCTAACTGCCAAGCTAACACAGACATTAGGCGGGTTTCCTGCTCGTCGCTAACCGTCTGATGGTTAGCTATTAGCATGTTGTGCACCTAAACTCCTTTCTGCTCCTGACCTGGCTGTTAGCTTGTTTTATTTCAAGCGTAATTCTTCGAGATGCTTTTAAACGTTGAAACACTTTTTAGAGACGACATGTCGAATATTTCAGTTTGTAGATTTGTTTTGTGTTTTTGTCACTTTTCTTGTTTTTCTCCTCAAACCCAGAAGAAAGGATGCTATTGGACAGCTGCTCTTTGTTTTCATGTTGTGTTTCTGTGTGTGCCCGTGTAGGTGATAGAGGGGGGATTATCTCTTTGTCCCCCCCCCCCCCTGGACTTTTGCATTCCTGGTCTCTGCATGCATCTAAAGCTTACAGCCCCAGCAGCCCAGCACACGGACAAAATGCCTCCGTCAGGGGTTTCCTTTGACGCTAAAACGCTTACAGGCAGTGGCAGAGGGGCCGCTGGCGTTTCTAGGCTCTGCGATGACCCGGTGGCTTTGGCGCGGGCGAACACTGATGACGAGAGGTTTTCTATTGTGTGCTGAGCTCGACGTTTGGCCTTTGCCAGAGTATAAAAGCTCGGGTCGAGGGTTGACGGGACCAGCACGAGCCAGCCTCCCTCACACGGCACAGCAAGCTATACTAACGCAGGTAAGGACACACAGACACACACTCACACATCTATGACCGTACAAGGGACACACACACACTCCCTGCCCACCACACCCAGGAAAACCACCCCGAGTCTGGACCCAGTCAGAGTCCCAATAAGCCTCCCACATGAACAGCTTTGGTCCAAATGGTAAAAACCATCCCCTCTGATGATTCACACCTCTCTGCTCAGACTCTCCTGAAGCCCCTCACCATGTCTCAGACCGCCAAGTCCGCCTCCAGCCAGGGCACCGATGCCAAGGACAAGGGAGCTCCCGCCCCCGCTGCCTCCAGCAAGGCCACCAAGACCGGAGAGCCCGGCATGGGAACCTACAGAGTGAGTCACCGCAACCCGCTGCTTTTCTGCTCACGTTGTTTTGACATTCGCTCCAGTCAGAAAGGAAACGTGTCCTCCCATCGAGCCTGTCTGGAGGTTTTAGTTTTACCTGCTCGGGTTGAAAACAGTCGACACAGAGACTCACTTTAGAGGAGTCTGAGTCTCAGTTATCTTTGTCTTTGCTTCATTAGTTTCCGTTAAATGAGGTCATTTCACAGATTTGGAGATTTTAGATCTTTACTTCAAGTGAAAATATTCTGTTACCAATGCTTGAAAGATTATCAAGTGAACGCAGCGATAAGGATGAATGCAAAGACTGGACAGAGACAGGACGGGGAATAGAGTCAGAAGTCAGATTCGAACCGGGGCCGCCCGCTCGGTGGACCACAGCCTCCGTTCATACGGCTTGATGAGGTGAAGGAGCGCCTGAGTGAACCTGCGCTGTCTCCTCTCTGTGCAGATCATGCTGTTCGACCAGGAGAACTTCCAGGGCAGGATGATCGAGGTGCAGAATGAGTGTATGAACGTGTGTGACCGTGGCATGGATAAAGTGCGTAGTATCATCGTGGAGTGCGGCCCGTAAGTCAGACACACTCATCCTGTACGAGCAGCTGCGGCTGGACCTTATTCACTGATATATTTAATTATTTTTTCTTTCTCTCGTTCCCCCCCCCCTTCCCCCCCTTGCCCCCCCGGCGGCCCCCCTCCTCCAGCTTTGTTGCCTTCGAGCAGACTAACCTCCGTGGGGAGATGTTCATCCTGGAGAAGGGAGAGTATCCTCGCTGGGATACCTGGAGCAACTCCTACCGCAGCGACTGCCTCATGTCCCTCAGGCCCATCCGCATGGTGCGTCCCTGAACACACACGGAACCGGGATCCAGTTTCACAACAACAAACCACTTTATGACAGGAGACATTTAAAGCTATAGTTTAAAAATACCTCCCCAAAAAACCAAGAATTATTCACTCATGTTCCCTCAGAACAAAGAGAGACGATTCAAAGTCTTCAGTTTGTGTTTTTACTTTTAAAAAGCTCGTAAAGCTCCGATCGATTATCAGAAAAGTCCTCAATTGTGTTTTAGTTTTATGAGTTTTTGAGTTATTCGGGGAAGTTCAAAGCAGACTTTGTGTTTTTATCTTTTAAATGAAGATGATTCATCTTCTGCACGTCGGCTGTTAAAGTCACTTTTTTTTAACTTGGTTTGTTAGAAAGTCGTTCGGCATGATGAGGAAAATATTCAATGTGCAATAACATTTTCCAATATCGCCATGACAACAACAACAGAGATAAACAAAAAATAATAATAAGTTGACAAACTTGTAGAATAACGGCTCAGACCCTTCCTGGTGATCCGTGCAGCATGTACAGCGCTGTCATTGGGCGAGAGGCGGGGCTACACCCTGGACTGCTCGCCTTCAGTTTCAGGATTTACAGACGATTGATGCAAACTGGTGGACTAACTCTGGATGGCTTTGTGCTTCGTTCCCTCCGTGCAGGACAGCCTGGAGCACAAGATCTGCCTGTACGAGCTCTCTGACTTCAAGGGCAACAAGATGGAGATCCAGGAGGACGATGTGCCCACCCTCTGGGCGCACGGCTTCTGTGACAGAGTGGGCAGCGTGAGGGTTCCTGGAGGAGCGTGAGTACACACACGGGTGACGGGTTTCCAGTTATCATGACAGAACTGTCCCAATGTAGCTTCAGAGGAGACTGCAGACCTGCAGGCCTCCAGCACACTGTAGTAGTTCATAGAAAGCAGGACGGCGTTTCATCCCCACGCCTCGAGCTTCCTGTCACATTTATCCTCTCGTGTTTATTTTTAGACGGGGAATTTTCTTTGCATTTCAATGAGCAGATAAAAAAACACATCTGAGAACTTTCCGTCCAGCAGATGTGAGTTTAGAAAACCAGTTTAGCCACTGAAACCAGTTTGATGACATCTAGAATCCCCGAACTGATCCAGAACCTCATCAGTGTCCACTACGTTTCCCCGCTCAAGAACACTGAGCACCTGTGACTCACCTGTTTAAGAACACGTAGAACCACCGAACCTATCCAGAACCTTACCAATCAGTGAACCTCCAGGACCTCGACACTCGGATCCTCTTAGATCCTCCACTAGAACACTGAGACCTCACAATGACCTCTCAGACCAGAACCTCTGTTCCCCCTACATGTATTTATAGACTACTCATAAGACCCACCAAACGAGCCTTCAGAACCTTCAGACCCTCTCAAGGACCACTTGAGCCCCCCCCTAAAGGACCTCTAGTGCAAAAGCAATAGAACAACCACGAGACCCGTTGGGAAGAGTTAAGTGGGCGCCGTGTGTATTAACGTGTCTGACCCGTGTGTTCTCAGGTTTGTGGGTTACCAGTACCCCGGATACAGAGGCTACCAGTACCTGTTTGAGTGCGGTGATTACAGACACTACAACGACTTCAGCGCCTTCCAGCCCCAGATCCAGTCCATTCGTCGTATCAGGGACATGCAGTTCCACCAGAGAGGATGCTTCACCTTCACCTCCGCCAGCAAGTGAGCCACGCCTGCCGGCCGACAGGTGCTGCCGTGACCACGGCGCCCTCTCAGCTTTTTATCTCTCCGAGCGGCCACTCCAAAACTTTCCTAAATTTCCACCATCGACGCTCCATCCCAAAGGAAAGAAACAATGAGAGCACAAACACGGGACGACATTCACTGACTTTTTATGGTGCTAAAAAATAAACATGTTGTGAAAAACCTCAAACCCCCCCTGACTGGATTACCTTTATTTTTTTCTTCAGAAAACTCACATGACATGTTGGGATGATGATCTTTTAGGAATAGTGTGTGTGTGTTTGGACACGACCTTTAAACAGACCTGTAACTTCTGGACTCGTTTACATGAAACATCTTCACTGTGATTAAAGTTTAGATATATTTGCTGTATGTTTTGAGCAGAGATCATCACGGTCGAATCTGCTTCTTAATTCAGACAAAAAAACAAAATGTCTGTCGTGGAATTCTTTTTACTTCTTTTTAAACATATTAAAACACCAACAAAAAGCCGGGTTTATATCATGTTAGCTAAAAGGAGCTCCTAAATGAAAAATCACGTTAGGATCCAAAATCAAGTTCACAGACACAATTAAAAAGTGGCTTCCTCTGATTCCTGATTTCTCACCTGTGACTCGCTTGTGTTTAACGTCTAGTAGTAACTCGCCAAGCAAATCCAAAATATTAAAAAAAGAAAGAATCTAACCTATACATAAACAAAACCTCACTCATAGTAAACTATTTAATTACTCCAGATCCGACTGAGGGATCTGAACACCCCCCCCCATGGTGGACAGGTGTGATGGCGGTACGGTAAGCTGAAGGGATCATAGAGGTACGGCGGGGAGAGGTCGTGGATGGCCTTAAAGTTGAGGAGCAGAATTTTTAGTTCATGCAAACCTAGTCCCCCCCCCCCCCCCCCCCGAGTCCTAAAGGTGTGGATACGCCCCTGGCCCGTTTCCGACAAACAGACTGTGCTCCCTCAGAGTGACACTCAGATTTCCGACAGCACGTGAAGGCAGCTAGCTTCATAACACTGCTGGGTGGTTTGTTGAAGCTGCAGACTGACAGGAGGACATCATGGCTGCTCTGCTCAAGGCGAGAAGAGGTGAGAACAACAAGAAATGAAACATGAAACACCTGAGTCATCTGACATTTATCATCCGCGTGCACAGGTGAGGGTGACAGCACGGCTAGTTAGCTTAGCCTGCTAGTTAACCCCTTCATTCCTCACTGTGGTAATACATAACACATAATGGTAATACATATGTTGGATTTTAGTATCACTATTCTATTTTCTTCTTCCGTTTAAATTATCATTTGCTTCTGTGTTGTTGTTTTTCTTCCTGAGATTAATAAAATAAATAATTTAGATTCTTATTCCTGCCTCCTCGGCTAGCTAGGCTAGCTAGGCTAAGGTTACAGGTTAGCCGGCTAGCTGTAAAACACGAACTCACAGAGACTCGAATTCAGTGAATTTATTTTAAACTTGTTGTCAGGTAGCTTAAAGAGCAGCTCTTTTTTAATATGAAGGTTCTTTAAAGGTGGGAAAGTGACACGAAGGTGACTGAAAGCGAATTTAACCTTTCACCTAAATAAACAGTGAGCATGTGTGGCGTTCAAGGACTCGAAAAAAGTGGGGAAAATAAATATCAGGAACGGAATAGAGAAAAATAAGAGAAAGTGACTAAAAGTAAGATTTCAATGTACTTATCTTTTCTAAACATGTTTAATCTCATGATATTTTTTTCCCTTTATGAGCAAAAAATCTTAAACTCTCAGATTTATTGTGAGATCAAGCTGAGGAAAGAAGGTTTTTCAGGTTACCGTCATAAAGTTAATCTGTGAATAAGCCTTTGTCACAATCACAAGTGATGTTACTGCCAACTTTCCTCTTATTGATAACATATAATCAGTAACGACTGAAGCGTTATCTCAGCTTGACCTGAACTGACATCACAACATCTACCAAACTAACGTGTCTCTGCATCGCTGTTGTTTTAGAGAAGTGACAGATCAGGTCTAATATCAGTATCCGGTCTGATGAAGACGTCCAGACTGAAGAGATCACAGATCGTATCCATGACAACGTTCAGAGAAGATAAAGCAGCTTCTTATTTAAACTCTCACTCTCCAGTTTTACACTTTTAACTTGAAAAACCTGACAGCTGTTGCTGCTTCCTGTTTGCACATGAAGCCAGCACAGCGTTGTTGGAAAGTTCTTGGAATCATCGTGTGTGTTTTTTTTATGCAGCGTGTCGACTCTGTTTCTCTCGCTCAGCTCTGGCCGGGTGTCTCAGCGGCTGTCGGAGTTTCTCTGCGCTCGCCGAGTTACCGGACACTCATCAGATCCTCAGACAGACCTGCAGAGACTTCGCCGACAGAGAGCTGACCCCCATCGCTGCCAGACTAGACAGAGAGCATGCCTTTCCCCTTAAACAGGTACACACACACACACACACACACACACACACACACACACACACACACACACACACACACACACACACACACACACACACACACACACACACACACACACACACACACACACACACACACACACACACACACACACACACACACACACACACACACACACACACACACACACTCTGTGATGGTTTTATAACAGATGAGATATGGTCCCTCGTTAGTGTTTACAGTCAGTGATTTAAAAGCCAAAGTCCAAAACAAAGTCGGAACTTTTTATGGTAAATTATTCTCTACAGAACTCCTCCTCCTCCTCCTCCTCCTCCTCCTCCTCCTCCAGGAGGAGCAGGAGGAGGAGGAGGCTGTTCCACATCAGCAGGTGAACATGTTGTACTATTAACCCTCTGAGGCCGGTAACACATGAGACCATTATGAGGCTGCGTGCTCCTAGCAGACGGCGTGTTCAGAGCAGCGAGGAGGTTCTGACCTCCAGGAGTCTGAAAGGACTTCATGCCGTTTAAAGCTTCCGGCGTTTAAAAGTGGAGAGGTTCAAAGAGATGTGCTGAGGAGGTCGCCGTCCACAGGGCCGTGGACGCCGTGCACGCCGTCCGCAGGAAGCATGAATCAGGGTTAAGAAGGAGCTGAAGACGCACGTTCATTAAAATGAGGCGGAGACTTTTAACAGCGAGCAGGAAGGTCAAACGGTTATCGCAGGTTTAGCGTTTCACACTGATCACGCTCTGCAGGTCCAGGAGCTGGGAGCGATGGGCGTGATGGCCATGGAGGTCCCGGAGGAGCTGGGCGGGGCCGGGATGGACTACCTGGCGTACAGTTTGGCGGTGGAGGAGATCAGCAGAGGCTGCGCCAGCACTGGATGCGTGGTGTCCGTGAACAACGTGAGTCCAGCCTGTCGTCATAGAAACGGGTAACACGGGTGTGACCATGTTGTGTTGACACGTTTCTGCTCTCAGTCGCTCTACATCGGACCCGTCCTGAAGTTCGGCACGGAGGAGCAGAAGAAGGAGTGGATCACGCCGTTCACCACCGGAGAGAAGGTGGGCTGCTTCGCCCTCAGCGAGCCAGGTAACCGCCACGCCTCTCGCACATGCTCACATCCCTCGGGAGGGTGTGGCGTCCGATATCACAGCTGCGTCTCTTAAGGGCTTCTTCTCTTGCAGGTAACGGCAGCGACGCGGGCGCAGCGTCCACAGTGGCTCGCCAGGAGGGAGACGAGTGGGTGCTGAACGGAACCAAAGCCTGGATCACCAACAGCTGGGACGCCTCGGCCACCGTCGTGTTCGCCACCACGGACAAGAAGCTGAAGCACAAGGTGAGACACGGGGCGCCGGTCGTGGACCGTTCTTTGAGAAGGCGTGGAGCTATGTGACGACGGCGCCGCCTCCCTCTTTGTGTCCGCAGGGCATCAGCGCCTTCCTGATCCCGATGCCTCACCCGGGCCTCTCTCTGGGGAAGAAGGAGGACAAGCTGGGCATCAAAGCCACGTCCACGGCCAACGTCATCCTGGAGGACTGCAGGGTGCCGCTGGGAAACATGCTGGGTCCTCGAGGGGCAGGGTTCAAGATCGCCATGGTAACGAGAGCAGCGGTCAACACGTTGTTATGTGTCAGGAGAAGAACTGAATCAGCTCCATTAATCCCTCAGAGGGAAACTTGATCTCAAACCTCAGAAAACTAGAGAGTCTGTTTAGAGCGAGTACTTCCTGTCCCGTCAGCCCGCTGAGACGCCGTCACGCCGTCTGAAGTAAGTTTCAGATTCAGACGATGGAAGGCGTTTCAGCGTCACAGCCTGGCGAGTCGTTAAAAGATGTAAAGGCGGTTGACAGCGGCGTGCTCGGTGACCTGCGGCGAGCACGTGCTTGCTCTGATGTGTAACCTCTTCCTGTCTCCGCCTCGCTCAGCAAACTCTGGACAGCGGGAGGATCGGCATCGCTGCTCAGGCTCTGGGCATCGCTCAGGCGTCTCTGGACTGTGCTGCAGACTACGCTCACAAACGCATCGCCTTCGGGGCGCCGATCGGGAAGCTGCAGGCCGTGCAGGTGAGCACGCACCTGCACGATTCATCACTCCTGTTTCTGCAGGTTTGAGGATCTTTGATGTTTCCGCTTCATGAATTAAATCTTCTTCTCCTCGCGTAGTTCAAACTGGCCGACATGAACGTGGCGGTGGAGAGCGCCCGTCTGCTCACCTGGAAGGCCGCCCTCCTTCGAGATTCAAAGAAGCCTTTCATTAAGGTACGCAGAAAACCTCACTGAACGCCGTTTTGCTCCCGTGGAACAGACGTGAAGCTTCTTTGTGTTTTCCCGCAGGAAGCAGCCATGGCCAAACTGGCGGCGTCCGAAGCCGCCACGTTCTGCTCCCACCAGGTGAGAATGGGTCGCCACGCAGACGGGACACACGTGCAGAAAGAGACGGACGTTGTTTTTGATGTTTCTGTGTTTGCACTTTTACTCCAGGCGATCCAGGTTCTGGGCGGGATGGGCTACGTGTCGGACATGCCCGCTGAGAGGCATTACCGCGACGCTCGCATCACGGAGATCTACGAGGGGACCAGTGAGATCCAGAGACTGGTGATCGCCGGCCAGATCCTGAAGGAATATCAGGCATAGACGCTCTGTGCGTCAACATGGACGAGTAATCACACTGGGACATCCAATAATTAAAAAGAGGCGCTTTGATTGGGCGCAGGTTTTAACAGCACGGCGGTTTGATCAGAGACATTGATTGTGTCGCTGGACTACAGGAGACCTCTCACCTGTCTCTGCTGCTCTTGGAGGAGATGAGTGTTCTGTCGGGTTAAAGGGTCAGTTCACCTCAACATGAAAGACGTTGTCTCTCATTGGTCTGTGGAGCTGCACAGGGAGGTCGCTGTGGCCCCGCGTCCACATGGCGTTTATTTCTGGGAGGAAAAAAGCTGGCTATCTGCTCAAACAAATGTTTGAGGGTTAAATGTGAAACATGTCGGCTGTCTTTGTTTTTGTGCCTCAGTAACATGTACATATTTTACTGTCATTTATGGTGTGCAGATGATTAAAACATGATAACAGCTCTGATCACTAAGACATGGTGGATTTTATTTCAACATTTACAACTTAAAGAGGTGAAAGAAGACGTTAAAGGTCCAATGATTTTGAAAGTAGCATTCCCTCAGGTACTGAAGCTCCAGGACCAACAAACCGACCAATCAGGAGCAAGCTTTCACCTGCTGTCTAATTACACTGAAAGTTATAATGAACAAAACACCGTCACCATGACAACGCAGTCACAAACAATGCTGAGAGAGTCAGATCATCATCTTCTTCATGTGTTAGTGTTCCACAGTCACAGAGATCTTCTCTGATAAAATCTTCACTTCACCCCCAGTGTAAATGTAAGGAAACATCCTGTCAGTGAAAGTGTGTGTGAAGGTGTGTATGTGTGTGTTAGTATCAGGATCAGAGAACGACAGCTCTCCTCTGTTACAGTCCAGATTCACTCTGATCCTCTGAAACTTCTTCTCCAATGAGAGAACAGTGTGTGTACCTGGTGGAGAGGATGCTCTGTATTCACCATCATAGAACCGTATTCTCCATAATCCAGACTCTATGTTTCCCTTCCTCTGTCCAGACTCTGCTAACACTCCCAGGAACCAGAATTTATTGTCTCCAACCTGGACGTCCCAGCTGTGAGTCCCTGAGTTAAAGCCCTCAGAGCCCAGGACAGACCCGTAATAATCAAACCTTTCTGGATTATCAGGAAGCTGCTGTCTCTGTCCTCGTCTCACACAGGTCAGATCTTCAGACAGGATGAGGACTGGTTCAGCAGTGTTTGGGTCCAGAATGATCGGACTGTAGGAGACCATGTCCTTCATCTTGGTCCAGATGTTGAAGCTCAGGTTGCCCAGGTGTTTGGCCTGGTCTATCAGAGCTCCTGAGGGCAGCTGTGGATCCTCCAGCAGGGGGCGCTGCTGGACTCTTTCCACTGCAGCCTTGTAGTTTTTCAGGAATGAGACGTCTGCAGCTCTCAGCTCGTCCTCTGTGTCTCTGACTGTGAGTGAAAGAGCTGCTATCTCTCTGCTCAGAGCCTTCATCCTCTGACTCTTCTGCTCCTCTTCCTCCCTCAGTGCACACAGCCTGGCCTCCTCTTCCTCTTCTAGAAACTGGTGAAGCTTCTTAAACTGCTCCTTAATCTGCCTCTCTGTGTGTCGGGCCTGGACCTGAATGTGTCCTGCTGTTTGATCAAACTTCACTTTAACTTCTTCACAAACCTTTAACTTCTTCTTTACCGGCTCCAGAGTTTCCTGAAGTTTCTTCTTGTGTTGTCGAGCAGCTTCATCGATGGGTCTGAACCTGTGCTCAGAGTGTTTCTCTGAATCTCTGCAGACGACACACACCGGCTCCTGATGGTCCAGACAGAAGAGTTTGAGTTTCTCAGAGTGCAGACTGCAGAGATCCTCTGAAGCTCTCTGATCTCTCTCCTGCAGGAAACTCTCACACAGATTCTTTAAAGATAAGTTAGGAGGTAATTCTTCCTTTGAATGTCTCCTCTTACAGAGTGGACAGTCCTGGTTCTCCTTCTCCTTCCAGCAGTCCTGCACACACACTCTACAGAAGCTGTGGCTGCAGGACAGCATCACTGGATCTTTAAAGATGTCGAGGCAGATCGGACAGCTCAGATCTTCCTCTAACTTGGACGCCATTTTACCTCAGAGTCAAAACATGCAGCAGAAAAAAAACAGGAAGCCGCTCCCCGTCCCTGAGAGTTACTTTCACTTTGAAACTCTGGTTCAGTTTGTGGATTCAGCAGCAGCTTGAAGTGTTCGTATTCCCAGTATCCCAGTATAACAAGGACTCCCAGTATCCCTGTATAACAAGTACTCCCAGTATCCCCTCGTCCTCCTGTCCTCTCTCAGTGGAAGTCCTGCTGGTTTGTGTCTGCAGGTCCGTCTGTCAGTGTGTCTCTGCAGAGTGAGGCAGAATAACAGCCTGTTTCCTGGTTCGTCTCAGGTGAGGGGGCGGAGCTTCTTCAGAGCAGGAACACAGAAAACCAAAACATGTGACATATGATTCATGAGACATTGACATGTAAATATATCAGAGATAAAGTCTGTCCTGTAAATGTGTCTTTAAATTCTTTTAATATTATTATATTCTAAAGTGGAACATTGACTGAAACATGAAAACATGATGTGATGTGTTTCTGTGCTTAGTGTGGTCGTGAGTCTTCTTCTGGGTCATTAAATGTTTATTTAAATCACATTCTGGCTCCGCCCCTCTCTCTGAGCAGGTACAGAGAAAATGCAGAAGTACAGGTTTGTAGTTTGGAAGTCATCTGTCCGTACATGAGCAGGAAGCTTTCCTGACAGTAAACACTGAGGGAGTGAAACATATTTATATCTAATATCTCTGAATCACAGCAGGTTAACAATCTGCACATTAGAGTGAAACTCACAGCATGAACTCCATCAGCAGAGCTTTAAGCTTCACCTACACACAGCAGAGATTCTACAGTCAGTTGGGGAAATATTTGGGGGGAACGACAACTTACAGTTATCATCATTATGTACGCCATTTTCCCCTCGCATACTCACTTCCTGTTTCCTCCTCTCATAGCAAAATCTGCACATTCTGGACAGCTGCTGTGCTTTAAAGTTTGTCAGCTCTCAGAGGCCCCCTACTGGTCAGCTGCATGCCGTGTGTGTTGACAAGTGTAACTCCGCTTTTATGGTTAGTATATCTGTTAACTAATTTGATTAGCTATTAACTAAAACTGGGCTAATATCAGAAAAATCTAGGTACGACTACGGAGCCTGAAGAATTAAACTGTCAGCAGAGAACAGAAAACACAAAACAGGTACGTTTGGTAAAAATATATGATGCAAAACAAAAGACAGTTATGTACATTCCCTGCCTACCTAAGCCGGCTTTCTGAGTGCACAGGCACACACAATAAAGAACCTCAAACAAAACTAAAAGGGTCCATGGAAATACTTGGTGTGTGTGTTCTTTTCACTACCTAGGTAGGTTTATGAGTGTTCTTATCTGTATGAATGATGTGAAGACGTAGGATGACGATGGTTCCAAAGATGCCACAGCTGACCACACCAGGCTCTCGGTCCGTTCACTGACTTCTGCGTTTGGCTCGCCACTGACCGCCAGGGTCAGATGATCTATCCCTCTCTAAAAAACCAACCTATGCATACAATACAGAATGCATTTGTTACTATTGTCTCACTTTAGCTTAAATCTTATCAACTTGTCTTCATTCAAATGTCATATCAAATATACCCAATTGTTAAGGATATAAACACTCTAATCATTATGTAAATTAATAGGTACACATCACACCACATAAGATTAGTCAGTTCCAATCATGTACTGTACTTCCATCTCACAGCATAGAAATGAAATCAGGAGATCTCTGAAACTACATATTTGAACATTTTAAATCTATTTATGCTTCTCAATAACGTTTTAAACATAAGATTTTAATATTTTCAATCTTTTAAACAGTTCTCCTGTTACTCATAACCATGTCAAACATGTATATTGGCAATTAAATGAATTTAATCACCCTTATCTTACATTAAAAACAAGAGGATAATCACTCCCTGAAAGAAATGACTTCTAAGTCAAGAATACAGAATATGAAGAAACCTTTAACGGGGTGAATAAGACCAGAGAGCTGCTACAGTGATGACTAGCATAGCTGGGCTAGCACAAAAGCTAAAATCAAGACTTTCACTTTTACATGCTAACGATTAGCTCGCGGCTAGCGCGATTAGCAATTTTTTTACGCATCTCAAACAGCATAAATGATCTAAATATGTGTTTATATGGTATTAAACAGCAAGAATCAGGGTCAAAACTCCGATTGGCTTCAGAAGAACAGTATTTCGCGCAACAATGGAGCTAGCACAATTAGCATAACACTCGAGTTAGCATTAGCATCCTTGACGGAGGTATCTTGAGTAGCTCGCTGAGTCATGCAGCTCAGTTCCCTCTCTCACAGCTTTCAACCTAACGCTCAAACAATATTTAAATATTTTGAACTAGATTTTTCTTTGTGAATTTCAATCCTTTAGGTGATATTCCCAAACCAGTCCTTGATGCTTTTTGGCAACGTCTCACCAAAGTGTGTTTTTATCTAGAAAGTTCCCGGGCTGTAAGCGCCACCCTCTTACGGATTAGAGAGTTGCACTCTAGTAACCTTACGTGGGCGCTTTGAATGGGCGCAGGTTTGATCAGAGACACTGTTTGTGTCGTTGGACTACAGGAGACCTCTCACCTGTCTCTGCTGCTCTTGGAGGAGATGAGTGTTCTGTCGGGTTAAAGGGTCAGTTCACCTCAACATGAAAGACGTTGTCTCTCATTGGTCTGTGGAGCTGCACAGGGAGGTCGCTGTGGCCCCGCGTCAACATGGCGTTTATTTCTGGGAGGAAAAGAGCTGGCTATCTGCTCAATATCACTTTTAAATAAAATACATTGAAGTGTTGTTGTTTGTAAAAGCTAAAACAGAAGCTTTGCGCCGACCTTAAAGAAAGAATGTGCAACTTTTTTGATCCAGTAGGTGTCGCCCTTGAGCTCCAGCAAGAAGCCACGCCTCCTCCATACTGAAGCCTTCGCCCTCCTAGAGAGGCACACCTCCTCAATCACCTGTATGTCCTGCATTGTTGTGTTAGCATACTAATGTTAGTGCTATTTAGCTAGCTGGTAGCTTCAATCACCTCTTTCCTGCATTGTTGTGTTAGCATGCTAACATTAGCGCTCTTTAGCTAGCTGGTAGCTTCATGTAAACTGACAGAATGATGTAAAAACTCTCCATCCTAATAATCAGTGAGTATGTTCTTCTTCTTGACTCAAACAGCTTTTATACACAAGGGGAGGAGCCATGTAAACACAGCTCTGACAACAACACAGCCAGCAGGACTCCAGCTTCTCCCTCACTGGAGACAGTCAGGACTCACACACACATTCACAAAGCACACACTGGAGTTATGAGATATTGATGAGGAACATGTTGCTCATTCTTCCTTTAAAGGTGCTAAAGACATTCAGGTTAGCTGCAGTTTATGAACGCCACTTTTTTTCAATAACGCCTGTCAAACGCGACAGGAAGTGTTCCTCCAGTTGTCGACTTCTCAGTTTGACCACGCAGACGCTCCGGGCTCGACCTGAAAGGTGCTTAAAGTTTAGATTATGTGAGAAGATCCAGTCTGCCTACATGAGGAAAACACTTCATTTTAACCAGTGTGGCTCTGCTGTTGTGCAGTTTGGCCAGCAGAGGGCGACAGCATGCTCTCGTGTGTTGACCTACTTTATTCACAGATTCATGAATGAGTGGAAATAAAAGTCAGAATGTGCAGATTAATAAAAACCTCCTGAAAGTTGAAAGTGAACAGATGTCTGTTTGAGGGTTAAATGTGAAACATGTCGGCTGTCTTTGTTTTTGTGCCTCAGTAACATGTACATATTTTACTGTCATTTATGGTGTGCAGATGATTAAAACATGATAACAGCTCTGATCACTAAGACATGGTGGATTTTATTTCAACATTTACAACTTAAAGAGGTGAAAGAAGACATTAAAGGTCCAATGATTTTGAAAGTAGCATTCCCTCAGGTACTGAAGCTCCAGGACCAACAAACCGACCAATCAGGAGCAAGCTTTCACCTGCTGTCCAATTACACTGAAAGTTATAATGAACAAAACACGTCACCATGACAACGCAGTCACAAACAATGCTGAGAGAGTCAGATCATCATCTTCTTCATGTGTTAGTGTTCCACAGTCACAGAGATCTTCTCTGGTAAAATCTTCACTTCACCCACAGTGCCAATGTAAGGAAACATCCTGTCAGTGAAAGTGTGTGTGAAGGTGTGTATGTGTGTGTTAGTATCAGGATCAGAGAACGACAGCTCTCCTCTGTTACAGTCCAGATTCACTCTGATCCTCTGAGGATTCTTCTTCACTGAGAGAACAGTGATTGTACATGGTGGAGAGTATGCTGTGTATTTACCATTATAGAACCGTATTCTCCATAATCCAGACTCTATGTTTCCCTTCCTCTGTCCAGACTCTGCTAACACTCCCAGATACCAGACTGTACCGTCTCCAACCTGGACGTCCCAGCTGTGAGTCCCTGAGTTAAAGCCCTCAGAGCCCAGGACAGAGTAGTAACAATCAAACCTCTCTGGATTATCAGGAAGCTGCAGCTCCTCTTCTCCTCGTCTCACACAGGTCAGATCTTCAGACAGGATGAGGTCTGGTTCAGCAGTGTTTGGGTCCAGAATGAGCGGACTGTAGGAGACCATGTCCTTCATCTTGGTCCAGATGTTGAAGCTCAGGTTGCCCAGGTGTTTGGCCTGGTCTATCAGAGCTCCTGAGGGCAGCTGTGGATCCTCCAGCAGGGGGCGCTGCTGGACTCTTTCCACTGCAGCCTTGTAGTTTTTCAGGAATGAGACGTCTGCAGCTCTCAGCTCGTCCTCTGCGTCTCTGACTGTGAGTGAAAGAGCTGCTATCTCTCTGCTCAGAGCCTCCATCTCCTCCTTCATCCTCTGACTCTTCTGCTCCTCTTCCTCCCTCAGTGCACACAGCCTGGCCTCCTCTTCCTCTTCTAGAAACTGGTGAAGCTTCTTAAACTGCTCCTTAATCTGCCTCTCTGTGTGTCGGGCCTGGACCTGAATGTGTTCTGCTGTTTGATCAAACTTCACTTTAACTTCTTCACAAACCTTTAACTTCTTCTTTACCGGCTCCAGAGTTTCCTGAAGTTTCTTCTTGAGTTCTTCAGCAGCTTCATCGATGGGTCTGAATCTGTGCTCAGAGTGTTTCTGTGAATCTCTGCAGACGACACACACCGGCTCCTGATGGTCCAGACAGAAGAGTTTGAGTTTCTCAGAGTGCAGACTGCAGAGATCCTCTGAAGCTCTCTGATCTCTCTCCTGCAGGAAACTCTCACACAGATTCTTTAAAGAGAAGTTAGGAGGTAATGCTCCCTTTGAATGTCTCCTCTTACAGAGTGGACAGTCCTGGTTCTCCTTCTCCTTCCAGCAGTCCTGCACACACACTCTACAGAAGCTGTGGCTGCAGGACAGCATCACTGGATCTTTAAAGATGTCGAGGCAGATCGGACAGCTCAGATCTTCCTCTAACTTGGACGCCATTTTACCTCAGAGTCAAAACATGCAGCAGAAAAAAAACAGGAAGCCGCTCCCCGTCCCTGAGAGTTACTCTGACTTTGAAACTCTGGTTCAGTTTGTGGATTCAGCAGCAGCTTGAAGTGTTCGTATTCCCAGTATCCCAGTATAACAAGTACTCCCAGTATCCCAGTATAACAAGTATTCCCAGTATCCCCTCGTCCTCCTGTCCTCTCTCAGTGGAAGTCCTGCTGGTTTGTGTCTGCAGGTCCGTCTGTCAGAGTGCGTCTCTGCAGAGTGAGGCAGAATAACAGCCTGTTTCCTGGTTCGTCTCAGGTGAGGGGGCGGAGCTTCTTCAGAGCAGGAACACAGAAAACCAAAACATGTGACAAATGATTCATGAGACATGAAGACAGTTTGTAACATCAGCCTGATAGAAGAATGATTTTTAATCATGTAAGAGTATTTAGGCCAAGGAAAGTCTTCGTCTGTGTCGTCTTTGATTTTTGTGAAACAGTCTAAAAGAAGAATGATCGACATGTTCACATAAATATATCAGAGATAAAGTCTGATAAAGTCTGACCCGGGGAACGACTACTTACAGTTATCATTATGTACGCCATTTTTCCCACGCATACTCACTTCCTGTTTCCTCCTCTCATAGCAAAATCTGCACATTCTGGACAGCTGCTGTGCTTTAAAGTCTGTCAGCTCTCAGAGGCCCCCTACTGGTCAGCTGCATGCCGTGTGTGTTGACAAGTGTAACTCCACTTTTAAGGTTAGTATATCTGTTAACTAATTTGATTAGCTATTAACTAAAGCTGGGCTAATACCAGAAAATCTAGGTACGACTACGGAGCCTGAAGAATTAAACTGTCAGCAGAGAACAGATAACACAAAACAGGTACGTTTGGTAAAAATATATGATGCAAAACAAAAGACAGTTATGTACATTCCCTGCCTACCTAAGCCGGCTTTCTGAGTGCACAGGCACACACAATAAAGAACCTCAAACAAAACTAAAAGGGTCCATGGAAATTCTTGGTGTGTGTGTTCTTTTCACTACCCGGGTAGGTTAATGAGTGTTCTTATCTGTATGAATGATGTGAAGACGTCGGATGACGATGGTTCCAAAGATGCCACAGCTGACCACACCAGGCTCTCGGTCCGTTCACTGACTTCTGCGTTTGGCTCGCCACTGACCGCCAGGGTCAGATGATCTATCCCTCTCTAAAAAACCAACCTATGCATACAATACAGAATGCATTTGTTACTATTGTCTCACTTTAGCTTAAATCTTATCAACTTGTCTTCATTCAAATGTCATATCAAATATACCCAATTGTTAAGGATATAAATACTCTAATCATTATGTAAATTAATAGGTACACATCACACCACATAAGATTAGTCAGTTCCAATCATGTACTGTACTTCCATCTCACAGCATAGAAATGAAATCAGGAGATCTCTGAAACTACATATTTGAACATTTTAAATCTATTTATGCATCTTAATAACGTCTTATACATAAGATTTTAATATTTGCAATCTTTTTAACAGTTCTCCTGTTACTCATAACCATATCAAACATGTATATTGGCAATTAAATGAATTTAATCACCCTTATCTTACATTAAAAACAAGAGGATAAACACTCCCTGAAACAAATGACTTCTAAGTCAAGAATACAGAATATGAAGAAACCTTTAACGGGGTGAATAAGACCAGAGAGCTGCTACAGTGATGACTAGCATAGCTGGGCTAGCACAAAAGCTAAAATCAAGACGTTCACTTTTACATGCTAACGATTAGCTCGCGGCTAGCGCGATTAGCAATTTTTTCTATGCATCTCAAACAGCATAAACGATCTAAATCGGTGTTTATATGGTATTAAACAGCGAGAATCAGGGTCAAAACTCTGATTGGTTTTAGAAGAACAGCATTTCGCGCCACAATGGAGCTAGCACAATTAGCATAACACCCGCGTTAGCATTAGCATCCTTGACGGAGGTATCTTTAGTAGCTCGCTGAGTCATGCAGCTCAGTTCCCTCTCTCACAGCTTTCAACCAAATGCACAAACAATATTTAAATATTTTGAACTAGATTTTTCTTTGTGAATTTCAAACCTTTAGGTGATATTCCCAAACCAGTCCTTGATGCTTTTTGGCAACGTCTCACCAAAGTGTGTTTTTTTCTAGAAAGTTCCCGGGCTGTAAGCGCCACCCTCTTGCGGATTAGAGAGTTGCACTCTAGTAACCTTATGTGGGCGCTTTGAATGGGCGCAGGTTTGATCAGAGACATTGTTTGTGTTGTTGGACTACAGGAGTCCTCTCACCTGTCTCTGCTGCTCTTGGAGGAGATGAGTGTTCTGTCGGGTTAAAGGGTCAGTTCACCTCAACATAAAAGACGTTGTCTCTCATTGGTCTGTGGAGCTGCACAGGGAGGTCGCTGTGGCCTCGCGTCCACATGGCGTTTATTTCTGGGAGGAAAAGAGCTGGCTATCTGCTCAATATCACTTTTAAATAAAATACATTGAAATATTGTTTGTAAAAGCTAAAACAGAAGCTGTGCGCCGACCTTAAAGGAAGAATGTGAAACTTTTTGGACCCAGTAGGTGTCGCCCTTGAGCTCCAACAAGAAGCCACACCTCCTCCATACTGAAGCCTTCGCCCCCCTAGAGAGGCACACCTCCTCAATCACCTGTATGTCCTGCATTGTTGTGTTAGCATACTAATGTTAGCACTCTTTAGCTAGCTGGTAGCTTCAATCACCTGTTTCCTGCATTGTTGTGTTAGCATGCTAACATTAGCGCTCTTTAGCTAGCTGGTAGCTTCAATCACCTGTTTCCTGCATTGTTGTGTTAGCATGCTAACATTGGCGCTCTTTAGTTAGCTGCTAGCTTCATGTTAACTGACAGAATGATCTAAAAACTCTCCATCCTAATAATCAGTGAGTATGTTCTTCTTCTTCTTCTTGACTCAAACAGCTTTTATACACAAGGGGAGGAGCCATGTAAACACAGCTCTGACAACAACACAGCCAGCAGGACTCCAGCTTCTCCCTCACTGGAGACAGTCAGGACTCACACACACATTCACACAGGACACACTGGAGTTATGAGATATTGATGAGGAACATGTTGCTCATTCTTCCTTTAAAGGTGCTAAAGACATTCAGGTTAGCTGCAGTTCATGAACGCCACTTTTTTTCAATAACGCCCGTCAAACGCGACAGGAAATGTTCCTCCAGTTGTCGACTTCTCAGTTTGTAAAAGGCCACGCAGACGCTCCGGGCTCGACCTGAAAGGTGCTCAAAGTTTAGATTATGTGAGAAGATCCAGTCTGCCTACATGAGGAAAACACTTCATTTTAACCAGTGTGGCTCTGCTGTTGTGCAGTTTGGCCAGCAGAGGGCGACAGCATGCTCTCGTGTATTGACCTACTTTATTCACAGATTCATGAATGAGTGGAAATAAAAGTCAGAATGTGCAGATTAATAAAAACCTCCTTAAAGTTGAAAGTGAACAAATGTCTGTTTGAGGGTTAAATGTGAAACATGTCGGCTGTCTTTGTGTTTGTGCCTCAGTAACATGTACATATTTTACTGTCATTTATGGTGTGCAGATGATTAAAACATGATAACAGCTCTGATCACTAAAACATGGTGGATTTTATTTCAACATTTACAACTTAAAGAGGTGAAAGAAGACGTTAAAGGTCCAATGATTTTGAAAGTAGCATTCCCTCAGGTACTGAAGCTCCAGGACCAACAAACCCACCAATCAGGAGCAAGCTTTCACCTGCTGTCTAATTACACTCAAAGTTATAATGAACAAAACACCGTCTCCGTGACAACGCAGTCACAAACAATGCTGAGAGAGTCAGATCATCATCTTCATGTGTTAGTGTTCCACAGTCACAGAGATCTTCTCTGGTAAAATCTTCAGTTCATACACAGTGTGAATGTGAGGAAACATCCTGTCAGTGAAAGTGTGTGTGAAGGTGTGTATGTGTGTGTTAGTATCAGGATCAGAGAACGACAGCTCTCCTCTGTTACAGTCCAGATTCACTCTGATCCTCTGAAACTTCTTCTTCAATGAGAGAACAGTGTTTGTACATGGTGGGGAGCATGCTGTGTATTCACCATCATAGAACCATATTGACCATAATCCAGACTGTATGCGTCCCTTCCTCTGTCCAGACTCTTCAAACACTCCCAGTAACCAGACTGTACTGTCTCCAACCTGGACGTCCCAGCTGTGAGTCCCTGAGTTAAAGCCCTCAGAGCCCAGGACAGACCAGTAACGATCTAACCTCTCTGGATTATCAGGAAGCTGCTGACTCTGTCCTCGTCTCATACAGGTCAGATCTTCAGACAGGATGAGTCCTGGATGAGCAGTGTTTGGGTCCAGAATGATCGGACTGTAGGAGACCATGTCCTTCATCTTGGTCCAGATGTTGAAGCTCAGGTTGCCCAGGTGTTTGGCCTGGTCTATCAGAGCTCCTGAGGGCAGCTGTGGATCCTCCAGCAGGGGGCGCTGCTGGACTCTTTCCACTGCAGCCTTGTAGTTTTTCAGGAATGAGGAGTCTGCAGCTCTCAGCTCGTCCTCTGTGTCTCTGACTGTGAGTGAAAGAGCTGCTATCTCTCTGCTCAGAGCCTCCATCTCCTCCTTCATCCTCTGACTCTTCTGCTCCTCTTCCTCCCTCAGTGCACACAGCCTGGCCTCCTCTTCCTCTTCTAGAAACTGGTGAAGCTTCTTAAACTGCTCCTTAATCTGCCTCTCTGTGTGTCGGGCCTGGACCTGAATGTGTCCTGCTGTTTGATCAAACTTCACTTTAACTCTTTCACAAACCTTTAACTTCTTCTTTACCGGCTCCAGAGTTTCCTGAAGTTTCTTCTTGAGTTCTTCAGCAGCTTCATCGATGGGTCTGAATCTGTGCTCAGAGTGTTTCTGTGAATCTCTGCAGACGACACACACCGGCTCCTGATGGTCCAGACAGAAGAGTTTGAGTTTCTCAGAGTGCAGACTGCAGAGATCCTCTGAAGCTCTCTGCTCTCTCTCCTGCAGGAAACTCTCACACAGATTCCTTAAAGAGAAGTTAGGAGGTAATACTTCCTTTGAATGTCTCCTCTTACAGAGTGGACAGTCCTGGTTCTCCTTCTCCTTCCAGCAGTCCTGCACACACACTCTACAGAAGCTGTGGCTGCAGGACAGGATCACTGGATCTTTAAAGATGTCGAGGCAGATCGGACAGCTCAGATCTTCCTCTAACTTGGACGCCATTTTACCTCCGAGTCAAAACATGCAGCAGAAAAAAACAGGAAGCCGCTCCCCGTCCCTGAGAGTTACTCTGACTTTGAAACTCTGGTTCAGTTTGTGGATTCAGCAGCAGCTTGAAGTGTTCGTATTCCCAGTATCCCAGTATAACAAGTACTCCCAGTATCCCCTCGTCCTCCTGTCCTCTCTCAGTGGAAGTCCTGCTGGTTTGTGTCTGCAGGTCAAAGTCCGTCTGTCAGTGTGTGTCTCTGCAGAGTGAGGCAGAATAACAGCCTGTTTCCTGGTTTGTGACAGGTGAGTGGGCGGAGCTTCTTCAGAGCAGGAACACAGAAAACCAAAACATGTGACATGTGATTCATGAGACATTGACATGTAAATATATCAGAGATAAAGTCTGTCCTGTAAATGTGTCTTTAAATTCTTTTAATATTATTATATTCTAAAGTGGAACATTGACTGAAACATGAAAACATGACGTGATGTGTTTCTGTGCTTAGTGTGGTCGTGAGTCTTCTTCTGGGTCATTAAATGTTTATTTAAATCACATTCTGGCTCCGCCCCTCTCTCTGAGCAGGTACAGAGAAAATGCAGAAGTACAGGTTTGTAGTTTGGAAGTCATCTGTCCGTACATGAGCAGGAAGCTTTCCTGACAGTAAACACTGAGGGAGTGAAACATATTTATATCTAATATCTCTGAATCACAGCAGGTGAACAATCTGCACATTAGAGTGAAACTCACAGCATGAACTCCATCAGCAGAGCTTTAAGCTTCACTTACACACAGCAGAGATTCTAGAGTCAGATGGGGAAATATTTGGGGGGAACGACAACTTACATTTATCATCATTATGTACGCCATTTTCCCCACGCATACTCACTTCCTGTTTCCTCCCCTCATAGCAAAATCTGCACATTCTGGATAGCTGCTGTGCTTTAAAGTTTGTCAGCTCTCAGAGGCCCCCTACTGGTCAGCTGCATGCCGTGTGTGTTGACAAGTGTAACTCCACTTTTAAGGTTAGTATATCTGTTAACTAATTTGATTAGCTATTAACTAAAGCTGGGCTCATACCAGAAAATCTAGGTACGACTAAGGAGCCTGAAGAATTAAAATGTCAGCAGAGAACAGAAAACACAAAACAGGTACGTTTGGTAAAAATATATGATGCAAAACAAAAGACAGTTATGTACATTCCCTGCCTACCTAAGCCGGCTTTCTGAGTGCACAGGCACACACAATAAAGAACCTCAAACAAAACTAAAAGGGTCCATGGAAATTCTTGGTGTGTGTGTTCTTTTCACTACCTAGGTAGGTTAATGAGTGTTCTTATCTGTATGAATGATGTGAAGACGTAGGATGACGATGGTTCCAAAGATGCCACAGCTGACCACACCAGGCTCTCGGTCCGTTCACTGACTTCTGCGTTTGGCTCGCCACTGACCGCCAGGGTCAGATGATCTATCCCTCTCTAAAACACCAACCTATGCATACAATACAGAATGCATTTGTTACTATTGTCTCACTTTAGCTTAAATCTTATCAACTTGTCTTCATTCAAATGTCATATCAAATACACCCAATTGTTAAGGATATAAATACTCTAATCATTATGTAAATTAATAGGTACACATCACACCACATAAGATTAGTCAGTTCCAATCATGTACTGTACTTCAATCTCACAGCATAGAAATGAAATCAGGAGATCTCTGAAACTACATATTTGAACATTTTAAATCTATGTATGCATCTTAATAACGTCTTAAACAGAAGATTTTAATATTTTCAATCTTTTTAACAGTTCTCCTGTTACTCATAACCATATCAAGCATGTATATTGGCAATTAAATTAATTTAATCACCCTTATCTTACATTAAAAACAAGAGGATAAACACTCCCTGAAACAAATGACTTCTAAGTCAAGAATACAGAAAATGAAGAAACCTTTAACGGGGTGAATAAGACCAGAGAGCTGCTACAGTGATGACTAGCATAGCTGGGCTAGCACAAAAGCTAAAATCAAGACATTCACTTTTACATGCTAACGATTAGCTCGCGGCTAGCGCGATTAGCAATTTTTTTACGCATCTCAAACAGCACAAAGGATCTAAATCTGTGTTTATATGGTATTAAACAGCAAGAATCAGGGTCAAAACTCCAATTGGTTTTAGAAGAACAGTATTTCGCGCCACAATGAAGCTAGCACAATTAGCATAACACTCGCGTTAGCATTAGCATCCTTGACGGAGGTATCTTGAGTAGCTCCCTGAGTCATGCAGCTCAGTTCCCTCTCTCACAGCTTTCAACCTAATGCACAAACAATATTTAAATATTTTGAGCTACATTTTTCTTTGTGAATTTCAATCCTTTAGGTGATATTCTCAAACCAGTCCTTGATGCTTTTTGGCAACGTCTCACCGGGGAAAGTGTGTTTTTTTCTAGAAAGTTCCCGGGCTGTAAGCGCCACCCTCTTGCGGATTAGAGAGTTGCACTCTAGTAACCTTACGTGGGCGCTTTGAATGGGCGCAGGTTTGATCAGAGACATTGATTGTGTCGCTGGACTACAGGAGACCTCTCACCTGTCTCTGCTGCTCTTGGAGGAGATGAGTGTTCTGTCGGGTTAAAGGGTCAGTTCACCTCAACATGAAAGACGTTGTCTCTCATTGGTCTGTGGAGCTGCACAGGGAGGTCGCTGTGGCCCCGCGTCCACATGGCGTTTATTTCTGGGAGGAAAAAAGCTGGCTATCTGCTCAATATCACTTTTAAATAAAACACATTGAAATGTTGTCGTTTGTAAAAGCTAAAACAGAAGCTGTGCGCCGACCTTAAAGGAAGAATGTGAAACTTTTTTGATCCAGTAGGTGTCGCCCTTGAGCTCCAGCAAGAAGCCACGCCTCCTCCATACTGAAGCCTTCGCCCTCCTAGAGAGGCACACCTCCTCAATCACCTGTATGTCCTGCATTGTTGTGTTAGCATACTAATGTTAGCGCTCTTTAGCTAGCTGGTAGCTTCAATCACCTGTTTCCTGCATTGTTGTGTTAGCATGCTAACATTAGTGCTCTTTAGCTAGCTGCTAGCTTCATGTTAACTGACAGAATGATCTAAAAACTCTCCATCCAAATAATCAGTGAGCATGTTCTTCTTCTTCTTGACTCAAACAGCTTTTATACACAAGGGGAGGAGCCGGCCGTCCCGTCCATGTAAACACAGCTCTGACAACAACACAGCCAGCAGGACTCCAGCTTCTCCCTCACTGGAGACAGTCAGGACTCACACACATTCACACAGCACACACTGGAGTTATGATGATTGATGAGGAACATGTTGCTAATTCTTCCTTTAAAGGTGCTAAAGACATTCAGGTTAGCTGCAGTTCATGAACGCCACTTTTTTTCAATAACGCCTGTCAAACGCAACAGGAAGTGTTCCTCCAGTTGTTGACTTCTCAGTTTGTAAAAGACCACGCAGACGCTCCGGGCTCGACCTGAAAGGTGCTCAAAGTTTAGATTATGTGAGAAGATCCAGTCTGCCTACATGAGGAAAACACTTCATTTTAACCAGTGTGGCTCTGCTGTTGTGCAGTTTGGCCAGCAGAGGGCGACAGCATGCTCTCGTGTATTGACCTACTTTATTCACAGATTCATGAATGAGTGGAAATAAAAGTCAGAATGTGCAGATTAATAAAAACCTCCTGAAAGTTGAAAGTGAACAGATGTCTGTTTGAGGGTTAAATGTGAAACATGTCGGCTGTCTTTGTTTTTGTGCCTCAGTAACATGTACATATTTTACTGTCATTTATGGTGTGCAGATGATTAAAACATGATAACAGCTCTGATCACGAAGACATGGTGGATTTTATTTCAACATTTACAACTTAAAGAGGTGAAAGAAGACGTTAAAGGTCCAATGATTTTGAAAGTAGCATTCCCTCAGGTACTGAAGCTCCAGGACCAACAAACCGACCAATCAGGAGCAAGCTTTCACCTGCTGTCTCATTACACTCAAAAGTTATAATGAACAAAACACCGTCACCATGGCAACGCAGTCACAAACAACGCTGAGAGAGTCAGATCATCTTCTTCTTCATGTTGTCACGGAAAACTACCATTTATATTGTGTTAAATGGATTAACAAACCTCGTAAGAAGAAGGGCACCACCTGGCTCACCAGGAACAATTTCATTAATTATGGAAAAATTAATAAAATTAGATATGAAAAAATCAATAAATTTATTTCTTATGAAAATCCATAAGTACATGGATTATTATTTTTGAATCAATCTCAATCTAAGTAGTGGGTTCTCAAAACGTTCAACCACTGAATCAAACACGAACACACCTTTGAATTTTATACGTGATTATTTTTAATGAACAAGGATGAACAAAGAAATGAACGATCTCAAAGGAGCATCAGATATATATAAAACCAGAAATGACAGATACTATTTCTTTATTCAATTCAGTATGGTGTTGTTTACGTCTGTCTAACCAAAACTATTAACTAGATTCGGATCAGGATTTTATTGAACGAAAACAAAATAAAATTATAAAAGAAGAGGGTGGAACTATGATACGGTGGATAGAGCTAGGGGAAAAATTTCAAACGAAGGACACTCTTGACACTTGTTTCTGAGTAACAACCAACTGTTGAATATCTTACTGTATTCGCTGAAAACGAGTCCGCCCAGTGGTACTGTAATTTGGAGAAGGGATTTCTGAGAAGATCCTGTACAGTTTTACAGCCCGTGGTTCACCTTAGTGAACAGGTCGGAGTCGATTTAGCGATGAACCCAGAGGTGCCTCAGTGCGTTCCGTCAGCTTTCCCCAGCTTGGATGAATGTCCAAAAACGATTTGATGATAAACGATCGTCAAGTTGCTCACTGGATTGGCCGATCCAGTAGTTAAAGTAACGAGTCGTTTTGAGTCAATTGCTTGGAGATAAAACAAAAAAATTGTCCAAACGAAACTTTCAGTTTGAAGCTGCGCCGAGCCTCAATAGGATGTCCCTTAAACGTGTAAATATTGAAGCAAACAAGAAGTACTGAGTCCAAAAATCATATATCTCGAACAAAAGTCAGAGTGTAGAACAAAAGAAAAAACTTACGAATTCCACAAAAATTAAAAGCGAAATTATGGGACCAGCCGAAGATATGACGGCTGCACGGCCTTTTTAATAGAGTGTTGAGGATACCACGCCCCTTCAGGATGATGCGTCTCTGGGCGGGCTGAAACATGACTCTAAAGTTCTGAAACTAAACTAACGTAAACCAAAACACCATACCAGAGTTCTTAATTCTACGTGAACAATGAAACAACATGTACAGACATGAAACTGAAACGAAACATAACATCAGACCATGAATGCAAAAATTTTCAAGCGTAGAATTGATGTCTTGCCTGTTGAATAAAACATTGATTTAAAAGAACCACTAGATGGCACTGGTGCTCCATGACAATCTTTGAACAGAGGCCGTGACTTCAAACGATAACCCAATTGTTTAATAACTTCGTGATAGAGTGTCCGATCTGAGTCTGGTTTGAAAGACAGCATTAGTTGAAATGTCCTTAGAAAGATTGTTCATCTGAAAATGAGAAATACATATTGGTTAATATACATCTGAAAATGAGAGCATATGATCTCCCCTCATTTTAATGGGGTTCAGTCCAGGTTCAGACATTCCTTAGGGAGAGATTAAGTTCTCTTGCAAATCAGAGGTTTTGTGGCAGAAGTGTTTTTCCAAGTGTCAATACGATTTATTAACGAAGGAAAAAAATGTGGTTCCATATGTTTTCTGCGTAATGAAGCCCTTTGAAAATGTTTACATGGGATGCGATAGCCTTTATGACTTCAGGTTTGAAGGGTTCAAACTGAGGGTCTTGTCGAAAGCAGAGAGGGAGGAGGATCATAAAGTTGAGTTGTGTGAAGACATCTGGTGGAGGGTGAAGATGAGGGCCTCCGGCCTCTCCAGAGGAATGTCAGACTCCTCTTGGATCTGATCAATCTGAATCTTGACCAATATTCGTAACAATGTGTTAGTGTTCCACAGTCACAGAGATCTTCTCTGGTAAAATCTTCACTTCATCCACAGTGCTAATGTAAGGAAACATCCTGTCAGTGAAAGTGTGTGTGAAGGTGTGTATGTGTGTGTTAGTATCAGGATCAGAGAACGACAGCTCTCCTCTGTTACAGTCCAGATTCACTCTGATCCTCTGAGGATTCTTCTTCACTGAGAGATCAGTGTTTGTACATGGTGGAGAGTATGCTGTGTATTTACCATCATAGAACCATATTGACCATAATCCAGACAGTGTGTCTCCCTTCCTCTGTCCAGACTCTGCTGACACTCCCAGATACCAGACTGTTCTGTCTCCAACCTGGACGTCCCAGCTGTGAGTCCCTGAGTTAAAGCCCTCAGAGCCCAGGACAGACCAGTCATAATCAATCCTCTCTGGATTATCAGGAAGCTGCTGTCTCTGTCCTTGTCTCACACAGGTCAGATCTTCAGACAGGATGAGTTTTGGATGAGCAGTGTTTGGGTCCAGAATGATCGGACTGTAGGAGACCATGTCCTTCATCTTGGTCCAGATGTTGAAGCTCAGGTTGCCCAGGTGTTTTGCCTGGTCTATCAGAGCTCCTGAGGGCAGCTGTGGATCCTCCAGCAGGGGGCGCTGCTGGACTCTTTCCACTGCAGCCTTGTAGTTTTTCAGGAATGAGACGTCTGCAGCTCTCAGCTCGTCCTCTGTGTCTCTGACTGTGAGTGAAAGAGCTGCTATCTCTCTGCTCAGAGCCTCCATCTCCTCCTTCATCCTCTGACTCTTCTGCTCCTCTTCCTCCCTCAGTGCACACAGCCTGGCCTCCTCTTCCTCTTCTAGAAACTGGTGAAGCTTCTTAAACTGCTCCTTAATCAGCCTCTCTGTGTGTCGGGTCTGGACCTGAATGTGTTCTGCTGTTTGATCAAACTTCACTTTAACTTCTTCACAAACCTTTAACTTCTTCTTTACCGGCTCCAGAGTTTCCTGAAGTTTCTTCTTGAGTTCTTCAGCAGCTTCATCGATGGGTCTGAATCTGTGCTCAGAGTGTTTTTTTGAATCTCTGCAGATGTGACACACCGGCTCCTGATGGTCCAGACAGAAGAGTTTGAGTTTCTCAGAGTGCAGACTGCAGAGATCCTCTGAAGCTCTCTGATCTCTCTCCTGCAGGAAACTCTCACACAGATTCTTTAAAGCAAAGACAGGAGGTAATAATCCCTTTGAATGTCTCCTCTTACAGAGTGGACACTCCTGGTTCTCCTTCTCCTTCCAGCAGTCCTGCACACACACTCTACAGAAGCTGTGGCTGCAGGACAGCATCACTGGATCTTTAAAGATGTCGAGGCAGATCAGACAGCTCAGATCTTCCTCTAACTTGGACGCCATTTTACCTCAGAGTCAAAACATGCAGCAGAAAAAAACAGGAAGCCGCTCCCCGTCCCTGAGAGTTACTCTGACTTTGAAACTCTGGTTCAGTTTGTGGATTCAGCAGCAGCTTGAAGTGTTCGTATTCCCAGTATCCCAGTATAACAAGTACTCCCAGTATCCCCTCGTCCTCCTGTCCTCTCTCAGTGGAAGTCGTGCTAGTTTGTGTCTGCAGGTCGAGGTGTGTCTGTCAGTGTGTGTCTCTGCAGAGTGAGGCAGAATAACAGCCTGTTTCCTGGTTCGTCTCAGGTGAGAAAGGTGAGTGGGCGGAGCTTCTTCAGAGCAGGAACACAGAAAGCCAAAACATGTGACATGTGATTCATGAGACATGAAGACAGTTTGTAACATCAGCCTGATAGAAGAATGATTTTTAATCATGTAAGAGTATTTAGGCCAAGGAAAGTCTTCGTCTGTGTCGTCTTCGATTTTTGTGAAACAGTCTAAAAGAAGAATGATCGACATGTTCACATAAATATATCAGAGATAAAGTCTGTCCTGTAAATGTGTCTTTAAATTCTTTTAATATTATTATATTCTAAAGTGGAACATTGACTGAAACATGAAAACATGACGTGATGTGTTTCTGTGCTTAGTGTGGTCGTGAGTCTTCTTCTGGGTCATTAAATGTTGATTTAAATCAGATTCTGGCTCCGCCCCTCTCTCTGAGCAGGTACAGAGAAAATGCAGAAGTACAGGTTTGTAGTTTGGAAGTCATCTGTCCGTACATGAGCAGGAAGCTTTCCTGACAGTAAACACTGAGGGAGTGAAACATATTTATATCTAATATCTCTGAATCACAGCAGGTTAACAATCTGCACATTAGAGTGAAACTCACAGCATGAACTCCATCAGCAGAGCTTTAAGCTTCACCTACACACAGCAGAGATTCTCGAGTCAGTTGGGGAAATATTTGGGGGGAACGACAACTTACAGTTATCATCATTATGTCCGCCATTTTCCCCTCGCATACTCACTTCCTGTTTCCTCCTCTCATGGCAAAATCTGCACATTCTGGACAGCTGCTGTGCTTTAAAGTCTGTCAGCTCTCAGAGGCCCCCTACTGGTCAGCTGCATGCCGTGTGTGTTGACAAGTGTAACTCCGCTTTTAAGGTTAGTATATCTGTTAACTAATTTGATTAGCTATTAACTAAAGCTGGGCTAATACCAGAAAATCTAGGTACGACTACGGAGCCTGAAGAATTAAACTGTCAGCAGAGAACAGAAAACACAAAACAGGTACGTTTGGTAAAAATATATGATGCAAAACAAAAGACAGTTATGTACATTCCCTGCCTACCTAAGCCGGCTTTCTGAGTGCACAGACACACACAATAAAGAACCTCAAACAAAACTAAAAGGGTCCATGGAAATTCTTGGTGTGTGTGTTCTTTTCACTACCTAGGTAGGTTAATGAGTGTTCTTATCTGTATGAATGATGTGAAGACGTAGGATGACGATGGTTCCAAAGATGCCACAGCTGACCACACCAGGCTCTCGGTCCGTTCACTGACTTCTGCGTTTGGCTCGCCACTGACCGCCAGGGTCAGATGATCTATGCCTCTCTAAAACACCAACCTATGCATACAATACAGAATGCATTTGTTACTATTGTCTCACTTTAGCTTAAATCTTATCAACTTGTCTTCATTCAAATGTCATATCAAATACACCCAATTGTTAAGGATGTAAATACTCTAATCATTATGTAAATTAATAGGTACACATCACACCACATAAGATTAGTCAGATCCAATCATGTACTGTACTTCAATCTCACAGCATAGAAATGAAATCAGGAGATCTCTGAAACTACATATTTGAACATTTTAAATCTATGTATGCATCTTAATAACGTCTTAAACATAAGATTTTAATATTTGCAATCTTTTTAACAGTTCTCCTGTTACTCATAACCATATCAAACATGTATATTGGCAATTAAATGAATTTAATCACCCTTATCTTACATTAAAAACAAGAGGATAAACACTCCCTGAAACAAATGACTTCTAAGTCAAGAATACAGAATATGAAGAAACCTTTAACGGGGTGAATAAGACCAGAGAGCAGCTACAGTGATGACTAGCATAGCTGGGCTAGCACAAAAGCTAAAATCAAGACATTCACTTTTACATGCTAACGATTAGCTCGCGGCTAGCGCGATAAGCAATTTTTTTACGCATCTCAAACAGCACAAACGATCTAAATCTGTGTTTATATGGTATTAAACAGCAAGAATCAGGGTCAAAACTCCGATTGGTTATAGAAGAACAGTATTTTGCGCCACAATGAAGCTAGCACAATTAGCATAACACTCGCGTTAGCATTAGCATCCTTGACGGAGGTATCTTGAGTAGCTCGCTGAGTCATGCAGCTCAGTTCCCTCTCTCACAGCTTTCAACCTAATGCTCAAACAATATTTAAATATTTTGAACTAGATTTTTCTTTGTGAATTTCAATCCTTTAGGTGATATTCCCAAACCAGTCCTTGATGCTTTTTGGCGACGTCTCACCGGGGAAAGTGTGTTTTTTTTCTAGAAAGTTCCCGGGCTGTAAGCACCACCCTCTTGCGGATCAGAGAGTTGCACTCTAGTAACCTTACGTGGGCGCTTTGAATGGGCGCAGGTTTTAACAGCACGGCGGTTTGATCAGAGACATTGATTGTGTCGTTGGACTACAGGAGACCTCTCACCTGTCTCTGCTGCTCTTGGAGGAGATGAGTGTTCTGTCGGGTTAAAGGGTCAGTTCACCTCAACATGAAAGACGTTGTCTCTCATTGGTCTGTGGAGCTGCACAGGGAGGTCGCTGTGGCCCCGCGTCCACATGGCGTTTATTTCTGGGAGGAAAAGAGCTGGCTATCTGCTCAATATCACTTTTAAATAAAATACATTGAAATGTTGTCGTTTGTAAAAGCTAAAACAGAAGCTGTCCGCCGACCTTAAAGGAAGAATGTGAAACTTTTTTGATCCAGTAGGTGTCGCCCTTGAGCTCCGGCAAGAAGCCACGCCTCCTCCATACTGAAGCCTTCGCCCTCCTAGAGAGGCACACCTCCTCAATCACCTGTATGTCCTGCATTGTTGTGTTAGCATACTAATGTTAGCGCTCTTTAGCTAGCTGGTAGCTTCAATCACCTGTTTCCTGCATTGTTGTGTTAGCATGCTAACATTAGCGCTCTTTAATTAGCTGGTAGCTTCATGTAAACTGACAGAATGATGTAAAAACTCTCCATCCTAATAATCAGTGAGTATGTTCTTCTTCTTCTTGACTCAAACAGCTTTTATACACAAGGGGAGGAGCCGGCCGTCCCGTCCATGTAAACACAGCTCTGACAACAACACAGCCAGCAGGACTCCAGCTTCTCCCTCACTGGAGACAGTCAGGACTCACACACACATTCACACACAGGACACACTGGAGTTCTGATGATTGATGAGGAACATGTTGCTCATTCTTCCTTTAAAGGTGCTAAAGACATTCAGGTTAGCTGCAGTTCATGAACGCCACTTTTTTTCAATAACGCCTGTCAAACGCGACAGGAAGTGTTCCTCCAGTTGTCGACTTCTCAGTTTGTAAAAGACCACGCAGACGCTCCGGGCTCGACCTGAAAGGTGCTCAAAGTTTAGATTATGTGAGAAGATCCAGTCTGCCTACATGAGGAAAACACTTCATTTTAACCAGTGTGGCTCTGCTGTTGTGCAGTTTGGCCAGCAGAGGGCGACAGCATGCTCTCGTGTATTGACCTACTTTATTCACAGATTCATGAATGAGTGGAAATAAAAGTCAGAATGTGCAGATTAATAAAAACCTCCTGAAAGTTGAAAGTGAACAGATGTCTGTTTGAGGGTTAAATGTGAAACATGTCGGCTGTCTTTGTTTTTGTGCCTCAGTAACATGTACATATTTTACTGTCATTTATGGTGTGCAGATGATTAAAACATGATAACAGCTCTGATCACTAAAACATGGTGGATTTTATTTCAACATTTACAACTTAAAGAGGTGAAAGAAGACGTTAAAGGTCCAATGATTTTGAAAGTAGCATTCCCACAGGTACTGAAGCTCCAGGACCAACAAACCCACCAATCAGGAGCAAGCTTTCACCTGCTGTCCAAATACACTCAAAGTTATAATGAACAAAACACCGTCACCATGACAACGCAGTCACAAACAATGCTGAGAGAGTCAGATCATCATCTTCTTCATGTGTTAGTGTTCCACAGTCACAGAGATCTTCTCTGATAAAATCTTCATTTCACCCACAGTGCCAATGTAAGGAAACATCGTGTCAGTGAAAGTGTGTGTGAAGGTGTGTATGTGTGTGTTAGTATCAGGATCAGAGAACGACAGCTTTCCTCTGTTACAGTCCAGATTCACTCTGATCCTCTGAGGATTCTTCTTCACTGAGAGAACAGTGTATGCATGTGATGGGGTGCATGCTCTGTATTTACCATCATGGAACCATATTCTCCATAATCCAGACCGTATGCTTCCCTTCCTCTGTCCAGACTCTGCTAACACTCCCAGTAACCAGACTGTACTGTCTCCAACCTGGACGTCCCAGCTGTGAGTCCCTGAGTTAAAGCCCTCAGAGCCCAGGACAGAGATGTAACGATCAAACCTCTCTGGATTATCAGGAAGCTGCAGCTCCTTCTCTCCTCGTCTCACACAGGTCAGATCTTCAGACAGGATGAGTTCTGGATGAGCAGTGTTTGGGTCCAGAATGATCGGACTGTAGGAGACCATGTCCTTCATCTTGGTCCAGATGTTGAAGCTCAGGTTGCCCAGGTGTTTGGCCTGGTCTATCAGAGCTCCTGAGGGCAGCTGTGGATCCTCCAGCAGGGGGCGCTGCTGGACTCTTTCCACTGCAGCCTTGTAGTTTTTCAGGAATGAGACGTCTGCAGCTCTCAGCTCGTCCTCTGTGTCTCTGACTGTGAGTGAAAGAGCTGCTATCTCTCTGCTCAGAGCCTCCATCTCCTCCTTCATCCTCTGACTCTTCTGCTCCTCTTCCTCCCTCAGTGCACACAGCCTGGCCTCCTCTTCCTCTTCTAGAAACTGGTGAAGCTTCTTAAACTGCTCCTTAATCTGCCTCTCTGTGTGTCGGGCCTGGACCTGAATGTGTCCTGCTGTTTGATCAAACTTCACTTTAACTTCTTCACAAACCTTTAACTTCTTCTTTACCGGCTCCAGAGTTTCCTGAAGTTTCTTCTTGAGTTCTTCAGCAGCTTCATCGACGGGTCTGAATCTGTGCTCAGAGTGTTTCTGTGAATCTCTGCAGACGACACACACCGGCTCCTGATGGTCCAGACAGAAGAGTTTGAGTTTCTCAGAGTGCAGACTGCAGAGATCCTCTGAAGCTCTCTGATCTCTCTCCTGCAGGAAACTCTCACACAGATTCTTTAAAGAGAAGTTAGGATGTAATGCTCCCTTTGAATGTCTCCTCTTACAGAGTGGACAGTCCTGGTTCTCCTTCTCCTTCCAGCAGTCCTGCACACACACTCTACAGAAGCTGTGGCTGCAGGACAGCATCACTGGATCTTTAAAGAGGTCGAGGCAGATCAGACAGCTCAGATCTTCCTCTAACTTGGACGCCATTTTACCTCAGAGTCAAAACATGCAGCAGAAAAAAACAGGATGTCGCTCCTCGTCCCTGAGAGTTACTCTGACTTTGAAACTCTGGTTCAGTTTGTGGATTCAGCAGCAGCTTGAAGTGTTCGTATTCCCAGTATCCCAGTATAACAAGTACTCCCAGTATCCCAGTATAACAAGTACTCCCAGTATCCCCTCGTCCTCCTGTCCTCTCTCAGTGGAAGTCCTGCTGGTTTGTGTCTGCAGGTCCGTCTGTCAGTGTGTGTGTCTCTGCAGAGTGAGGCAGAATAACAGCCTGTTTCTTGGTTCGTCTCAGGTGAGACAGGTGAGGGGGCGGAGCTTCTTCAGAGCAGGAACACAGAAAACCAAAACATGTGACATGTGATTCATGAGACATTGACATGTAAATATATCAGAGATAAAGTCTGTCCTGTAAATGTGTCTTTAAATTCTTTTAATATTATTATATTCTAAAGTGGAACATTGACTGAAACATGAAAACATGACGTGATGTGTTTCTGTGCTTAGTGTGGTCGTGAGTCTTCTTCTGGGTCATTAAATGTTGATTTAAATCACATTCTGGCTCTGCCCCTCTCTCTGAGCAGGTACAGAGAAAATGCAGAAGTACAGGTTTGTAGTTTGGAAGTCATCTGTCCGTACATGAGCAGGAAGCTTTCCTGACAGTAAACACTGAGGGAGTGAAACATGTTTATATCTAATATCTCTGAATCACAGCAGGTTAACAATCTGCACATTAGAGTGAAACTCACAGCATGAACTCCGTCAGCAGAGCTTTAAGCTTCACTTACACACAGCAGAGATTCTCGAGTCAGTTGGGGAAATATTTGGGGGGAACGACAACTTACAGTTATCATCATTATGTACGCCATTTTCCCCTCGCATTCTCACTTCCTGTTTCCTCCTCTCATAGCAAAATCTGCACATTCTGGATAGCTGCTGTGCTTTAAAGTTTGTCAGCTCTCAGCGGCCCCGTACTGGTGAAGCAGCACTTCTGCATACACGCACAGTCATACATGCACAGACACACACACACACACACACACACACACACACACACACAGCGCTGTTCTCTCCAGCTGATCCTGTTTCTACCTCTGATCTCTTCATGCCTCCATTTGGCCTCCTCAGCGTTCAGACTGGCGAAGCATCACAGGGGTGTAAATATCAGGGCGATCTGAACAGGTCTGTCGGAGGTTCCCCTCGGGACGCTGGGACCTTTTAAGAACATGACAGAATAAGTTTTTGACTTTGTCCGTCCGTGTTTGCTGAAATCAGAATGTTCTCCTTCCTGCTGCTGTCCTGCAGTCAGACTCTCTGGAGGCTGAGGGTTGTTACAGGACCTCTCTCTGTTGTCACCACCTCCGTCACGCGTGTGCGTGTGCAGTTCGGTGTGTCGTCCCTGCGTCTGTCTGTGCTCTCCTTGTTTGTCCATGTGACGCCGTGGAGGGGCCCTGATTGCTCCACTGGTCCAGATCTAGGCCAAGCTTCCTGACGCTGGTGTTGCACCCTGCTGATTGTGCTAATCACCCTGCTGCTCTGCTGGCTGCATTGTTCCCACCAGCCTGTCGCTGCTCCATCAGGGTGTGTGAACCACAGCGCTGATTATTTTGACCTCAGCTGTTTTTTGGCTGCTTGTTTGTTTCACATCCAAACAAATAACAACGACACTGATTGTGTTTCTGCTGACCTTTGACCTACATGTTGGATTTTAGCTCATGTTAGTTCTCACACTGAAGACCAGTTTACAAAGACAAATAAAGAAGCCAGTGATTAGCCTTCTAACGCATATATATATATATAGATATATATATAGATATAGATATATATCTATATATATAGATATAGATATATATATATATGCGTTAGAAGGCTAATGGATTATTAGAAAACCTTTGTGCAATGACGTTAGCATAGCTGAAAACAGCTGGTTAGAGAAGCTATAAGCTATAAGCTATAAGCTTTACATGACTGACGGAGACATCAGAGTGACAGAGGAGCGGCTAACTTTGAGTCAAGCTAACTTTGAGTCAGGCTAACTTTGAGTCAGGCTAACTTTGAGTCAGGCTAACTTTGAGCCAGGCTAACTTTGAGTCAGGCTAACTTTGAGTCAGGCTAACTTTGAGTCAAGCTAACTTTGAGTCAAGCTAACTTTGAGTCAAGCTAACGACAGGCTGAGAGCTGAGGCGGGTTTTAAGCCTCCTGACAAACCGTTACACGGCGCCCACCTGTCAATCAGCTCACGCTACACGCCTTATTGTGAATAACTCTGATCCTTCATCCAATCAAAACTGCTGAGTCATCAAAACATTCCCCGTACAGTGTGTGTGGATGGAGACATGAGCTAATCACACCTATTTGGTTTTTTGAAGCAGGCTGTAAACATGTTCATGTCTGCTGTAAAAACAGGCTGTTTGAATGGGTGTGTATGTGACTTCCTGTGCTGCTAAAGTGAGACAGTAATCTGCTGATCTATGATTCATTTATTACCCGAGTTATGACATTTAATCCGTGAATATCAAACACAGAGACCCTTCAAACATCAGAGTATGTTTTTTCTTCCTTTATTAGAAAAACAGTTTTATTAAAAGAGTAGAAAAATGACAGGAATTACAAAACACACACAGTACATGTATTCAAATGTAAATCAGCCTCTTTGATCACAGCGTGAGCTCTAATTGGTCTGAAAAGGTTTTCACCGTCTGCTGCGTGTTCACGGTGGGAACCGACACAAAGAAATATTTACAATGAAGCTGTGCAGCCGCTCCGCCTGTTCAGGCTCGGGTCATCTGTGAGCCAGTCTGATGTGAGCGTAGTGATGGTGATGAATTTAAAGAGCAAACAAACACAAGAACTCTGGAGCTGAATCGGTTCAGTGACAGATGTACAGATTACTGTCAGCAGCATTAAGAACAAACACATTTAGTTACTTTGAATTTTCAAAATAAAGTTTAAATGTTGCATGGCACTTTAAATACAGTGACTTAATTCTCTAAACTTTTGGCTCGTTGCTTTTTTCTCCACATTTAGAATGAGAGAAATCTCAGCTCAGAAAAAAGATAGAAAAAAGAAGTCAACATGCCTTTAAATTCATTTAACCTCACACTCAGAGTGCAACATCACTGATTTTAACATGATCTGTATTTTTTATGAAGAGAACATATTTTAAATTGACTCTAATCTTGTGGTAAATCAACTTTTTTTTTTACATTGAAACTTTTTTTTTTTTTTACATTGAAACTTTTTTTTTTTTTTTTTTTTACATTGAAACTTTTTCCTGAGACTTAAAGTCGTTGTTGTCATGTTTGGCCCTAATGATCCTCCGTCCATGTGTTCCATCACTCTGTGAGTTCATCTCCTCCTCAGCACCGAGCAGCCTCTCCTGCATGCTGCTCGGCATGTTCGAGGTCCACAGCAGAGAAGGGGCTTCAGCTCTGACACAAAACCAAGTCCTTCATCGTGACAGTCCAGTTTAGACGTAATGCTTCTTGTCGAAGTCTCCGGTGCTCGGGATGGGGATGCTCTTGGTGGGCGCGTACTTGATGGGGTAGGTCCCTCGGACCCCCTGAGAGAAGGAGCAGCAGAGCAGGGTCCCTCCCAGCAGGAGCAGCGCGGTGGCGGCCCAGCCGATGTAGATGGCGGCTCCGATCTCCCTCTTCTTGGAGGGGGGTATGTGCGGGTCGTGGAAGTCCACGATGATGTTGTTGGCCATCCAGCAGAGCGGCACGAGCACGAAGAGTCCGCTGATGATGTAGATCACCCCGCCGGCGTGCACCACCCGCGCCTTCAGAGTCTCGTCCTTGATGCAGTTGGTGCACTGAGCCCCCGCGACCGTCACCGTCAGCGCGACCACCCCCAGCACGGCGGAGATGATGGTGAGGGCACGCGCCGTCTGCAGGTCTTGCGTGAGGGCCAGGACCGAGTCGTGGACTTTGCACTGCATCTGTCCGGTACTCTGCACCACGCAGGACATCCACAGACCGTCCCAGATGGTCTGGGCCACCACGATGTTGGATTCTATGAACGCCGTCACCTTCCACATGGGCAGCCCGCACGCGACCATCACGAACAGCGAGCCCGTGACGCACAGCGCGAGGCCGAGGAACTCCAGACACGCAGCAAGCATGGCTCTGATTCGCTGAAAGTCCTGGTCTGAAGGATCTGATCCGCTAAGGCTCCTGGTCTGAAGGATCTGATCCGCTAAGGGTCTTGGTCTGAAGGATCTGATCCGCTAAGGGTCCTGGTCTGAAGGATCTGATCCGCTAAGGGTCTTGGTCTGAAGTGTGTCCTCTCAGCTTGCTCTGTTGGTGCTCTGCGCGCGCTCAGGACTTTAATTTATAAGAGCGCGAGCCTGACGCTGCTGCTGCTCCATCAAAACGAACAGGTCAAACTTTGAGCCAATCAGCTGTACGTTCGTCGTTCTGTAAACCAATGAGGAGAGAGGAGGTCCTCTGGAGCAGCATGACCCACACACACATTGCGCGTGCATGTTTACGCACCACAGTGTTGAGAGTAATGACCAGTGAGGCCGGAGACCAGATGTTTTCTGTCTTCCTGTAAGTCTCAGCTCGTGGGAGGAGGTGAAGTGAGTCCACTGCTATTCACGAGGATTTCATCAGAATTCATTCTTCTCTTTCTATGTAATCATTTCAAACTTTCACGAGCTGCTGACAATCAGAAAACACTCAGAGGTTGAGACATGGACAGACTGTTGGTCCGCTGCTCTGAGGACACACACACACACACACACACACACACACACACACACACACACACACACACACACATCCGCAGGTTTCTGTCTCTCACAACAGAAACATTTAAAATAAATCTGAATGTTAAACCAGCATGTTGAAAGTTCCTCTAAAGTCCTGCAGGTCATCTGTCTTTGGTCGAGTTTGTGAGTGCAGAAAAACTCTCTGCAAACTTTGACACAGATTTCTCTGTTTCCGTAGCAACCGTCTTCACATTTTTGACCATATTTTACAAACAAAACAGTTTAAGAGCACACACAGGAAGCGCTGGACACGGCGGCCATGTTGACTCGCCTCATTGTGCGGCGAGTGAGTGACTTGTTGATAAATCCACTCAACTCTCGGTTGTTGTTTCTGGGCTTTAAAGGGAAGTGGGCGGAGCCTGATTTGACCCAAAATACACATCCTAAACACTCTGCTCAGTTTGTGCTGCGATGACAGAAACACCAAAGCATTATGGGTCATCAGAGAGAACCCCCTGACAACTTCCTGTTTAAGAGTGAAACACAACCATCACCACTGACCTCGATTCCCTCTGCCTGCTTCAAAGAATAGGTCAGCATGTGGTGGACACTGTAGCTTCAGTGTTTAGCCAGCTCTGCATGTAGAGACACTGTAGCTTCAGTGTTTAGCCAGCTCTGCATGTGGTGGACACTGTAGCTTCAGTGTTTAGCCAGCTCTGCATGTGGTGGACACTGTAGCTTCAGTGTTTAGCCAGCTCTGCATGTAGACACTGTAGCTTCAGTGTTTAGCCAGCTCTGCATGTGGTGGACACTGTAGCTTCAGTGTTTAGCCAGCT
>NC_136706.1:163290-206625 GCF_947650265.1 Symphodus melops | reverse complement strand
TCTGTGCATTCAGGCATGCTGCGGACGTTTGTACCTGCAGCTCCACTCCGTAGCCGGTGTACACGGTCACTGTGTAGGTGCAGTGCAGGTAGTCAGGCGGGTAGTCAGGCAGAGGGGGGTCATCAGATGAGTCGATGTACCCCTCTGGGTCGGAGAAATTCACCGAGCAGCTCTCTGGAGAGCAGAGAGCAGAGGAGTCCTCTTTAAAAAGCCCCGCTGTGTTTTCATTCATGAAGGAAACTACAGGGATCAAAAATGGCTGCTCAGCGAGGAGTCGTGGCTGTTAACGGTGACATCAGATAAATAATGACTTCCTGTATCGAGGCTGTGATCAGTGGTGAAGGATTCAAACTCAACCTAATCATCACACAAAAGCACAGGAGAAATGTTTTCAAGCTCGATGCTGCTTTTTAAAGAATCCTGAAACGTCTGCAGCTTTGAGACAGGCTGTCACGTCATCCTCCAACTTCAACTTCTTCTTGTTTTCTGCCCCTGAAAATCTCAGATTGAGTAGATGTCTAAAGACGTGAGAGAGGTCTGTCGATGCCACCGACCGCTCGACTGTTTGAGCTGAACGAAACTATTCAAACGCTGAATTAAAAAAACCTCCTCTTCTACTTCTGTCAGTGGCGTTTGGTGTGTTTGCTGTTCCTGGTTAATAAAACACATGTTACACCCTCAACCAATCACAGAGCAGTTGGTAATTGTGCTTTGTACCTTTAAGAGATACTGTGTTGCTAAGTGACTGTTTTTGAACCCTCTAAGTTTAAATGTGTGGCGCCTCTCTTTGGCCTCTGGACGCCACCTGTTGACGCCATGATAAAGACGAGAGACGTGAAAAACCGTCTTCGTGTGAAGTCTTTTTTTGACATGATTCAGATTTATTTGTGCATTTTGCTATTTAAGGGAAGTCTTACAGACTCTGATCTGTGCTCGTACCTGGAGGAAGGAGCTCGCACGTCAACAAATCATCAGGCGTGTGCCGCAGCGGGGATTGTGTGTCTGGAGGCGGAGGCTGTGTTGGATCGCTGCCTGGGCCTGACGCTGCAGCTGATGCCGGGGGTTTTACTCTCCCCAGTAATCCCCCGCTGTCATGCTCCGGGGAGCGGCTTCCAGGGAGGGAGCTGACACTGAGTCCTCTGCCCAGGAGAGGCAGCAGCTTCTGGGGCAGAGTGGAGGGCAGGATGTCCCTTTTCTGGGAGGCGAGTCGTCCTTTCTGAGTCAGCACTGTGTGCAGCACACCTCCAGCTAACGCACTGGAGCTTTTGGCTCTGGGGCTGCTCTCCTTTGTGCTCCCTGGTGTTGCCACTGGAGACGGGGCAGAGGGGTCGGCTGTGGGCGCTTCTTTATCTGGAAGCAGAGAAAGAGGAGAGCAATCTTTGAAAATGCCCCGAGAGCTCGACTTTGGGTGGCTCTGTCACCGTCCAGCGTGGCTTATCGGGGAGAGGGGTTATCTGGAGCCTGCACAGCCAAAACCCGGTCGAGCTTACCTCCATCTTTCAAGCACACACACACACACACACACACACACAGTCACAGAGAGACAAGGCAGTTAAACATGACAGGAGCAAAGAGGAGGGGGGAGAAAGTAAAAAAAAAAGAAGAAATGCAAAGACAGGCAAACTGCTCTGCCGTGCATGCTAAAACGCCATCTCCAGCAGCTTAGCTCAAAAACAGCATAGAGCAGCATTAACACACACACACACACACACACACACACACACACACAGACTGCCGTCTTGCATGGCCACACTTTACAAGCAGCAGAAACGCACACACTGGTGAAGCTTCACTTTAATCTACAGAGCAGCTCTGAAGGAGGAAACGTCGTCAACAAATCAGACAGGAAATAAAATCCTGTTTTTAACACAGCTGGTTCTGAACCTGCGTTCAGCTCGACTCATTAAGGAACTCATCTCAGCTCTCACAGCTTCCAATCATTTATTCAGACACCGCAGATGTTAACACACACTCTCTTTAAAAAGTGCTGGAGCGTTACGTTCTCGTTGTCCTCTGTAAATATTCTTCTGATATTTTCATCACAGCAATGATGTCGACTAACGAGTTGTGTGTGCTACAGTTTTTACAATTAACAAACACGATGCATCGAGTTTTACTGAGAGAATAATTATGATGACATAAAACAACATCAACACATCCAAACTGTCCTTCATCCAATCCAAACTGAAGTCTGAAGGCCACGTCGAGCCGTGTGGGAGGAGCTACTTCAGCTTAAATCATCAATTCTTCACTTGATTTATTAAAAGCTTTAGCATAGACAAAATGTTATCACAATGACAATAACTGCAAAAAAATGTTTGTTTTTTTTTAATTTTATGCCAAATAATAATTTGAAACCGTTTAAAATTTGCAAGAAGGAAAAAAAAAACGTACATCCCATCAAGCACCAAGAAAAGCTCCCGTTTGAAGGATTCATCGATAAGTGACGTTTATCTCTTCCATCCTCAGAAACATTTAAGGCCATTGTTTTAATTCTGTCACATCTTTAATGCAGATGAATAAATGCAAAGAATCTCCTGATGATGCTGCTGCGACATCGTTAATATGAGAAACAACAGTGGTCCTAAAATGGACCCTTGTGGATCCCCACTGTATGAAAGCTCATTAGACTCCATGCTATTTATGTTGAGGTGACGTATTCGACCAGGGAAGCGTGTTAGTCCAGGCTGTGGGGGAGGGGCCTAATGTCTCTGACAGAACCTGCTGAACACATCGATAAATTAGCGTCCTGTCGTGTCTCGGAAAAACGAGCTGACAGCTTCTACCTGACTCGTTTAGTTCACCTGTCAGATGAATAATTACAGCTCAGATGTTGTTCTGTCCATTAAAGCACAGATTGTGTTTATAACCCCCTCACACACACACACTCACACACACACACACAGCACAGTTTTCCAGATGAATGTGTGACGTTCAGTCCTGCAGGGGGGAAAACATCCGACACACTGATGACGGCCGACAGACTTGTGGCATTTTGGTGTTTTTTGACAAGAATTATCTGTGACATGAGCTGTTGTGACGGTTTCAGTTTGACGGGAACATTCAGCCTTCTGGAGAGACTGTCAGCGCTGAGATTTGTCACACAAATCACAGATTAAAAAATGATTTCATAATAATAACCATGAAAAACAGAAAGTCTGTGGAAAAACAACCATATAAAAAGGTTCCTTAAAGGACCAATCAGAGAGCAGCTCTCTTCCTGTGTGATCATGAAGGAAACATGCAGCAGCCAGTATGTCCTCCTTCTAACTTTAGATTCTGCTCCTTAATGCTCTGGATCTGATTGGACCAGAGAAGGTAGGCGGGGCTTTGAAGGCCGTTTTGGACGCCCCTGGGTTTGCCAGATATGAGAGCAGTTATCAGGTGAACAGGTGTTGCAGCGATGGAAGCGGGCAGTGGAACTGCTTCAGATAGAAGTGATTGTACCCGAGCTAAAAAGCCTCTGCATGTTTCTAATAAGCTCCAGCAGCAGAAAGCTTTACAGACCCATGAAGAGCTGGCTAAACACTGAAGCTACAGTGTCCACCACATGCAGAGCTGGCTAAACACTGAAGCTACAGTGTCCACTACATGCAGAGCTGGCTAAACACTGAAGCTACAGTGTCCACCACATGCAGAGCTGGCTAAACACTGAAGCTTCAGTGTCCACCACATGCAGAGCTGGCTAAACACTGAAGCTACAGTGTCCACCACATGCAGAGCTGGCTAAACACTGAAGCTACAGTGTACACCACATGCAGAGCTGGCTAAACACTGAAGCTACAGTGTCTCTACATGCAGAGCTGGCTAAACACTGAAGCTACAGTGTCCACCACATGATCCCTGCAGCCTTTAACATCAGGTGTTCTTGTGTTCTGTTTGTCTTCAGCTGTCCCTTTGACTGGGGTCAAACCGGGTCAAACCTGGACGGTGCTGTGAAGAAGAAATCAATAAAGTCTGAGTGTTTTCTGGTCCGAGTTATCGTTTGATGCACCTCTGTCTGCATGTTTACATGATCAATGTTTTGACACTGTCGTTTGTGATATGGCTCATTATTGGTGTCAGGGGCGTGTCTTTGTGTTGCCATGGTGTCTCAACAGGTGTCCATATTGTTTGATGTTTTTGCATCGTAGTATAAATTCTGGTTTCTTGACAACCTGAGATGCAACATAATGCGTCTAATTAATATGTCAAAATAAAAATAAACTGTGGCAGCGGTAGCCAAGCAACTCCCGTATTCTGCACAGCAACAAAAAAAAACACACGGATTCGGTCATCAGCTCATGGTGATGTAACAGCTGTTTTTAACCATTAAAAAATCATCGTCCTCGAACCGAACGAGTCGTTCTCTGAAGGAATCCTTTCTGTTCAAACTCACGTGCACCTATCAGTGATATAGACCCTTAAACATGTAAAAATAGGGCCCAGGTCTAAAAATACCTGAACGTCCCTTTAACAATAACATCACAGATCAGGTTGTGTGAAGTCGGAGCTCTTTGAAGAGCGCGATGAGTCTGCAGATTTTTGTTCCTCTCTAAGAAAGCAGAGCAGCTGATTTCAGTGAGAGAGGAGGAAATAATCAGCCGCTGCTTGTTTCTCCAGCGAGCTGCAGCGTGAACACAGCTCGGAGGACAAACCTGAACGTCCAGCAGGAAGAAGGTCATGTGACTCAACTGGGAGCAGAAAGACATGAAACACTCTGAAGGTAACAAGGTGGAGTCGTTGAAGGTCAAAGGTCAAAGGTCTGAAGCTTTGGCAGAAAAAACGACTCTCTGCCTGCGTGGTCAAAGATAATTACCACAGCACAGCTGGAGCATCTGTGCAAAATGCAAAAAAGATTTCTCCCTAAATTTTCCCACTTAAAGCAAAAAAAGCACAAATTCAGATTTTTTGCGTGGTTTGCAGAAGCTTGGACAAAAACATCCTGCCAGAATAAAAGTTTTTCTAACTGGTTAAAGTCCATCTGAAATGAAAATGAAAATCTGCTCTGCTGTTCAAATCCGAGTGATGAAACACAGAAGAACAAACAACGAGGAGAGAAATTCACATTCTGGCTGATTTCGTTTTTGCATTCATTTGTAAGTTTGTGATTATTTGTGCAGAGGCGGTGGGGGGGGGGGGAAGGGGGTGGGGGGGGGGGGGGGGGGCGCATGCCAACACGGCCTTCAGTGTATCAAATGATACCAGAACAACGACACACAGGGACTTTACAGCTCACAGAGTTATTAGTGTGCAGCACTCAGATAAAAGCGTCCGTGTGTTTGTCTTCCCTCTGTGGACTCAGACGCTCCGGCCTGCAGAACACACTCTCTGCTGCAGGTTCAACACACATAAACTAATGAATGTTTGTTTTACCACTATGTGATCTAATGTTGAAAATCAGCCAATCGAATCTTTGCATCAGGCAGTGACATCATCAGTGCGTCCCAGGCAGGCGGGAACTCGCTAACAGCTCCTTTATTCTTATTTCAAATGTCTGGTCTGGAGCCGGTGCAGGAGTCAGATTAAAAACACAAGCTGCCTCGTTGTTATGAGTCCAGTCATGATATCGTTTGATTTTTAGAATCAAAGTTAATTCTTGTATCATTTAAACTCTTCTCACTTCTTGCAGACATGAACGTGTTTGGCCCTCCGCGCTGCAGACATGAAAGGTTTCTGCAGCGCGGTGCGAGGACGCGCCCGCTGTGAAGATAAACCTGTTTGTGCTTCATATGTCCTGTTTCAAAGCTCTGAGGTTTAAGTTCTGCACTGACCCCCTGCTGTGCACTGATACCTGTGTGACCTCTGACAGGATGAAAGCAGCCACTTGCTGCTCTTTGGCACAAAATAGGAGCATTTTCCTGCAGCTAACAACAACCAGGACACGAGTGGAGCACTGAGACACTTTTATTGATTCTGAAAGTCTCCAAACTGTCCAATATGTGGAGACAGACACGACGGACAGAAAGCTAACGCGGCTCTGTGTTTCCTCCTGATGATGCTCAGAGAGTGAGTCTTCCACGTCTCGTACAGACCGGCAGACTGTTGGACAGTTTCTCTTCTTTACGTCGAGTCCACATGACATCATTTCTGAGACTTTGGACGTTTCTCTTGTCTCGTACAAGCTCAGGTTGCCCTCCTGAGAGGTAGAGGGCAGAGTTTGATGCTTAACACAGTGTGCAGGGCAGGAAGTGAAACCTCAGGAGTCATGGACAAGTTTTCATACATTTATTACAACTTGAACTGATTCAATCGCATCTTTAAAGAGGACACCTCTCCAAACAGCGCCCCCCTGTGGTCTAAATGAAACATCTGTGTTTCTGAGCTTTGGTCCAAATATAACATGAGTGAAGCAACAGAGGAGGTTTGTGACCCTGTTAGAAACCAGCTCTCTCTGAACGCTCCGTTTTGGTGTGTGTGTCTCTTTAAATGCAATAAGCCCCGCCCCCTGAGTTTTCCCAGCAGACATCGCTCCTCTGTAGAGAGAATAAAAACGACAGACCTGCTCCAAAGTTTTATAGGCTGGAGGTGGAGTCCATGGGGGGAGATATCACGGGAGGGGGAGGGGCTTATTTACCAGAATCCAACTTGTGATGTCACAAACTGAGAACATTTAAAACGGAGCGTTTCTCTCTGTGTGGTAAAGACTTACGCAGAACACAAACAAAGGACTGGATGATGTTAGTTCACATTCTGTGGGTCGATAGACGCTCAGGTTACCCAAATAAATCAGTCAAAGTGGATTTTTCATAATAAGTCCTCATAAAGTGAAGACTTGCTAAAGGCATAACTTCTGACAACACTTTCTCAGTGTTTTTATTACGCTGAGTCACTGCAGCTTGTCAGCAGAGCGACTCTCACTGCAGCTGATTACTGGAAGGGTTAACCTCTGAAAAGACGACAGCTTTGGAAGATCATCAAAATATTTCCAAATAAATCTGAGTGACCGATCGGCGAACACGGATCCTGTACAATCAAGCTCCATTCAGAGTCTGCCGAGCGTGATGCGTCCCTCGCCTCCTCCTGAAGACTTATTCCACATTCAGATCCAGTCACTCGGCTTGGAAACAGCCAGTCGGGGACTTTGTGGACCATTATGTTGCTGGTTTGAATTCCCCGACTCTGCGGGAAAGGAGCCGAGGATGGATGGAAGGAGGGACGCTCGCTGCCTCAGTGCTGTTGGTCCGCTTGATTGAAGACGTGAAACATTTTCATCCCCTCCGCTGTGAATGGCAGCTGCTCTGCTGGTTTATGTTTCATTAATCAACAACAATCCACGATGCTGCAGCAGAAGACAGAACCTCGGCCCTTTAAGTCTGCAGCTCGTGTGTGTGTGTGTGCTTCTCTGAAATTAGCAGGTTAGCTCGTGTGTGTGTGTGTGTTTATTTGAGCGAGGAGTGCAGGTTGTGCAGAACGAGTGCTGTGAAGGGAGAAAGAGAGCGAGGCACAGTCCGATAGTCCTCAGTGACTCCGACACCATCCAGTCTGAAGAAACGTCAAAACAGGTTTCAACACGCCGCAGACGGGGGAGCCTGGCAACGCCGCCGCCAGGCTCCTTTGAGGTTTTGTTAGTGTGTGTGTGTGTGTGTGTGTGTGTGTGTGTTTCTAAAGTCTTAAACTCAGAAGAAAGGCTGCTTCTCTTCTCTTCTTTGTTATTCAGTTTAATTTGTATTCAAGGAGCTGGTGGCTGTTTAAAGTGCTTTATCAGAGCTCAGACTGGCAGCTACTGTATCTGGAATACATTCTCTGTCTGCCATGTCCGTTCCCCATGGAGACCCGCTGAGATAACCACACACACACACACACACACACACACACACACGACTCTCTTTGAAATGTGCACAGCCTATCTCTGACTGGCTGCATTAAACAGACAGGTCAGGCAGGTTTTCATATCAGGAGCAAAAAAAAAAAAACACCAGAAACTTCTGTTTGCGTGTTCAGCTCTCATCATGTCTGCTACCATACAAATCAAAGCGCACCATCGTTAGCCAGCACAAACATCTAAGTGTGGGCAGGTAGCAGTCGAACGATCAACATGTTGGGAGCTATGCACGCTCTCCATGACCAGCGCAGGCTACGTACCACGCACGCTCCCCCTCGCCCACCACCTATACGATGACATGTGCGACAAGTGGATGAGGCGCCCATCTGACCCGCAGCCATACATCAACCTCTCACTCTCCATCGAACGGGACAATTATAATGCGCTGGGATTCGACCTGCTTAAAAGGACTCGGTCAGTGACACTGCCCGCCGAGCTGTCTGGTTGGCATCAGGGTCGCCAAACAGATGGGGCTGGATACGGACGACCTCATTCCCGTCTCTATGACAATGAAGGCCACCAACAACGAGGGCATACGGATCCTCGGAGCTGCCATCATCAGATTCTCGGGTGACAGTGACGACGCCCGGAGACTCGAGTCTTGCCAGGTCACGTACATGACAGACTCGTCAGACCGCATATTCCTCTCTCGTGCAGCCTGTGTGGATCTAGGCATGATCTCAGACAAGTTTCCAACACTATGAGAGTCAACCTGGCGGCCTCGGAATCATGTGACTGCCCACGGAGAGCGGAGCCACCGCCGATGCCAACCACACTCCCTGTGCCGCCAACAGAGGCGAACAGAGAGGCCCTACAGAAAAACCTGCTCAGGCTATACGCTCAGAGCACATTCAACACATGCCCCCATCAGCCTCAGCTGAGGATGTCTGGCCCGCCCCTCCGCTTGATGCTTGATGAGGATGCAACACCCGTCGCCTACCACACCCCCATTCCTATGGCCATTCACTGGCAGGATGAGGTGAAAGCGGGCCTCGCCTTGGCATGCTGGAGGAAGTGCCCGTTGGCACTCCGGTGACATGGTGTCACCGCATGGTGATTTGTGCGAAGAAAAACGGGAAACCACGGCGCACCGTCGACTTCCAGGCACTCAACAAGCACGCGTTCCGCGAGGCCCACCACACACAATCCCCGTTTCACCAAGCGAGACAGGTGCCCAGTGGGAAACGCAAGACTGTGTTCGACGCGTGGAATGGCTACCACAGCGTCCCCTTACACGAAGACGACCGCCACAAGACTACCTTCATCACCCCGTGGGGGCGCTACCGCTACCTCTCGGCCCCACAGGGCTACATGGCATCAGGCGATGGCTATTCACGGCGGTACGATGAGGTGGTCGCTAACATCTCAAAACAAAGTGTGTGGACGACACGCTGCTGTGGGCCAACACGATTGAGGAGAGCTACTTCCAGGCCATACAGTGGCTGGACGTTTGTGGACGGAACGGTATCATCCTCAACCCAGAAAAATTCGTCTTCAGTGCCCCCACGGTAGATTTTGCAGGCTTCACAATCTCTATAACTGATGTGCGGCCATGCTGCCGTTACCTGGAGGCGATCCGTGACTTCCCGCAACATCACCGATGTCAGGTCATGGTTCGGGCTGGTCAACCAGGTGGCCTATGCCTTCAGCCTGGCTGAAACAATGCAACCGTTCCGGAAGCTGCTGCAGAGCGGGGTGCGGTTCGAATGATCTCTAGAGCTGGAGGACGTCTTCCGCGCGTCGAAGGAGAGGATTGTACAGGAGATTGAGCGTGGCGTCCGTATCTTCGACAAGTCCAAACCAACGTGCCTGGCCACAGACTGGTCAAAGGAGGGCGTGGGCTATTGGCTCTTCCAGAAGCACTGCCGTTGCTTTCCAGTCAGGCCCTTCTGTTTCCCTGATGGTTGGAAGGTGACACTGGTCGGCAGCAGATTCACGCATGTGGCGGAATCCAGGTACGCACCAGTTGAGGGGGAGGCACTCGCCGACGCAGACGCCCTGGACAAGGCGTGCTACTTTGTGTTGGGCTGCAGGGACCTGATCGTGGCTGTCGACCACAAGCCACTTTTGAAGCTGCTTGGCAACAGGGCCCTTGATGACATACCCAACCCCCGCCTCTGCAACCTCAAGGAGAAAACCCTGCGCTACCGCTTCCGCATCATGCATGTCCCGGGCATGAAGAACAGAGCCTCTGATGCCATGTCACGCAGGCCGGTCGGCACTCCACTCCCATCGCCCATGGACCTCCCGGATGATGCTGCTGCCATGGCGCTCACACACGGACATCCTGTCGAGCTGAGCCGGTGAGGGACGATGCTGAAGACGGAGACCTAACGTGGTGCGCCGCAGGCCTCGAATCACTACGGTCTGTCACATGGGACCGTGTCAGAGAGGCCACAAGCAGCGACAGCGCTATACGTACACTAAAGGAGATGGCAGTGGACGGCTTCCCCACATCAAGGAGTATGATGCCAGAGGCCGTTCGAGACTTCCATCGATACCATGAGGACATCACATCCACTGATGGAGTGGTCCTCTATAAGGACATGGTGGTCATACCGCCCTCACTTCGCGATGAGGTGCTGAGTGCCCTGCATGCCGCTCACCAGGGCGTATCAATGATGACTGCCTGTGCGGAATCGTCTGTGTTCTGGCCCGGCATCACAGCTGACATTTGCTCCACTCGGAACAGTGCGCCCACTGTCACCGGATGGCGCCTTCACAGCCCGCTGCCCCACCGATTCCACCCATCCCAGCTGTTTACCCCTTCCAGGCGGTGTGATCGGACTTCACGCACAGGGGCGTTCACTACCTTGTTACAGTGGACCGCTACTCAAACTGGCCCATCATCTCTCGGTCGATGGGTGGTGATGCCGAACTCATATGCCACCTGCGTCGCATCTTTGCGACGTACGGGACCTCCAAAGAACTCGCATCAGATGGGGGTCCAGAATTCACCTCCGCCGAGACGAGGTCTTTCCTTCTGAGATGGGGCGTCCACCATCGTCTCTCGTTAGTTGCCTTCCCACACAGCAACTGCCGTGCAAAGATTGGGGTAAAGACAATGAAACGGCTTATAACCGACAATACAGGCCCGCAGGGTGGGCTTGACACGGACGCCGTGCAGAGGGCAGTTCTGCAATACAGAAATATGCCAGACCCGGACACGAAGGTTTCCCCTGCGAAGTGTGTTTTTGGTCGCCCCATCCTTGACTTCATCCCAATTCCCCCGGGGAGGTACAAACCACATACGACTTGGCGCAAGACACTGATGGCGAGAGAGGAGGCCCTCCGTGATGCCTGGGCGGAACACACCAAACGCCTCCCACCCCTGAGAGTGGGGGACTCGGTCCGCGTACAGAACCAGACTGGCTCATATCCCAACAAGTGGGACAGAACTGGCTTAGTTGTGGAGGTGTGCCAGCATGATCAGTACGTCATCAAGATTGATGGATCGGGCCGGGTGACGCTGAGGAACAGGAGATTCCTGCGCAAGTTTCACCCAGTCCGCAATGAACTACCTCCACCCCGATCAATAAACGACGATCTGGCATATCGTGTGGTGACACCGGCACCTGGCGTTGCCCTGCATGCTCAACCTCCTACTGTGGCCGGACCCTCCACTCCATCACCACTGGTACCCCCTCTGGAGTATGACCCTGGCCCAGACGTCCCTCATGCACCATCACCAGCTCGCAAGGCTTCAGCTGCCGAGCCTGATGTGTCGTTGGCGACTGGCAAAGGAACGCAGGACGGCACATTAAGCGTCCCGTTGTTTTATTTCTTGGAGTGAATTTGTATCTTTGCACCACAAGACACATTTTCATTTTCACATGGACTCAGAACGCCGCCTGGCGATGGCGTCCGCTGGATTCATCACGCGCTTTGACCAGCAGAAAGTCGACACAACACTTCAATTATCACCAGCTCTCTAAACACGCTGCTCATTCCACTTGAATCAAGCTTTTAGCACATGCCTTTAAAAAGTGTTTTTTGTTTTGCACAGATGCTCATTTGCATAAAGTGAAGCCACCCTGTTCCTTATTAACTCATCTGAGTGCTGCTTCACTCTTTGCATGTTATTGAGAATTACCCTGTTAGATCTCTTCTGTGAATGCATCGATGTCCCATCATGTTTTCTTTTTCATGTTACCAAACTAAAGCAGAAACACGAACAGACTTTAGGATTCTTCAGGAAGTTTAACACCGGTGAGGAGACGGAGGAGGAGCCGTCTCAAGCTCGTCTCTGCTGAAAATTATCACCAATGAAAACTGCAGTGGAGTCGTTGTTGCAAAGAACAAACGCTGACTCAGCACTTTTCGTTCACATATTTTTCAATAGTTTAAAGTTGTTAATTGTTGTCTGGCATAGAAAGAAAGATCCAAAATGTAAAATATTCAACTTCACGTTTAGTGATATGAAACCTTCCAGGTGTTCTTCTGTCTTCAGCCTGACGTCTCTCTTTGAATCCTTTTCTTCATGTTCTGGTTCTTTGAGCAGTCAGAGCTCCACACAGCGACGAAGAGGAACTAATAACAACAGACTGAGAGATTCCACTTCAAGCTGCAGGAAGAGAAATCAGACTGAAGCTCCGCCCCCTCAACTGTGACAAACCAGGAAACAGGCTGTTATTCTGCCTCACTCTGCAGAGACACACTGACAGACGGGCTTCGACCTGCAGACACAAACCAGCAGGACTTCCACTGAGAGAGGACAGGAGGACGAGGGGATACTGGGAATACTTGTTATACTGGGATACTGGGAATACGAACACTTCAAGCTGCTGCTGAATCCACAAACTGAACCAGAGTTTCAAAGTCAGAGTAACTCTCAGGGACGGGGAGCGGCTTCCTGTTTTTTTCTGCTGCATGTTTTGACTCTGAGGTAAAATGGCGTCCAAGTTAGAGGAAGATCTGAGCTGTCCGGTCTGCCTCGACATCTTTAAAGATCCAGTGATCCTGTCCTGCAGCCACAGCTTCTGTAGAGTGTGTGTGCAGAACTGCTGGAAGGAGAAGAAGAACCAGGAGTGTCCACTCTGTAAGAGGAGACATTCAAAGGGAGGATTACCTCCTGTCTTTGCTTTAAAGAATCTGTGTGAGAGTTTCCTGCAGGAGAGAGATCAGAGAGCTTCAGAGGATCTCTGCAGTCTGCACTCTGAGAAACTCAAACTCTTCTGTCTGGACCATCAGGAGCCGGTGTGTCACATCTGCAGAGATTCAGAGAAACACTCTGAGCACAGATTCAGACCCATCGATGAAGCTGCTCGACAGCACAAGAAGAAACTTGAGGAAACTCTGAAGCCGGTAAAGAAGAAGTTAAAGGTTTGGGAAGAAGTTAAAGTGAAGTTTGATCAAACAGCAGGACACATTCAGGTCCAGGCCCGACACACAGAGAGGCAGATTAAGGAGCAGTTTAAGAAGCTTCACCAGTTTCTAGAAGAGGAAGAGGAGGCCAGGCTGTGTGCACTGAGGGAGGAAGAGGAGCAGAAGAGTCAGAGGATGAAGGAGGAGATGGAGGCTCTGAGCAGAGAGATAGCAGCTCTTTCACTCACAGTCAGAGACACAGAGGACGAGCTGAGAGCTGCAGACGTCTCATTCCTGAAAAACTACAAGGCTGCAGTGGAAAGAGTCCAGCAGCGCCCCCTGCTGGAGGATCCACAGCTGCCCTCAGGAGCTCTGATAGACCAGGCCAAACACCTGGGCAACCTGAGCTTCAACATCTGGACCAAGATGAAGGACATGGTCTCCTACAGTCCGATCATTCTGGACCCAAACACTGCTAGTCCATACCTCATCCTGTCTGAAGATCTGACCTGTGTGAGTGGAGGACATAGTGAGCAGCTTCCTGATAATCCAGAGAGGATTGATGATGACTGCTCTGTCCTGGGCTCTGAGGGCTTTAACTCAGGGACTCACAGCTGGGACGTCCAGGTTGGAGACAGTACATACTGGTTCCTGGGAGTGTTAGCAGAGTCTGGACAGAGGAAGGGAGACATAGAGTCTGGATTATGGAGAATAGAGTTCAATGATGATAAATACACAGCATACTCTCCACCAGGTACACACACTGATCTCTCATTGAAGAAGAAGTTTCAGAGGATCAGAGTGAATCTGGACTGTAACAGAGGAAAGCTGTCGTTCTCTGATCCTGATACTAACACACACATACACACCTTCACACACACTTTCACTGACAGGATGTTTCCTTCCTTTTTCACTGGGGATGAACTCCCACTGAAGATTTTATCAGAGAAGATCTCTGTGACTGTGGAACACTAACACATGAAGAAGATGATGCTCTGACTCTCTCAGCATTGTTTGTGACTGCGTTGCCATGGTGACGGTGTTTTGTTCATTATAACTTTGAGTGTAATTAGACACCAGGTAAAATCTTGATCCTGATTGGTTGGTTTGTCGGCGTCTCTTTAAAGATAATCTGCTCAGAGTGTTTAACTGGTTAACTGTCGTCTGTTGCTTCAGCTACTGTGAACGTCTGATTTCAGACTTTTTCACTTGAACTCTGAGGAGTCCCTGAAGGCATCATCTGTATCTCTGTGTTATTACTTATTACTGTAAATAATTGCAACACAGCGTGATGAGAGAGAGAGAGGACCGATTTCTTCTCATGTTTTAGTCGTTAGGAGAGTCGGTCAGAGTTTAATCTTTTATTTTATTTTGATAGTATACGAGTAAAGGACTTTAACCTTCTTGTTGTTTTTGGGCCTGTTGTTCTCTGCTCTGCTAAATAAACTGTTTAAATCTGAAGTGACCTGACTGCTGGTTGTTCTTGGGAGTGGGAAGAGTGGGAGCACTTATTATGTGGGTTCTCCGGGAACAAAACAGTGCTGCATTAAGACAGTATTTAAAGTCAGGGTCTGTGATTTCCTCCTGATACACTGTTTTAATATGTTGGTTGAACTTGTCTTTAGGTCCTGACAGAAATTAATAACTCAGGTTCTCTGGAAAAGGAACAAAGTAAATCCATCGTCTGTATCAGAAAATGACCAACCTGCCTTTAACCTCCGAGCTGAATGACATCACACCCGTGTTGAAGGAAACCAAACAGTCAAAAATAATTCATCTCCAAACTGTCAAAAGGAAAAACTGTCCAAAGATGATTCACTTTGAAAGCTGCGACTACTTGACCTTCAGTGCACATGTCTGTTAATAATTAAGATAGATAGATAGATAGATAGATAGATAGATAGATAGATAGATAGATAGATAGATAGATAGATAGATAGATAGATAGATAGATAGATAGATAGATAGATAGATAGATAGATAGATAGATAGATAGATAGATAGATAGATAGATAGATAGATAGATAGATAGATAGATAGATAGACAGATAGATAGATAGATAGATAGATGTGAGTACAGTCATTAAACAGTCAATGCAGGGATGCAGACTGGGCCAATAAAGTGCTCAGCAACATAAAGGAGCAGTGATTAGCATTAAGTGTCCAAAACAATAAGGTGAAACCAGGAGTGATTAGGGTGATTATCATTAAAGTACCCAACTATTGAGGAGCAGATTAGCATTAAGTGTTGAAGACAATAGAGTGACTCTTGACCTAGTTAGAGTGATCATGTCAGCCATTACAGATGTAGCATAACACAACAGTAGGATGAAACCAGACATGATTAGGGTGATTATCATTAAAGTGACCAGTGCTCAGTAAGGTGACTATCAATATGCATTAAAGTGTCCAACTGGGGGCTGACTCTGAGGTCAGCAGCGCAGGTGAGGAGTGAGAAAAAAAGTGAAAAATGAGTCCAGGGTTCACCGTGCGCTTCTTCCCTGCCGTGACAGTGAAGTGTTGTACAGTCTTATGGCCTATAGGGGGACAAAAGAGTTCTTGAGTCTGTCCGTGGAGCACGACTGTGACAGCAGTCTGTCACTGAACATGCTCCTCTGCCCGGTGAAGGTGCTGTGCAGAGGGTGGTGTGTGTTGTCCATGATGGAGAGCATTTTGTCCAGAGTCCTCCTCTCTACCACTGTCACCAGTGAGTCCAGCTCTGTACCCACCACAGAGCCGGCCCTTCTCACCAAAGAGTCCAGCTCTGTACCCACCACAGAGCCGGCCCTCCTCACCAGTGAGTCCAGCTCTGTACCCACCACAGAGCCGGCCCTCCTCACCAGTCTGTCCAGGTGTGCTGCGTCCCTCTTCTTGCAGCTTCCTCCCCAGCACACCACGGCGTAGAAGAGGACGCTGGACACCACAGACTGGTAGAACATCTGCAGCAGCTTTTTGCAGATGTTGAAGGACCCCAGCCTTCTCAGGAAGTACAGACGGCTCTGTCCCTTCCTGCAGGTAGTTTCCATGTTAGGCGACCAGTCCAGCTTGTCATCCAGCTGCAGCCCCAGATACCCGTAGGTCCTTACCACCTCCACGTCGACCCCCCGATGGAAACAGGTTCTAGATGTGGTTTGTTCCTTCGGAAGTCCACCACCATCTCCTTGGTCTTGGAGGTGTTTAGCTGCAGATGGTTGGCACTGCACCACGTCACAAAGTCCTCGATCAGGCTCCTGTACTCCTCCTCCTGTCCATCCCTGACACAAGCAACTATCGCAGTGTCGTCCGAGTATTTCTGCATGTGGCAGAGCTCAGAGTTATACTGGAAGTCCGAGGTGTACAGGGTGAACAGGACAGGGGAGAGGACAGTCCCCTGTGGTGCTCCGGTGCTGCTGACCACAGTGTCAGATGTGCAGTCCTTCAGTCTGACGTACTGTGGTCTCTCTTTGAGGTAGTATCAAGCTTTTAGCACATGCCTTTAAAAAGTGTTTTTTGTTTTGCACAGATGCTCATTTGCATAAAGTGAATCCATCCTGTTCCTTATTAACTCATCTGAGTGCTGCTTCACTCTTTGCATGTTATTGAGAATTGCCCTGTTAGATCTCTTCTGTGAATGCATCGATGTCCCATCATGTTTTCTTTTTCATGTTACCAAACTAAAGCAGAAGCACGAACAGACTTTAGGATTCTTCAGGAAGTTTAACACCGGTGAGGAGACGGAGGAGGAGCCGTCTCAAGCTCGTCTCTGCTGAAAATTATCACCAATGAAAACTGCAGTGGAGTCGTTACTGCAAAGAACAAAAGCTGACTCAGCACTTTTCGTTCACATATTTTTCAATAGTTTAAAGTTGTTAATTGTTGTCTGGCAGAGAAAGAAAGATCCAAAATGTGGTATTCAACTTCACGTTTAGTGATATGAAACCTTCCAGGTGTTCTTCTGTCTTCAGCCTGACGTCTCTCTTTGAATCCTTTTCTTCATGTTCTGGTTCTTTGAGCAGTCAGAGCTCCACACAGCGATGAAGAGGAACTAATAACAACAGACTGAGAGATTCCACTTCAAGCTGCAGGAAGAGAAATCAGACTGAAGCTCCGCCCCCTCAACTGTGACAAACCAGGAAACAGGCTGTTATTCTGCCTCACTCTGCAGAGACACACTGACAGACGGGCTTCGACCTGCAGACACAAACCAGCAGGACTTCCACTGAGAGAGGACAGGAGGACGAGGGGATACTGGGAATACTTGTTATACTGGGATACTGGGAATACGAACACTTCAAGCTGCTGCTGAATCCACAAACTGAACCAGAGTTTCAAAGTCAGAGTAACTCTCAGGGACGGGGAGCGGCTTCCTGTTTTTTTCTGCTGCATGTTTTGACTCTGAGGTAAAATGGCGTCCAAGTTAGAGGAAGATCTGAGCTGTCCGATCTGCCTCGACATCTTTAAAGATCCAGTGATCCTGTCCTGCAGCCACAGCTTCTGTAGAGTGTGTGTGCAGAACTGCTGGAAGGAGAAGAAGAACCAGGAGTGTCCACTCTGTAAGAGGAAACATTCAAAGGGAGGATTACCTCCTGTCTTTGCTTTAAAGAATCTGTGTGAGAGTTTCCTGCAGGAGAGAGATCAGAGAGCTTCAGAGGATCTCTGCAGTCTGCACTCTGAGAAACTCAAACTCTTCTGTCTGGACCATCAGGAGCCGGTGTGTCACATCTGCAGAGATTCAGAGAAACACTCTGAGCACAGATTCAGACCCATCGATGAAGCTGCTCGACAGCACAAGAAGAAACTTGAGGAAACTCTGAAGCCGGTAAAGAAGAAGTTAAAGGTTTGGGAAGAAGTTAAAGTGAAGTTTGATCAAACAGCAGGACACATTCAGGTCCAGGCCCGACACACAGAGAGGCAGATTAAGGAGCAGTTTAAGAAGCTTCACCAGTTTCTAGAAGAGGAAGAGGAGGCCAGGCTGTGTGCACTGAGGGAGGAAGAGGAGCAGAAGAGTCAGAGGATGAAGGAGGAGATGGAAGCTCTGAGCAGAGAGATAGCAGCTCTTTCACTCACAGTCAGAGACACAGAGGACGAGCTGAGAGCTGCAGACGTCTCATTCCTGAAAAACTACAAGGCTGCAGTGGAAAGAGTCCAGCAGCGCCCCCTGCTGGAGGATCCACAGCTGCCCTCAGGAGCTCTGATAGACCAGGCCAAACACCTGGGCAACCTGAGCTTCAACATCTGGACCAAGATGAAGGACATGGTCTCCTACAGTCCGATCATTCTGGACCCAAACACTGCTAGTCCATACCTCATCCTGTCTGAAGATCTGACCTGTGTGAGTGGAGGACATAGTGAGCAGCTTCCTGATAATCCAGAGAGGATTGATGATGACTGCTCTGTCCTGGGCTCTGAGGGCTTTAACTCAGGGACTCACAGCTGGGACGTCCAGGTTGGAGACAGTACATACTGGTTCCTGGGAGTGTTAGCAGAGTCTGGACAGAGGAAGGGAGACATAGAGTCTGGATTATGGAGAATAGAGTTCGATGATGATAAATACACAGCATACTCTCCACCAGGTACACACACTGATCTCTCATTGAAGAAGAAGTTTCAGAGGATCAGAGTGAATCTGGACTGTAACAGAGGAAAGCTGTCGTTCTCTGATCCTGATACTAACACACACATACACACCTTCACACACACTTTCACTGACAGGATGTTTCCTTCCTTTTTCACTGGGGATGAACTCCCACTGAAGATTTTATCAGAGAAGATCTCTGTGACTGTGGAACACTAACACATGAAGAAGATGATGCTCTGACTCTCTCAGCATTGTTTGTGACTGCGTTGTCATGGTGACGGTGTGTGTTTTGTTCATTATAACTTTGAGTGTAATTAGACACCAGGTAAAATCTTGATCCTGATTGGTTGGTTTGTCGGCGTCTCTTTAAAGATAATCTGCTCAGAGTGTTTAACTGGTTAACTGTCGTCTGTTGCTTCAGCTACTGTGAACGTCTGATTTCAGACTTTTTCACTTGAACTCTGAGGAGTCCCTGAAGGCATCATCTGTATCTCTGTGTGCTTACTTATTACTGTAAATAATTGCAACACAGCGTGATGAGAGAGAGAGAGGACCGATTTCTTCTCATGTTTTAGTCGTTAGGAGAGTCGGTCAGAGTTTAATCTTTTATTTTATTTTGATAGTATACGAGTAAAGGACTTTAACCTTCTTGTTGTTTTTGGGCCTGTTGTTCTCTGCTCTGCTAAATAAACTGTTTAAATCTGAAGTGACCTGACTGCTGGTTGTTCTTGGGAGTGGGAAGAGTGGGAGCACTTATTATGTTGGTTCTCCGGGAACAAAACAGTGCTGCATTAAGACAGTATTTAAAGTCAGGGTCTGTGATTTCCTCCTGATACACTGTTTTAATATGTTGGTTGAACTTGTCTTTAGGTCCTGACAGAAATTAATAACTCAGGTTCTCTGGAAAAGGAACAAAGTAAATCCATCGTCTGTATCAGAAAATGACCAACCTGCCTTTAACCTCAGAGCTGAATGACATCACACCCGTGTTGAAGGAAACCAAACAGTCAAAAATAATTCATCTCCAAACTGTCAAAAGGAAAAACTGTCCAAAGATGATTCACTTTGAAAGCTGCGACTACTTGACCTTCAGTGCACATGTCTGTTAATAATTAAGATAGATAGATAGATAGATAGATAGATAGATAGATAGATAGATAGATAGATAGATAGATAGATAGATAGATAGATAGATAGATAGATAGATAGATAGATAGATAGATAGATAGATAGATAGATAGATAGATAGATAGATAGATAGATAGATAGATAGATAGATAGATAGATAGATGTGAGTACAGTCATTAAACAGTCAATGCAGGGATGCAGACTGGGCCAATAAAGTGCTCAGCAACATAAAGGAGCAGTGATTAGCATTAAGTGTCCAAAACAATAAGGTGAAACCAGGAGTGATTAGGGTGATTATCATTAAAGTACCCAACTATTGAGGAGCAGATTAGCATTAAGTGTTGAAGACAATAGAGTGACTCTTGACCTAGTTAGAGTGATCATGTCAGCCATTACAGATGTAGCATAACACAACAGTAGGATGAAACCAGACATGATTAGGGTGATTATCATTAAAGTGACCAGTGCTCAGTAAGGTGACTATCAATATGCATTAAAGTGTCCAACTGGGGGCTGACTCTGAGGTCAGCAGTGCAGATGAGGAATGAGAAAAAAAGTGAAAAATGAGTCCAGGGTTCACCGTGCGCTTCTTCCCTGCCGTGACAGTGAAGTGTTGTACAGTCTGATGGCCAGGGGGACAAAAGAGTTCTTGAGTCTGTCCGTGGAGCACGACTGTGACAGCAGTCTGTCACTGAACATGCTCATCTGCCCGGTGAAGGTGCTGTGCAGAGGGTGGTGTGTGTTGTCCATGATGGAGAGCATTTTGTCCAGAGTCCTCCTCTCTACCACTGTCACCAGTGAGTCCAGCTCTGTACCCACCACAGAGCCGGCCCTCCTCACCAAAGAGTCCAGCTCTGTACCCACCACAGAGCCGGCCCTCCTCACCAGTGAGTCCAGCTCTGTACCCACCACAGAGCCGGCCCTCCTCACCAGTCTGTCCAGGCGTGCTGCGTCCCTCTTCTTGCAGCTTCCTCCCCAGCACACCACGGCGTAGAAGAGGACGCTGGACACCACAGACTGGTAGAACATCTGCAGCAGCTTTTTGCAGATGTTGAAGGACCCCAGCCTTCTCAGGAAGTACAGACGGCTCTGTCCCTTCCTGCAGGTAGTGTCCATGTTAGGCGACCAGTCCAGCTTGTCATCCAGCTGCAGCCCCAGATACCCGTAGGTCCTTACCACCTCCACGTCGACCCCCCGATGGAAACAGGTTCTAGATGTGGTTTGTTCCTTCGGAAGTCCACCACCATCTCCTTGGTCTTGGAGGTGTTTAGCTGCAGATGGTTGGCACTGCACCACGTCACAAAGTCCTCGATCAGGCTCCTGTACTCCTCCTCCTGTCCATCCCTGACACAAGCAACTATCGCAGTGTCGTCCGAGTATTTCTGCATGTGGCAGAGCTCAGAGTTATACTGGAAGTCCGAGGTGTACAGGGTGAACAGGACAGGGGAGAGGACAGTCCCCTGTGGTGCTCCGGTGCTGCTGACCACAGTGTCAGATGTGCAGTCCTTCAGTCTGACGTACTGTGGTCTCTCTTTGAGGTAGTATCAAGCTTTTAGCACATGCCTTTAAAAAGTGTTTTTTGTTTTGCACAGATGCTCATTTGCATAAAGTGAATCCATCCTGTTCCTTATTAACTCATCTGAGTGCTGCTTCACTCTTTGCATGTTATTGAGAATTGCCCTGTTAGATCTCTTCTGTGAATGCATCGATGTCCCATCATGTTTTCTTTTTCATGTTACCAAACTAAAGCAGAAGCACGAACAGACTTTAGGATTCTTCAGGAAGTTTAACACCGGTGAGGAGACGGAGGAGGAGCCGTCTCAAGCTCGTCTCTGCTGAAAATTATCACCAATGAAAACTGCAGTGGAGTCGTTGTTGCAAAGAACAAACGCTGACTCAGCACTTTTCGTTCACATATTTTTCAATAGTTTAAAGTTGTTAATTGTTGTCTGGCATAGAAAGAAAGATCCAAAATGTAAAATATTCAACTTCACGTTTAGTGATATGAAACCTTCCAGGTGTTCTTCTGTCTTCAGCCTGACGTCTCTCTTTGAATCCTTTTCTTCATGTTCTGGTTCTTTGAGCAGTCAGAGCTCCACACAGCGACGAAGAGGAACTAATAACAACAGACTGAGAGATTCCACTTCAAGCTGCAGGAAGAGAAATCAGACTGAAGCTCCGCCCCCTCAACTGTGACAAACCAGGAAACAGGCTGTTATTCTGCCTCACTCTGCAGAGACACACTGACAGACGGGCTTCGACCTGCAGACACAAACCAGCAGGACTTCCACTGAGAGAGGACAGGAGGACGAGGGGATACTGGGAATACTTGTTATACTGGGATACTGGGAATACGAACACTTCAAGCTGCTGCTGAATCCACAAACTGAACCAGAGTTTCAAAGTCAGAGTAACTCTCAGGGACGGGGAGCGGCTTCCTGTTTTTTTCTGCTGCATGTTTTGACTCTGAGGTAAAATGGCGTCCAAGTTAGAGGAAGATCTGAGCTGTCCGATCTGCCTCGACATCTTTAAAGATCCAGTGATCCTGTCCTGCAGCCACAGCTTCTGTAGAGTGTGTGTGCAGAACTGCTGGAAGGAGAAGAAGAACCAGGAGTGTCCACTCTGTAAGAGGAAACATTCAAAGGGAGGATTACCTCCTGTCTTTGCTTTAAAGAATCTGTGTGAGAGTTTCCTGCAGGAGAGAGATCAGAGAGCTTCAGAGGATCTCTGCAGTCTGCACTCTGAGAAACTCAAACTCTTCTGTCTGGACCATCAGGAGCCGGTGTGTCACATCTGCAGAGATTCAGAGAAACACTCTGAGCACAGATTCAGACCCATCGATGAAGCTGCTCGACAGCACAAGAAGAAACTTGAGGAAACTCTGAAGCCGGTAAAGAAGAAGTTAAAGGTTTGGGAAGAAGTTAAAGTGAAGTTTGATCAAACAGCAGGACACATTCAGGTCCAGGCCCGACACACAGAGAGGCAGATTAAGGAGCAGTTTAAGAAGCTTCACCAGTTTCTAGAAGAGGAAGAGGAGGCCAGGCTGTGTGCACTGAGGGAGGAAGAGGAGCAGAAGAGTCAGAGGATGAAGGAGGAGATGGAAGCTCTGAGCAGAGAGATAGCAGCTCTTTCACTCACAGTCAGAGACACAGAGGACGAGCTGAGAGCTGCAGACGTCTCATTCCTGAAAAACTACAAGGCTGCAGTGGAAAGAGTCCAGCAGCGCCCCCTGCTGGAGGATCCACAGCTGCCCTCAGGAGCTCTGATAGACCAGGCCAAACACCTGGGCAACCTGAGCTTCAACATCTGGACCAAGATGAAGGACATGGTCTCCTACAGTCCGATCATTCTGGACCCAAACACTGCTAGTCCATACCTCATCCTGTCTGAAGATCTGACCTGTGTGAGTGGAGGACATAGTGAGCAGCTTCCTGATAATCCAGAGAGGATTGATGATGACTGCTCTGTCCTGGGCTCTGAGGGCTTTAACTCAGGGACTCACAGCTGGGACGTCCAGGTTGGAGACAGTACATACTGGTTCCTGGGAGTGTTAGCAGAGTCTGGACAGAGGAAGGGAGACATAGAGTCTGGATTATGGAGAATAGAGTTCGATGATGATAAATACACAGCATACTCTCCACCAGGTACACACACTGATCTCTCAGTGAAGAAGAAGTTTCAGAGGATCAGAGTGAATCTGGACTGTAACAGAGGAAAGCTGTCGTTCTCTGATCCTGATACTAACACACACATACACACCTTCACACACACTTTCACTGACAGGATGTTTCCTTCCTTTTTCACTGGGGATGAACTCCCACTGAAGATTTTATCAGAGAAGATCTCTGTGACTGTGGAACACTAACACATGAAGAAGATGATGCTCTGACTCTCTCAGCATTGTTTGTGACTGCGTTGTCATGGTGACGGTGTGTGTTTTGTTCATTATAACTTTGAGTGTAATTAGACACCAGGTAAAATCTTGATCCTGATTGGTTGGTTTGTCGGCGTCTCTTTAAAGATAATCTGCTCAGAGTGTTTAACTGGTTAACTGTCGTCTGTTGCTTCAGCTACTGTGAACGTCTGATTTCAGACTTTTTCACTTGAACTCTGAGGAGTCCCTGAAGGCATCATCTGTATCTCTGTGTGATTACTTATTACTGTAAATAATTGCAACACAGCGTGATGAGAGAGAGAGAGGACCGATTTCTTCTCATGTTTTAGTCGTTAGGAGAGTCGGTCAGAGTTTAATCTTTTATTTTATTTTGATAGTATACGAGTAAAGGACTTTAACCTTCTTGTTGTTTTTGGGCCTGTTGTTCTCTGCTCTGCTAAATAAACTGTTTAAATCTGAAGTGACCTGACTGCTGGTTGTTCTTGGGAGTGGGAAGAGTGGGAGCACTTATTATGTTGGTTCTCCGGGAACAAAACAGTGCTGCATTAAGACAGTATTTAAAGTCAGGGTCTGTGATTTCCTCCTGATACACTGTTTTAATATGTTGGTTGAACTTGTCTTTAGGTCCTGACAGAAATTAATAACTCAGGTTCTCTGGAAAAGGAACAAAGTAAATCCATCGTCTGTATCAGAAAATGACCAACCTGCCTTTAACCTCCGAGCTGAATGACATCACACCCGTGTTGAAGGAAACCAAACAGTCAAAAATAATTCATCTCCAAACTGTCAAAAGGAAAAACTGTCCAAAGATGATTCACTTTGAAAGCTGCGACTACTTGACCTTCAGTGCACATGTCTGTTAATAATTAAGATAGATAGATAGATAGATAGATAGATAGATAGATAGATAGATAGATAGATAGATAGATAGATAGATAGATAGATAGATAGATAGATAGATAGATAGATAGATAGATAGATAGATAGATAGATAGATAGATAGATAGATAGATAGATAGATAGATAGATGTGAGTACAGTCATTAAACAGTCAATGCAGGGATGCAGACTGGGCCAATAAAGTGCTCAGCAACATAAAGGAGCAGTGATTAGCATTAAGTGTCCAAAACAATAAGGTGAAACCAGGAGTGATTAGGGTGATTATCATTAAAGTACCCAACTATTGAGGAGCAGATTAGCATTAAGTGTTGAAGACAATAGAGTGACTCTTGACCTAGTTAGAGTGATCATGTCAACCATTACAGATGTAGCATAACACAACAGTAGGATGAAACCAGACATGATTAGGGTGATTATCATTAAAGTGACCAGTGCTCAGTAAGGTGACTATCAATATGCATTAAAGTGTCCAACTGGGGGCTGACTCTGAGGTCAGCAGTGCAGATGAGGAATGAGAAAAAAAGTGAAAAATGAGTCCAGGGTTCACCGTGCGCTTCTTCCCTGCCGTGACAGTGAAGTGTTGTACAGTCTGATGGCCTATAGGGGGACAAAAGAGTTCTTGAGTCTGTCCGTGGAGCACGACTGTGACAGCAGTCTGTCACTGAACATGCTCCTCTGCCCGGTGAAGGTGCTGTGCAGAGGGTGGTGTGTGTTGTCCATGATGGAGAGCATTTTGTCCAGAGTCCTCCTCTCTACCACTGTCACCAGTGAGTCCAGCTCTGTACCCACCACAGAGCCGGCCCTTCTCACCAAAGAGTCCAGCTCTGTACCCACCACAGAGCCGGCCCTCCTCACCAGTGAGTCCAGCTCTGTACCCCCCACAGAGCCGGCCCTCCTCACCAGTCTGTCCAGGCGTGCTGCGTCCCTCTTCTTGCAGCTTCCTCCCCAGCACACCACGGCGTAGAAGAGGACGCTGGACACCACAGACTGGTAGAACATCTGCAGCAGCTTTTTGCAGATGTTGAAGGACCCCAGCCTTCTCAGGAAGTACAGACGGCTCTGTCCCTTCCTGCAGGTAGTGTCCATGTTAGGCGACCAGTCCAGCTTGTCATCCAGCTGCAGCCCCAGATACCCGTAGGTCCTTACCACCTCCACGTCGACCCCCCGATGGAAACAGGTTCTAGATGTGGTTTGTTCCTTCGGAAGTCCACCACCATCTCCTTGGTCTTGGAGGTGTTTAGCTGCAGATGGTTGGCACTGCACCACGTCACAAAGTCCTCGATCAGGCTCCTGTACTCCTCCTCCTGTCCATCCCTGACACAAGCAACTATCGCAGTGTCGTCCGAGTATTTCTGCATGTGGCAGAGCTCAGAGTTATACTGGAAGTCCGAGGTGTACAGGGTGAACAGGACAGGGGAGAGGACAGTCCCCTGTGGTGCTCCGGTGCTGCTGACCACAGTGTCAGATGTGCAGTCCTTCAGTCTGACGTACTGTGGTCTCTCTGTGAGGTAGTATCAAGCTTTTAGCACATGCCTTTAAAAAGTGTTTTTTGTTTTGCACAGATGCTCATTTGCATAAAGTGAATCCATCCTGTTCCTTATTAACTCATCTGAGTGCTGCTTCACTCTTTGCATGTTATTGAGAATTGCCCTGTTAGATCTCTTCTGTGAATGCATCGATGTCCCATCATGTTTTCTTTTTCATGTTACCAAACTAAAGCAGAAGCACGAACAGACTTTAGGATTCTTCAGGAAGTTTAACACCGGTGAGGAGACGGAGGAGGAGCCGTCTCAAGCTCGTCTCTGCTGAAAATTATCACCAATGAAAACTGCAGTGGAGTCGTTACTGCAAAGAACAAAAGCTGACTCAGCACTTTTCGTTCACATATTTTTCAATAGTTTAAAGTTGTTAATTGTTGTCTGGCAGAGAAAGAAAGATCCAAAATGTGGTATTCAACTTCACGTTTAGTGATATGAAACCTTCCAGGTGTTCTTCTGTCTTCAGCCTGACGTCTCTCTTTGAATCCTTTTCTTCATGTTCTGGTTCTTTGAGCAGTCAGAGCTCCACACAGCGATGAAGAGGAACTAATAACAACAGACTGAGAGATTCCACTTCAAGCTGCAGGAAGAGAAATCAGACTGAAGCTCCGCCCCCTCAACTGTGACAAACCAGGAAACAGGCCGTTATTCTGCCTCACTCTGCAGAGACACACTGACAGACGGGCTTCGACCTGCAGACACAAACCAGCAGGACTTCCACTGAGAGAGGACAGGAGGACGAGGGGATACTGGGAGTACTTGTTATACTGGGATACTGGGAATACGAACACTTCAAGCTGCTGCTGAATCCACAAACTGAACCAGAGTTTCAAAGTCAGAGTAACTCTCAGGGACGGGGAGCGGCTTCCTGTTTTTTTCTGCTGCGTGTTTTGACTCTGAGGTAAAATGGCGTCCAAGTTAGAGGAAGATCTGAGCTGTCCGATCTGCCTCGACATCTTTAAAGATCCAGTGATGCTGTCCTGCAGCCACAGCTTCTGTAGAGTGTGTGTGCAGGACTGCTGGAAGGAGAAGGAGAACCAGGACTGTCCACTCTGTAAGAGGAGACATTCAAAGGAAGAATTACCTTCTGTCTTTGCTTTAAAGAATCTGTGTGAGAGTTTCCAGCAGGAGAGAGATCAGAGATCTTCAGAGGATCTCTGCAGTCTGCACTCTGAGAAACTCAAACTCTTCTGTCTGGACCATCAGGAGCCGGTGTGTGTCGTCTGCAGAGATTCACAGAAACACTCTGAGCACAGATTCAGACCCATCGATGAAGCTGCTGAAGAACACAAGAAGAAACTTCAGGAAACTCTGAAGCCGGTAAAGAAGAAGTTAAAGGTTTGTGAAGAAGTTAAAGTGAAGTTTGATCAAACAGCAGGACACATTCAGGTCCAGGCCCGACACACAGAGAGGCAGATTAAGGAGCAGTTTAAGAAGCTTCACCAGTTTCTAGAAGAGGAAGAGGAGGCCAGGCTGTGTGCACTGAGGGAGGAAGAGGAGCAGAAGAGTCAGAGGATGAAGGAGGAGATGGAGGCTCTGAGCAGAGAGATAGCAGCTCTTTCACTCACAGTCAGAGACACAGAGGACGAGCTGAGAGCTGCAGACGTCTCATTCCTGAAAAACTACAAGGCTGCAGTGGAAAGAGTCCAGCAGCGCCCCCTGCTGGAGGATCCACAGCTGCCCTCAGGAGCTCTGATAGACCGGGCCAAACACCTGGGCAACCTGAGCTTCAACATCTGGACCAAGATGAAGGACATGGTCTCCTACAGTCCGCTCATTCTGGACCCAAACACTGCTCATCCTGTCCTCATCCTGTCTGAAGATCTGACCTGTGTGAGTCTAAGAGGACAGAGACAGCAGCTTCCTGATAATCCAGAGAGGTTTGATGATGACTGGTCTGTCCTGGGCTCTGAGGGCTTTAACTCAGGGACTCACAGCTGGGACGTCCAGGTTGGAGACAGTACAGGCTGGTTTCTGGGAGTGTTACCAGAGTCTGTACAGAGGAAGGGACGCATACAGACTGGATTATGGACAATATGGTTCTATGATGGTGAATACAGAACATACTCTCCACCATGTACAAACACTGAGCTCTCAGTGAAGAAGAATCCTCAGAGGATCAGAGTGAATCTGGACTGTAACAGAGGAAAGCTGTCGTTCTCTGATCCTGATACTAACACACACATACACACCTTCACACACACTTTCACTGACAGGATGTTTCCTTACATTAACACTTGGGATGAACTGAAGATTTTACCAGAGAAGATCTCTGTGACTGTGGAACACTAACACATGAAGATGATGATCTGACTCTCTCAGCATTGTTTGTGACTGCGTTGTCATGGTGACGGTGTTTTGTTCATTATAACTTTGAGTGCAATTAGACAGCAGGTGAAAGCTTGCTCCTGATTGGTCGGTTTGTCGGCGTCTCTTTAAAGATAATCTGCTCAGAGTGTTTAACTGGTTAACTGTCGTCTGTTGCTTCAGCTGCTGTGAACGTCTGATTTCAGACTTTTTCACCTGAACTCTGAGGAGTCCCTGAAGGCATCATCTGTATCTCTGTGTGATTACTTATTACTGAAAATAATTGCAACACAGCGTGATGAGAGAGAGAGGACCGATTTCTTCTCACGTTTTAGTCGTTAGGAGAGTCGGTCAGAGTTTAATCTTTTATTTTATTTTGATAGTATACGAGTAAAGGACTTTAACCTTCTTGTTGTTGATTTGGCCTGTTGTTCTCTGCTCTGCTAAATAAACTGTTTAAATCTGAAGTGACCTGACTGCTGGTTGTTCTTGGGAGTGGGAAGAGTGGGAGCACTTATTATGTTGGTTCTCCGGGAACAAAACAGTGCTGCATTAAGACGGTATTTAAAGTCAGGGTCTGTGATTTCCTCCTGATACACCTTTTTAATATGTTGGTTGAACTTGTCTTTAGGTCCTGACAGAAATTAATAACTGAGGTTCTCTGGAAAAGGAACAAAGTAAATCCATCGTCTGTATCAGAAAATGACCAACCTGCCTTTAACCTCAGAGCTGAATGACATCACACCCGTGTTGAAGGAAACCAAACAGTCAAAAATAATTCATCTCCAAACTGTCAAAAGGAAAAACTGTCCAAAGATGATTCACTTTGAAAGCTGCGACTACTTGACCTTCAGTGCACATGTCTGTTAATAATTAAGATAGATAGATAGATAGATAGATAGATAGATAGATAGATAGATAGATAGATAGATAGATAGATAGATAGATAGATAGATAGATAGATAGATAGATAGATAGATAGATAGATAGATAGATAGATAGATAGATAGATAGATAGATAGATAGATAGATAGATAGATAGATAGATAGATAGATGTGAGTACAGTCATTAAACAGTCAATGCAGGGATGCAGACTGGGCCATTAAAGTGCTCAGCAACATAAAGGAGCAGTGATTAGCATTAAGTGTCCAAAACAATAAGGTGAAACCAGGAGTGATTAGGGTGATTGCCATTAAAGTACCCAACTATTGAGGAGCAGATTAGCATTAAGTGTCAAAGACAATAGAGTGAAACTTGACCTAATTAGGGTGATCATGTCAACCATTACAGATGTAGCATAACACAACAGTAGGATGGAAACAGACATGATTAGGGTGATTATCATTAAAGTGACCAGTGCTCAGTAAGGTGACTATCAATATGCATTAAAGTGTCCAACTGGAGGCTGACTCTGAGGTCAGCAGTGCAGATGAGGAGTAAGAAAAAGTGAAAAATGAGTCCAGGATTCACCGTGTGCTTCTTCCCTGCCGTGACAGTGAAGTGTTGTACAGTCTGATGGCCTATAGGGGGACAAAAGAGTTCTTGAGTCTGTCCGTGGAGCACGACTGTGACAGCAGCCTGTCACTGAACATGCTCCTCTGCCCGGTGAAGGTGCTGTGCAGAGGGTGGTGTGTGTTGTCCATGATGGAGAGCATTTTGTCCAGAGACCTCCTCTCTACCACTGTCACCAGTGAGTCCAGCTCTGTACCCACCACAGAGCCGGCCCTCCTCACCAGTCTGTCCAGGCGTGCTGCGTCCCTCTTCTTGCAGCTTCCTCCCCAGCACACCACGGCGTAGAAGAGGACGCTGGACACCACAGACTGGTAGAACATCTGCAGCAGCTTTTTGCAGATGTTGAAGGACCCCAGCCTTCTCAGGAAGTACAGACGACTCTGTCCCTTCCTGCAGGTAGTGTCCATGTTAGGCGACCAGTCCAGCTTGTCATCCAGCTGCAGCCCCAGGTACCCGTAGGTCCTGACCACCTCCACGTCGACCCCCCCGATGGAAACAGGTTCTAGATGTGGTTTGTTCCTTCGGAAGTCCACCACCATCTCCTTGGTCTTGGAGGTGTTTAGCTGCAGATGGTTGGCACTGCACCACGTCACAAAGTCCTTGATCAGCCTCCTGTACTCCTCCTCCTGTCCATCCCTGACACAAGCAACTATCGCAGTGTCGTCCGAGTATTTCTGCATGTGGCAGAGCTCAGAGTTATACTGGAAGTCAGAGGTGTACAGGATGAACAGGACAGGGGAGAGGACAGTCCCCTGTGGTGCTCCGGTGCTGCTGACCACAGTGTCAGATGTGCTTCAGTCTGACGTACTGTGGTCTCTCTGTGAGGTAGTATCAAGCTTTTAGCACATGCCTTTAAAAAGTGTTTTGTTGTTTTGCACAGATGCTCATTTGCATAAAGTGAAGCCATCCTGTTCCTTATTAACTCATCTGAGTGCTGCTTCACTCTCTGCATGTTATTGAGAATGACCCTGTTAGATCTCTTCTGTGAATGCATCGATGTCCCATCATGTTTTCTTTTTCATGTTACCAAACTAAAGCAGAAGCACGAACAGACTTTAGGATTCTTCAGGAAGTTTAACACCGGTGAGGAGACGGAGGAGGAGCCGTCTCAAGCTCGCCTCTGCTGAAAATTATCACCAATCACACCAATGAAAACTGCAGTGGAGTCGTTGCTGCAAAGAACAAACGCTGACTCAGCACTTTTCGTTCACATATTTTTCAATAGTTTAAAGTTGTTAATTGTTGTCTGGCAGAGAAAGAAAGATCCAAAATGTGGTATTGAACTTCACGTTTAGTGATATGAAACCTTCCAGGTGTTCTTCTGTCTTCAGCCTGACGTCTCTCTTTGAATCCTTTTCTTCATGTTCTGGTTCTTTGAGCAGTCAGAGCTCCACACAGCGACGAAGAGGAACTAATAACAACAGACTGAGAGATTCCACTTCAAGCTGCAGGAAGAGAAATCAGACTGAAGCTCCGCCCCCTCAACTGTGACAAACCAGGAAACAGGCCGTTATTCTGCCTCACTCTGCAGAGACACACTGACAGACGGGCTTCGACCTGCAGACACAAACCAGCAGGACTTCCACTGAGAGAGGACAGGAGGACGAGGGGATACTGGGAGTACTTGTTATACTGGGATACTGGGAGTACTTGTTATACTGGGATACTGGGAATACGAACACTTCAAGCTGCTGCTGAATCCACAAACTGAACCAGAGTTTCAAAGTCAGAGTAACTCTCAGGGACGGGGAGCGGCTTCCTGTTTTTTTCTGCTGCGTGTTTTGACTCTGAGGTAAAATGGCGTCCAAGTTAGAGGAAGATCTGAGCTGTCCGATCTGCCTCGACATCTTTAAAGATCCAGTGATGCTGTCCTGCAGCCACAGCTTCTGTAGAGTGTGTGTGCAGAAATGCTGGAAGGAGAAGGAGAACCAGGACTGTCCACTCTGTAAGAGGAGAAACTCAAAGGAAGTATTACCTTCTGCCTTTGCTTTAAGGAACGTGTGTGAGAGTTTCCTGCAGGAGAGAGATCAGAGAGCTTCAGAGGATCTCTGCAGTCTGCACTCTGAGAAACTCAAACTCTTCTGTCTGGACCATCAGGAGCCGGTGTGTGTCGTCTGCAGAGATTCAGAGAAACACTCTGAGCACAGATTCAGACCCATCGATGAAGCTGCTCGACAACTCAAGAAGAAACTTCAGGAAACTCTGGAGCCGGTAAAGAAGAAGTTAAAGGTTTGTGAAGAAGTTAAAGTGAAGTTTGATCAAACAGCAGAACACATTCAGGTCCAGGTCCGACACACAGAGAGGCAGATTAAGGAGCAGTTTAAGAAGCTTCACCAGTTTCTAGAAGAGGAAGAGGAGGCCAGGCTGTGTGCACTGAGGGAGGAAGAGGAGCAGAAGAGTCAGAGGATGAAGGAGGAGATGGAAGCTCTGAGCAGAGAGATAGCAGCTCTTTCACTCACAGTCAGAGACACAGAGGACGAGCTGAGAGCTGCAGACGTCTCATTCCTGAAAAACTACAAGGCTGCAGTGGAAAGAGTCCAGCAGCGCCCCCTGCTGGAGGATCCACAGCTGCCCTCAGGAGCTCTGATAGACCAGGCCAAACACCTGGGCAACCTGAGCTTCAACATCTGGACCAAGATGAAGGACATGGTCTCCTACACTCCGATCATTCTGGACCCAAACACTGCTGATTCAGTCCTCATCCTGTCTGAAGATCTGACCTGTGTGAGACGAGGAGAGGAAGAGCTGCAGCTTCCTGATAATCCAGAGAGGTTAGATGGTGACTACTCTGTCCTGGGCTCTGAGGGCTTTAACTCAGGGACTCACAGCTGGGACGTCCAGGTTGGAGACAGTACAGGCTGGTTTCTGGGAGTGTTACCAGAGTCTGTACAGAGGAAGGGAGACATACAGTCTGGATTATGGTTAATATGTTTCTATGATACTGGATACTGGGCAGACTCCCCACCATGTACAAACACTGTTCTCTCATTGGAGAAGAATCCTCAGAGGATCAGAGTGAATCTGGACTTTAACAGAGGAGAGCTGTCGTTCTCTGATCCTGATACTAACACACACATACACACCTTCACACACACTTTCACTGACAGGATGTTTCCTTACATTGACACTGTGGATAAACTCCCACTGAAGATTTTACCAGAGAAGATCTCTGTGACTGTGGAACACTAACACATGAAGAAGATGATGCTCTGACTCTCTCAGTATTGTTTGTGACTGCGTTGTCATGGTGACGGTGTTTTGTTCATTATAACTTTGAGTGTAATTAAACAGCAGGTGAAAGCTTGCTCCTGATTGGTCGGTTTGTCGGCGTCTCTTTAAAGATAATCTGCTCAGAGTGTTTAACTGGTTAACTGTCGTCTGTTGCTTCAGCTACTGTGAACGTCTGATTTCAGACTTTTTCACCTGAACTCTGAGGAGTCCCTGAAGGCATCATCTGTATCTCTGTGTGATTACTTATTACTGTAAATAATTGCAACACAGCGTGATGAGAGAGAGAGGACCGATTTCTTCTCACGTTTTAGTCGTTAGGAGAGTCGGTCAGAGTTTAATCTTTTATTTTATTTTGATAGTATACGAGTAAAGGACTTTAACCTTTGTTGTTGATTTGGCCTGTTGTTCTCTGCTCTGCTAAATAAACTGTTTAAATCTGAAGTGACCTGACTGCTGGTTGTTCTTGGGAGTGGGAAGAGTGGGAGCACTTATTATGTTGGTTCTCCGGGAACAAAACAGTGCTGCATTAAGACGGTATTTAAAGTCAGGGTCTGTGATTTCCTCCTGATACACTTTTTTAATATGTTGGTTGAACTTGTCTTTAGGTCCTGACAGAAATTAATAACTCAGGTTCTCTGGAAAAGGAACAAAGTAAATCCATCGTCTGTATCAGAAAATGACCAACCTGCCTTTAACCTCCGAGCTGAATGACATCACACCCGTGTTGAAGGAAACCAAACAGTCAAAAATAATTCATCTCCAAACTGTCAAAAGGAAAAACTGTCCAAAGATGATTCACTTTGAAAGCTGCGACTACTTGACCTTCAGTGCACATGTCTGTTAATAATTAAGATAGATAGATAGATAGATAGATAGATAGATAGATAGATAGATAGATAGATAGATAGATAGATAGATAGATAGATAGATAGATAGATAGATAGATAGATAGATAGATAGATAGATAGATAGATAGATAGATAGATAGATAGATAGATAGATAGATAGATAGATAGATGTGAGTACAGTCATTAAACAGTCAATGCAGGGATGCAGACTGGGCCATTAAAGTGCTCAGCAACATAAAGGAGCAGTGATTAGCATTAAGTGTCCAAAACAATAAGGTGAAACCAGGAGTGATTAGGGTGATTATCATTAAAGTACCCAACTATTGAGGAGCAGATTAGCATTAAGTGTAGTTAGGGTGATCATGTCAACCATTACAGATGTAGCATAACACAACAGTAGGATGGAAACAGACATGATTAGGGTGATCATCATTAAAGTGACCAGTGCTCAGTAAGGTGACTATCAATATGCATTAAAGTGTCCAAGTGGAGGCTGACTCTGAGGTCAGCAGTGCAGATGAGGAGTGAGAAAAAGTGAAAAATGAGTCCAAAGATGATTCACTTTGAAAGCTGCGACTACTTGACCTTCAGTGCACATGTCTGTTAATAAATAAGAGTTAACAGCTGATTGGCTGAAGCCTCTAAAGATTTGTTGTTGTTTTTAAAAAATGCAGCATTTGTTTCCAGAAATGTGCCTGCGTCTCAAACGCAGGAGCTGGGTGAGCACGCTGCACTGATTTAATGATTTCCAGTTTGAGAACTGATGAGTTTCAACACACACACACACACACACACACACACACACACACACACGCACACACACTGATCGATGTTATCTTAGGGTTGGCGCTCGAGGTCAGCTTGTGAAATGACCTGAAACTGAAAGCAGAGCAGATATCGAGCTGACCAATCAGCTGTGACCTCGGAGCAGAGTCAGATAGGAAATCTCCTCCACACACACACACACACACACACACACACACACACACACACACACACACACACACACACACACACACACACACACACACACACACACACACACACACACACACACACAGATCTTATGTAAAGCAGCTTATTAGCATCCATATAATCCACACTCTGTCATTAGCACGAATGTTAAACACGCTCATTACAGCTGATTAAGAAGTTTGGAGGATCGTCGTGTTCGTGGAGGAGTAAAAATAATAACCCCGATGTTTGGCTTGATTACTGAGGACTAATATTTGGCGCATTTAAAGGATTAAGTACCAACATCCTGCGTTTAATGATGCAGACGAGTGCAGGCTCTACGCTGAGACGGGTAATTAAAGTTAATGAATTAAAGCAGGATGATTGGAAAAGCAGTTAACTGGAAGAGCTGCGATTAAGAAAGTTGTTTTTAAAAAAACAGCAAACAAACAAAAAGTGAAAAAGGCTTCTGTTAGAAAATAAAACCACTTGATCTGTGAAGACGAACGCTGCAGCTTTCTCTGTCTCACAAACAAAACAACACGTTAAAGACGTCCACGACCTTCATCACGACGGCCACCTGCAGCTGATTTAAAGGAGGGGCTACTGCCCTTTGTGATGTCATGAAGGGGAGGGGCTACTGCCCTTTGTGATGTCATGAAGGGAACATCTCCAAACGGCCTGTTTGAGCAGGCAGAAGACGTTGATATTTATGTAATCTGAACCTTTTAACTCTTGAATAGAACTCAGTTTCAGCTTCGTCTGCACGCCAACAAACCTCGCCACCTGAAGCTGATTGGACGTATCGACCTGAATTAACTGGACATGAGATGTTTACTCTTTTCAAATATAACCAGATGCTCGCCAGCAACGCAGAGACAAACTAACCAGCAGGATGTTTAATCAACTTTTTTAAACTCGCATGTCTTCAGGGAAGCTGAGCGAGGAAACACAAACAGCTGAGGTTAACATGAGAGCTAAACTCCACCTGTCAGCTGTATCACTGCACATATTTCATCTTTTTTAATGAGTTTCTGCTGCAGCATTTATAACCAAAAAAAAGTGGAAATCGTTCTGATCTCCTTGAGGAACATGTTTTTTTATTACAGCTGCTTCGGCTTTGTTTTCTGTGCAAATATAATAAAACAGTCTGATCGCAGAATAACAGAAAATCTTCTGCTTTAAACGTCAGGAAACATGAACTGAGACAAAGTGCAGATGTGATTCAGTCTGATCTCTATAATAAACAACATTATGAGCTTCAATACACGGAAGTAACCAATCAGAGATTACACATTTAAAGGAGCAGTCTGTAGCTCCGCCCCTAGTGTTTAAAATGAGTACTGCAGTCTAAACTCTAATCATCACAGAGAGCTGTCTGGCTCCGCCCCCTCCTCTCACACAGGCCAGCATGTGGGGGACACTGTAGCTTCAGTGTTTAGCCAGCTCTGCATGTGGTGGACACTGTAGCTTCAGTGTTTAGCCAGCTCTGCATGTGGTGGACACTGTAGCTTCAGTGTTTAGCCAGCTCTGCATGTGGTGCACACTGTAGCTTCAGTGTTTAGCCAGCTCTGCATGTGGTGGACACTGTAGCTTCAGTGTTTAGCCAGCTCTGCATGTGGTGGACACTGTAGCTTCAGTGTTTAGGCAGCTCTGCATGTGGTGGACACTGTAGCTTCAGTGTTTAGCCAGCTCTGCATGTAGAGACACTGTAGCTTCAGTGTTTAGCCAGCTCTGCATGTGGTGGACACTGTAGCTTCAGTGTTTAGCCAGCTCTGCATGTGGTGGACACTGTAGCTTCAGTGTTTAGCCAGCTCTGCATGTGGTGGACACTGTAGCTTCAGTGTTTAGCCAGCTCTGCATGTGGTGGACACTGTAGCTTCAGTGTTTAGCCAGCTCTGCATGGGTCTGTAAGCTTTCTGCGTTCTAACCTCTCTCCATGTTTCATCTCCAACATTGATCCTAGTTTGAGCAGCTTTCTGCTGCTGGAGCTTATTAGAAACATGCAGAGGCTTTTTAGCTCGGGTACAATCACTTCTATCTGAATCGCTACAACACCTTTTGCTTTGACTGTCTTTTCAGCATACACCAAAGTCTGCTCATGATTGGTCGATAACCAGTGGTGTGTGAATGCTTGGCGACACAGATGATACCCTGGGTATGTGGAGCTCACTTTGTACCGCAGGCTTTAGGCCTCTAGGGGGAGCAGTAACTGGATTCATGACACATATTTGCAGAATATTTTCTCTGTGCTGTCCTGTGTTTGCTGCTTCATCGATCTGGGACTCCAGAGAACCCGGGAGTGTTGCTCCGCTGGGAGGAGGAGGGACAAACAGTGGAATGAACAAAGAGTTGGCTGTTGGTTTTAAATGTCTGCAGCAACATGTTCTTTTATTTGCAGCATGTTTCAGTCGTCACCTTTGTTTTAGGACTCAGCTTGTTGATTCTACTTCTACCTATTTGCCCTCTTCAGCCAATAAAAATAGGAAGTTCCTGCTTCCTCCTTGCTTCACATTCAGCCTACTTACACTGCAAGCTAACGCATGCCAGCACAAGCTAACCGTCGGTATTTGTCAGCTTCCTGTCCAACAGGAAGTAGACCAGCTCCACGTCCACGGGCCAAAGACAACACAAGGTTCAGCCCGGTTTTAGAAGCAGCTTTCTCCTCTCGCTGTTTCTCCTCACTCTGATTAGATTTTCTACGTCCACATCAGATTCACTGAGCTGCATCCACTCCTAAACTCACCTGCTGCACTCTCATTGGCTGGAGGAAACACACCAGCTCCGCCCACAAACGTCCTAAGTCAATCAGAACAAATCAGAAGAGTCAAATCCAGTCAGAGGACAGAGTCTCTGCAGACACAGTCACACATGTACGGAGGCCCAGAAGGGACAAAGAGCAGCTTCACTTTAGGAGGAGACTGAGTTTTATTTTGAAGGGACAATGGAGCAGCTTCACTTTAGGAGAAGACTGAGTTTTATTTTGAAGGGACAATGGAGCAGCTTCACTTTAGGAGGAGACTGAGTTTTATTTTGAAGGGACAATGGAGCAGCTTCACTCAAGGAGAAGACTGAGTATTTACACTCTGACTTCCTGTTTCCTATCAGCAGAAGGGGAAATGGAGGAAATGGCTTTAAGCGTCCCTCTTGTTTATTTAAGTTAATGTGATTCTCCTGCAAAGACAAAAACACCTGGTGTGGTTTGTAAGCAGATCAGAATAGAATGATTAATGGAGCTTGAAGCCTGAGAACATAATGACCCTGTTTAAGTGTCGTCTGTAAGAATGTGGGAGCTGTGGGTGTTTTCCAGCGGCGAGCTGCTCAGGCTGCTCGAAGCTGTGCTGCTGTTGTTCTACAAGCCAACAGGGAAACTGTTTATATGGTTGAGCAACAGGATTTATCGCTCATTAATCATACGTGTTACCCAGGAGACGAGGAGGAGGAGGAAGAGGAGGAAGAGGAGGAGGAGGAGGAGGAGGAGGAGGAGGAGGAGGAAGAGGAGGAGGAGGAGGAAGAGGAAGAGGAGAGAAGAGGAGGAGGAAGGAGGATAAGAGTTATGTTGACATTGGAGGTGAAGACGGAGGAACATCTGCACCAACAGGCTGGTCATGATAGAGAGAGAGAGAGAGAGACAGAGAGAGAGAGAGACAGAGAGAGACAGAGAGAGAGAGAGACAGAGAGAGAGAGAGAGAGAGAGAGACAGAGAGAGACAGAGAGAGAGAGAGACAGAGAGAGAGAGAGAGAGAGAGAGAGAGAGAGAGAGAGAGAGAGAGGAGGATGGTGTGAAGGAAAAAGAGCCCACAGACGATGCCATCTGCTCAACTGAGCTGGACATGCCTGGCTGCAGTAACACCTGCTTCAGACACACACACACACACACACACACACACACACACACACACACACACACACACACACTCACACACACACACACACCAGCTGAGGCTCGTGGCGTGAAACCGTGATGTTGGAACATGGAGTTTTGAGCCTTAAACCAAAAGCAGAGCTGCTGCAGGCGTCAGTGTTTGTTTGTTTGTTTGTTTGTTTATTGAAATGAGATTTGATGTTATTGATCCACGACGATGACGAGCTGCGTCGAACGCCCTGAGACACGTTCATGATACAGAGTGAGATACTCTGCAGTCTGACGCCCGGTCAGCTGAGGAGGATCCGTTCTTTGATCTGCAGGAAGTGAAGCAGCTCCAACATGGAGTCATTATTCATAATAACCTTTAATTAAAGGGAAATCTTTCATCCAATCAGATATAAATCAGGAAATAAGTGGGGCGCTGGTGGCCTAGTGGGTGTGTCGTGCACCCCATGTACGGAGGCTGTAGCCCCTGGGTTTGAATCCGACCTCAGGCCCTTTGCTGCACGCCATCTCACTCCCTCTCCTCCCAACATGTCCGTCACCTGCACACAGGTACACTCGATGAGCTCACACACACCTCTCCCTGTGATTCCTGCTCTCCACGTTTCAAACACGTCCTCTGTCGTCAACACTGTCGGACCTCGCTGCACTTCTTCTTAACCGTGTTTGCAGAGACGCTGCCAGAGCTCACAGACGGACACGAGTGACGGAGAGGTGACTATCAACACCTCGCCTCTCACAGCCGCCGCCAACTTTCATAAATATGTTTGTCATAGCAACGAGCCGATCCCAGCTCGAGAGCGTCTGAGGAGGGCGCCGCTCCCAGGGCGAGCGAGCTGCAGCAGCACTGAACAGTTAAGTAGCACGTCCTCTGCTGCCAAAGCTCCACGGCTCCCAGCGTCGTCTTATACCAAACTGCTTAATCCTCGCAAGGATTAAACGTCCTCAAAAAAAGAAATAAGGAAGAGGGAATATTCCCGAGTCGGAACATTTTTTGCTTCTTTTCAGGGCAGCTGCAGAGTGGATGCGGGTTTAGAGCTCAGATTAGAACGGGATTAAGTGGAAATGTCAGAGTTAGTAATGGTAAAGGTTAGGATTAAAGGGAACGCTCAGAGACTGAATACAGTTTCTAACAAGTATGCAGCACTAATACAAATGTGTGTGTGTGTGTGTGTGTGTGTGTGTGTGTGTGTGTGTGTGTGTGTGTGTGTGTGTGTACGTGTGTGTTAGCCGCTCCACTGAGCAGAAACATCAGCGTGAGTGTTCTCGCAGCCACAAGTCATTGAAACTCTCCTCACACTCCTGCAGCCTCCAGTTAGCAGCAGGAAGGGCTGAGGGGGGAGAAGAGTGTGTGTGTGTGTGTGTGTGTGTGTGTGTGTGTGTGTGTGTGTGTGTGTGATGCCAGTTGATGCCAGAGGAAACAGACAGCTCTATCTCTCCACAGACTGAAAACTGTGCGGCAGCGCCAGGATTTCCTGTTTCTTGGATGTTTCGGCACGTTGGCTCCAAACACGAGTTCTCATCAGTGGAGGAGGACATATTTAGCTTCTTTACTCGGTGCAATTATCAGAATATCAGAATAATCCACTCCTGCACTGACAAACAATCCTTCTTCAAAGGACCAATCAGAGAGCTGCTCTCTTCCTGTGTGATCATGAAGGAAACCTGCTGTGTTGAAGCTTCTCTGACAACAATGCAGCAGCCAGTATGTCCTCCTTCTAACTTTAGATTCTGCCCCTGAATGCTCTGGATCTGATTGGACCAGAGAAAGTGGGCGGGGCTGTTTGGTGAGATAGAAGAAGAACAATCACAGATGTATAGATATTAGAAAATGCAGGTATCTTGATGTCGACCAGTTTTCATCTGATAATGAAAGATGGATTTTTTTATATAAGCCAAACAAAGCAATCAACTGCAAGTCGTTTATTTGACTTCCAGTCAAACTATTAATAGACCGGCTGATATTGACTTTATGAAACGAGCTCGCCTTTACACGGGACAGGCGACAATACAAGCCTTTAATGATCTGTCACCACAACTGGTGCAAAGATGGGAGAGACTCATCTGTGTCTGAGCATCAACTAATAAATCTCTGATCTGTGAACCGGCTGTAAGGCAGCATCGCTCTGCTCGTCTCAGACAGACGTGGTCATCGTCTCATGAAGGGTCAGGTGCGCTCACTAATAATGTTTGATCTGCACCGTGTTCAGCTTTCAGGACTTCATCACGCCGCAGTCTGAGCTGCCAGGATCTCTGCAGAAACCCCTTTAATGTGAACGCTGTTAAACATCCACGGAGCCAACGATGAGCCTCGGAGAGCAACAGGATAAAAATCTGTGAGTGGAGTGATAGCTCACTGTGTGTGTGTGTGTGTGTGTGTGTGTGTGTGTGTGTGTGTGTGTGTGTGTGTGTGTGTGTGTGTGTGTGTGTGTGTGTGTGTGTGCAGGTATGTGGGCTCGGCCTGCTTTTAATCCATGAATAAAAGAGAAGCTGGATGTATGAGCAGTGAGAGGAGGCAGAGAAGAAGAAAGGAGAAATGCTTTTAGCGTGGACCTCCGGGTGGCCGTGACCCAGATGTCAACACGGAGCGGGACGACTGATGAATTATGAGCGAAGGAGAAAAGAAATAAAAGAAACAAAGTGAGCAGCTGCATGTTCAATAACACGCGTTAATAAATAAAAACAGCAGCATGTTTTGTGATCCTGAGAGATGGTGGACTCTGTCACTCTGAGGAATAATAAATGTGCCTCCATCATCGTCCTTCTACAGGAAGTCAAAGTGCACAGATATTAAACCGAAAGGCTTCGATCGATCAGCTGTGACCTCGGCGTCGATCGATGACCTTTATAAGTAAATGATCAAAAGACGGAGTCTGCACAGGAAGCATCGACCCGCGTTTGGAGACTTTAAGGACAGACCCGGGACACCTGCAGACATCCAACACACACGTAGGGACGTTTGTGACAGGACGTGTCCTCCTCTCGTCCTCAGACGTCCTGCACGAGCAGAGAGCGGCTTCAAGGACATGTTCACTGTCATCATTAGAGACGCGTGTGTCTCAGCCTGCGGGACAAAGTCACCATCCAATCAGGAACCTTCAACACCTGAACAGCAGTCCTGCAGCAAACGCTCCCAGGTGGACACGCGGCTTTATGCACGACCTGCAAACTCGGAGATGGTGAGAAGCTGGATGGCGAGCTAACGTGATGTAAACAAGGAGTCAACAGCCAGGCGCTTTCAGACTCCTTGCTGCTCACTGTGCAGCTACCTGGCCTCCGTGCAGAGAGTAAGAAGTCAACAAGCTTCTCTGCAGAGCGTGACTGGCAGCCGTCATCTGACAGGAAGTCAAGTCTGGCTCACAGCTTTGCATTTCCTCAGCCTTAAAAATTCTTCCTGCATCACGCTTCAAAACTGTCCGAGCATAAATTCATGAAAAAGCTCCGAGGGGGTTTTTTGTCTGCACGCCGCCATGACAGGAATCAATCAATCAATCAATCCCTGCAGCGGGCAGTGGAGCAGAGCGGCGCTGAGACCCTCACGGCTCAGACTGGAGCCAATCAAAAACAACCAGACATCATGCTATCCCATAATGCTCGGCTCCTCTCTGCAGCTCTCTCACACCTATTCGACTTCGAGCACGAGGGAGACAAACGCTCCGACTCGACAGCGTGACAGGCGCAGCTATCAGAGTCGCACGACGCGGATTATCTCTCACACACACACACACACACACACACACACACACACACACACACACAGGCGCTGTTTGTCGACAGACCCACTTCAGTGGGATTGTCGTATCACCGGCAGATAGACGAGGAGCGGAGCGCGGCGGCGGCGGCGGCTTACAGGGAGAGCTTTGAGGCAAATGGGAACTGAAATATTAACCTTTTAAAAGGCTTGGCTGCAGACACACGGGATTGTGCCAATCAGCTTTGAGTGAGTTTGACAAGGCAAAGTGTGCGTGTGCGTGTGTGTGTGTGTGTGTGTAACTGACAATCCAAAGTGTGGCTCTAATCCCAGACAGCCGTATCAAATCTGTGCCTGGATCACAATTCATCATTTTCCACTGAACAAAAAAAGAACATGTTCACAAAAATACAGTCGTGTTAAAGAACCAACAACTTCTCTTCTTCTTCTTCTTCTTCTAGTAAAAGGAGGTTTTTCTACGGATCCTCCTGGAACGCTGTGAACCTCAAACCAGGGCGAGCCTTCAGCGCACACACACACACACACACATCCTGTGTGAGTGTGTGTGAAGCTGCTTCATGAACCTGGAGCAGCTGATGAGAGTCTGAACAGCTGCGTGTCCAAACCTGCCGTGTGAATCAGAAGATCGGAGGCCTCGTCCCTCCACCATCGGCCTGAGTCGTCCTCACAGACACTCACAGACACTCACATCCTCTTCTTCTTCTTCTTCTTCTTCTTCTTCTTCTTCTTCTTCTTCTTCTTCTTCTTCTTCTTCTTCTTCTTCTTCTTCTTCTT
>NC_136706.1:148866-163090 GCF_947650265.1 Symphodus melops | reverse complement strand
TGTGTGTGTGTCTCTGTGTGTGTGTGTGTGTGTGTGTGTGTGTCTCTGTGTGTGTGTGTGTGTGTGTGTGTGTGTGTGTCTCTGTGTGTGTGTGTGTGTGTTTGTGTGTGTGTGTGTGTCTCTGTGTGTGTGTGTGTGTCTCTGTGTGTGTGTGTGTGTGTGTGTGTGTGTCTCTGTGTGTGTGTGTGTGTGTGTGTGTGTCTGTGTGTGTGTGTGTGTGTCTCTGTGTGTGTGTGTGTGTGTGTTTGTGTGTGTGTGTGTGTCTCTGTGTGTGTGTGTGTGTGTGTGTGTGTGTGTGTGTGTGTGTGTGTGTGTGTGTGTGTGTGTGTGTGTGTGTGTGTGTGTGTGTGCAGGTCCTCTGTACGTGCTGGTGGAGTACGCCTCTCAGGGGAACCTCAGGGAGTTCCTGCGGTCCCGGCGGCCTGCAGGTCTGGAGTACTGGAGCGGGTCCAGGCAGGAGGCTCTGGACCGTGTGGAGGTCAGAGAGCTGGTGTCTGCAGCCTACCAGGTGTCCAGAGGGATGGCCTACCTGGCCTCCAAGAAGGTCTGTGTGGGGGTCCTGGGGGGGGGGGGGGTCTGGATCTGCATGCAGAGACTTGATGTGCTGGTGTCCTCCTGCAGTGTATCCACAGAGACCTCGCCGCCCGGAACGTTCTGGTGACCGAAGACAACGTGATGAAGATCGCCGACTTCGGCCTCGCTCGAGACATCCACCATATCGACTACTACAAGAAGACCACCAACGTGAGAGTCTCCCGGTCTGACGAGCGCCCTGACCACTGACCTCTTCTGACCCCGTGTTTCCTCTCGCCCTGCAGGGTCGTCTGCCCGTCAAGTGGATGGCTCCGGAAGCTTTGTTTGACCGCGGTCTACACGCAGCAGAGTGACGTGTGAGTTCACTTCTTCCCTCTTTAGTCCAGCATGTTGACACGCCCCCCTTCACATCAGGGTCTGTGTGGGTCCGGCCTCAGTCTCTCCTGTGCTGCTGCTGCTGCAGGTGGTCTTTCGGAGTCCTGCTGTGGGAGATCTTCACCCTGGGGGGGGTCTCCGTACCCCGGCGTCCCCGTGGAGGAGCTCTTCAAGCTGCTGAAGGAGGGACATCGCATGGAGAAGCCGTCTGCGTGCACACAGGAGCTGTGAGTGTTTTAGCTCCGCCCCCTCCCCACCACACGCTCCTCCCTCCGTCTGACGCTCGCTCTCTGTGTCCGCTCAGGTATCTGATGATGAGAGACTGCTGGCACGCCGTCCCGTCTCGCAGGCCCACCTTCCTGCAGCTGGTGGAAGATTTAGACCGGACGCTTTCTCTCATGGCCAACCAGGTGACGTTCTGACGCCGACCTTCACGGATTGTTACGTCTCCGAGGAGCGTGACCTCATGGTGACCTTTCTGTCTGTCTCTGCAGGAGTACCTGGATCTGTCCACTCCTCTGGTCCAGTACGCTCAGGTGGACTCGTCGTCCTCGGATCATTCCTCAGACTCCACATAGACGTCCCGGGAATTCTTTTCTTTTTTTTCTTGCTCTTTCCTGGATCACCTTGGATCCTTTCCGTGGCGCCGGTCCCAGACGAGACCCGGATGAGCCGCTTCTCGTCCGTCAGCAGCGTCCTGATGTGAAGAACATCTGGACGGAGCAGGCTCCGCCCCCAGGCCTCAGGAAGCAGCTGACGCACGCACACGGGCTTGTGACGGGCGCTCAGACTGGGTCAGCCTCTGACGGACTGAGAGCGGGTCACTTCCTGTCTGTGAATAATGTAAATAACAGCGTTTTATAAGGACTCAGCTGAACTTTAACACATTAACTTATTGTTGATATTTATGAGTCAAACACCTGTGATGTCACCGCGTGATGTCACCGCGTGATGTCACCGCGTGATGTCACCGCGTGATGTCACCGCGTGATGTCCCCGCGTGATGTCCCCGCGTGATGTCACCGCGTGACGTCACCGCGTGACGTCACCGCGTGACGTCACCGTGTGACGTCACCGTGTGACGTCACCGGGTGATGTCACCAGGTGATGTCACCGCGTGATGTCACCGCGTGATGTCCCCGCGTGATGTCCCCGCGTGATGTCACCGCGTGACGTCACCGCGTGACGTCACCATGTGACGTCACCGTGTGATGTCACCGGGTGATGTCACCGGGTGATGTCACCAGGTGATGTCACCGCGTGATGTCACCAGGTGATGTCACCGCGTGATGTCACCGCGTGATGTCACCGCGTGATGTCACCGCGTGATGTCACCGCGTGATGTCACCGTGTGATGTCACCAGGTGATGTCACCAGGTGATGTCACCGTGTGATGTCACCGCGTGACGTCACCGCGTGACGTCACCGCGTGATGTCACCGTGTGATGTCACCGTGTGATGTCACCAGGTGATGTCACCAGGTGATGTCACCGTGTGATGTCACCGTGTGATGTCACCAGGTGATGTCACCAGGTGATGTCACCAGGTGATGTCACCAGGTGATGTCACCGTGTGATGTCACCGCGTGATGTCACCGCGTGATGTCACCGTGATGTCACCGTGATGTCACCGCGTGATGTCACCGCGTGATGTCACCAGGTGATGTCACCAGGTGATGTCACCAGGTGATGTCACCAGGTGATGTCACTGTGTGATGTCACCGTGATGTCACTGCGTGATGTCACCAGGTGATGTGAACCACCGCGTGATGTCACCGTGTGATGTCACCAGGTGATGTCACTGTGTGATGTCACCGTGATGTCACTGTGTGATGTCACCAGGTGATGTCACCGTGATGTCACCAGGTGATGTCACCAGGTGATGTCACCAGGTGATGTCACCGTGATGTCACCAGGTGATGTCACCAGGTGATGTCACCAGGTGATGTCACCAGGTGATGTCACCAGGTGATGTCACCAGGTGATGTCACTGTGTGATGTCACCGTGATGTCACCGTGATGTCACCAGGTGATGTCACTGTGTGACGTCACCGCGTGATGTCACCGCGTGATGTCACCGTGATGTCACCGTGTGATGTCATATGCTCCAGTCGAGTTTTGCACTTGTCCTGATCTCCGCCTGTCAGTATTAAAGGCTTCACACTTCTCTGGTTGTTTGTGTGTGAATGAAGACGCAGCACAGGAAGTGTTCTGAGCTGTGTCCACCAATCACGGATCAGCAGGCTTTGGAGCGTTTGCCAACAGCTTCCTGCTGCGATCAGAGTCACTGAAAAACAACCAAAGTGTGTTTCCAGTGTTTGACCAGAAGGAGGAGCCAGAACCAAACAGGAAGAGGAGTCTGTTCAGGGCCTCACACACACACACACACACACACACACACACACACACACACACACACACACACACACACACACACACAGGGAGCAGCTCCTGAAGACTTTGATCTGTTCTTCATCCTGCAGCAGACTGTTGTATGCACTGACGCCCCTGGTGGTTGTTTCTGAACTCTGACGTGTGACCAAAACTACACAACATGATGAACCATCTCCACATGATCTGACTCATGACCTTCACTGACCCTGAAGAAAACCAGAATGTGCATGTAGAGCGAACACAAAGCAGATTCAGAGCAGGAAGTAACCTGGAGGCCGATAACTATCAGGGACTATTTCTCAGGGCGGATGGTTCCACATACCAAACTTAAAACACAGAGAGAGCCGTCTGTTCTTAGTGTTTGTCCTCGTCTCCACCTGCAGAAAGTGAAACACGATGTGTCGGCTGTATGTCAGATCTGAATGTGCTTGGATTCAATGAACCCTCCCTCTACATATACACATGTACTTCCCTGCATTGGACACTAGGAGGCATCATCCGTATATTTACAGGTCTACACAGAGCAGTCACAGTCAGGCGATGTGTATAATATCATTTATTTCAACCAGCCAAGCAGCAAACAGACTTTCACACTTTAAACGTCTCCGAGCTCCACGGCCAGCGTGCAGCCTCTCTCTCGACTTTAAATAGAGCAGCCTCATAAATTAAGGACAATAAATATCTGGGCCTCTGACACGTCTGAGTGAAGCTTGGCGGTCACGTGATCGTGATGAAGCTGCATGTGTGGGAACATTATTCAGGATCGTGTGTGAGCGGGATTTTAAGCATTTGTGTGTCATCTAATTCTCTGCAGTGGCCCCGCCCCCCAGGTTGTCCACAGATCTCTTCCTGGCGAACAGGTGGGTGGGGTCTCGCCCTCTGAAGCCGGGCTGGACGTTGAACACGGGCATGTTTCTCCAGCTGGAGGGGTTGTTGTACGCGGCGGCGTTGGATCCGGGGGCGCAGGGTTTGTTCTGGACCAGCTGCAGGAAGGTCTCCATGTCGGGGCCTAAACGGGCCATGAGACCGGCTCGCACCGCCGCCACAGTCTGGTCATCACAGGCCTGCAGGACTTGCAGCAGAGTGCTGTAGTACCTGTGGAACAAGACGGGACGTCAGGAACAGAAGTACCATGAAAACACATCACAGGAAATACAGAGACGGATTAACCCTTTAGTTACAGATCAAGTCCCCTGTGTGTCCCTGCAGGGGGCGCTGGAGTCCCCCGTGTGTCCCTGCAGGGGGCACTGGAGTCCCCGTGTGTCCCTGCAGGGGGCGCTGGAGTCCCCCGTGTGTTCCTGCAGGGGGCGCTGGAGTCCCCCGTGTGTTCCTGCAGGGGGCGCTGGAGTCCCCCGTGTGTCCCTGCAGGGGGCGTTGGAGTCCCCCGTGTGTCCCTGCAGGGGGCGCTGGAGTCCCCCGTGTGTCCCTGCAGGGGGCGTTGGAGTCCCCCGTGTGTCCCTGCAGGGGGCGCTGGAGTCCCCCGTGTGTTCCTGCAGGGGGCGCTGGAGTCCCCCGTGTGTCCCTGCAGGGGGCGCTGGAGTCCCATGGATGGCGGTCTCCGTGCTGGAAATGCTGTCTCAGGCTAACTTTGAGTCAAGCTAACTTTGAGTCAAGCTAACGACAGGCTGAGAGCTGAGGCGGGTTTTAAGCCTCCTGACAAACCGTTACACGGCGCCCACCTGTCAATCAGCTCAGCTACACGCCTTATTGTGAATAACTCTGATCCTTCATCCAATCAGAACTGAGGAGTCACATTTCATCAAACATGAGATCAGGTGTTAGCCTGTGTGAGGCTGCTCACCTGTTGGGGAAGTGAGTGGGCACCTGGACCACCTCTCCGATGGCGTCCGGGTTGGTCCGAGCCACAGTGCAGATGTCCAGACTGGTGTAACATTCTTCTTGCACCTTTAAAAGGGAGAAACTGGGTCAGTGAACGCACACGAGCGATGACATCACTTCCTGCGAGCTGACAAACCTCGGCGATCATCCTCTGGAAGATGTTACAGCGACGGATCGTCTGGAAAACTTTGGATGAGATTCCCTGAGAGATGCAGAGAAGACTCTTCTTCACGAAGGTTTTCCCCTGCAGACACACACACACACACACACACACACACACACACACACACACACACACACACACACACACACACAGGTCAGAGAGTAACACACACACACACACACACACACATAGGTCAGAGACACACACACACACACACACACACACACAGGTCAGAGAGTAACACACACACACACACACACACAGGTCAGAGAGTAACACACACACACACACACACACACACACACACACACACACACACACACAGGTCAGAGAGTAACACACACACACACACACACACACACACACACACACAGGTCAGAGAGTAACACACACACACACACACACACACACACACACACACACACACACACACACAGGTCAGAGACACACACACACACACACACACACACACACACACACACACACACACACACACACACAGGTCAGAGACACACACACACACACACACACACACACACACACACAGGTCAGAGACACACACACACACACACACACACACACACACACACACACACACACACAGGTCAGAGAGTAACACACACACACACACACACACACACACACACACACACACACACAGGTCAGACACACACACACACACACACACACACACACACACAGACACACACACACACACACACACACACACACACACACAAACACACACAGGTCAGACACACACACACAGACACACACACACACACACACACACAGACACACACACACACAGGTCAGAGAGTAACACACACACAGACACACACACACACACACACACACACACAGGTCAGAGAGTAACACACACACACACACACACACACACACACACACACAGGTCAGAGAGTAACACACACACACACACACACACACACACACACACACACACACACACACAGGTCAGAGAGTAACACACACACACACACACACACACACACACACACACACACACACACACACACACACACACCTCTGTGTTGAAGGTAGCAGCTGATTGGAGGAAGAGTTCACAGATTTCGTGCATCCCGTCCGTGTCACATGTTGAGTTTTCCAGACACGAGAAGAATCCACAGCCGACCGCCACGGCGCCGTTTAAACACCTCGCCACATCAGCTGCAAACACACATCAGCTGTTTCTACATGTTTACACGGAACACGCGTGTTTCAAGCCTTCTACAGACACGAAGACATCATGTTACTTTAAGAAAGACCATCACATGTCATAGATATAGACAGGATAGATGTGTGATAGATATAGACAGGATAGATGTGTGATAGATGTAGACAGGATAGATGTGTGATAGATGTAGACAGGATAGATGTGTGATAGATGTAGACAGGATAGATGTGTGATAGATATAGACAGGATAGATGTGTGATAGATGTAGACAGGATAGATGTGTGATAGATATAGACAGGATAGATATAGACAGGATAGATGTGTGATAGATATAGACAGGATAGATATAGACAGGATAGATGTGTGATAGATATAGACAGGATAGATGTGTGATAGATATAGACAGGATAGATGTGTGATAGATGTAGACAGGATAGATGTGTGATAGATATAGACAGGATAGATGTGTGATAGATATAGACAGGATAGATGTGTGATAGATGTAGACAGGATAGATGTGTGATAGATATAGACAGGATAGATGTGTGATAGATGTAGACAGGATAGATGTGTGATAGATGTAGACAGGATAGATGTGTGATAGATATAGACAGGATAGATGTAGACAGGATAGATGTGTGATAGATATAGACAGGATAGATGTAGACAGGATAGATGTGTGATAGATATAGACAGGATAGATGTGTGATAGATATAGACAGGATAGATGTCTGATAGATATAGACAGGATAGATGTCTAATAGATATAGACAGGATAGATGTGTGATAGATATAGACAGGATAGATGTGTGATAGATATAGACAGGATAGATGTCTGATAGATATAGACAGGATAGATGTCTAATAGATATAGACAGGATAGATGTGTGATAGATATAGACAGGATAGATGTAGACAGGATAGATGTGTGATAGATATAGACAGGATAGATGTGTGATAGATATAGACAGGATAGATGTCTGATAGATGTAGACAGGATAGATGTGTGATAGATGTAGACAGGATAGATGTGTGATAGATGTAGACAGGATAGATGTGTGATAGATGTAGACAGGATAGATGTGTGATAGATATAGACAGGATAGATGTGTGATAGATATAGACAGGATAGATGTGTGATAGATATAGACAGGATAGATGTCTGATAGATATAGACAGGATAGATGTCTGATAGATATAGACAGGATAGATGTCTGATAGATATAGACAGGATAGATGTGTGATAGATATAGACAGGATAGATGTCTGATAGATATAGACAGGATAGATGTGTGATAGATATAGACAGGATAGATGTCTGATAGATATAGACAGGATAGATGTCTGATAGATATAGACAGGATAGATGTGTGATAGATGTAGACAGGATAGATGTGTGATAGATATAGACAGGATAGATGTGTGATAGATGTAGACAGGATAGATGTGTGATAGATGTAGACAGGATAGATATAGACAGGATAGATGTGTGATAGATGTAGACAGGATAGATGTGTGATAGATATAGACAGGATAGATGTGTGATAGATGTAGACAGGATAGATGTGTGATAGATGTAGACAGGATAGATATAGACAGGATAGATGTGTGATAGATGTAGACAGGATAGATGTGTGATAGATGTAGACAGGATAGATGTGTGATAGATGTAGACAGGATAGATGTGTGATAGATTTAGAGTCTGCGAGAAACGAGTTGCAGATGACGTCACGGTGAACTTTAGTTATTGGCTTCGATAGTTAATGAGTTAATATATGAACTGACGTCAGAGTAAATCTACCAACAGGAAAGAGCAGCAGATGAAGAGTAAGACATCACGGGACTCACTCGGGCTGTTGGAGGAGAATCGTGCCCGGCGGGGAGCAGCTTCCTCCGGCAGCAGCTCGAAGCAGGCGGCGGAGGTGATGGAGAGGAGGAGGAGCAGAGCGGAGCGGGGCTGCATGCTGTCTGTGGAGGAGGTCCGTGTGGAGGAGCAGCAGGAGGTGCAGGAGGTCTCTGTGATCCCACATCCCGTCCACACCTGCTATTTCTATCTGTCCCGCTCCACACTGACCAATCAGAGCGCTTCCTTCCCGCGGGGAGGGGGCGATGTTTAATTCATGAGGTCATTAAAGCTCACCGTTAATTGGATGTTTCCACACATACCGTAGAGCAGTAAAGTGTGAAATCACGCGAGACTTAAAGATAACAGCAAAGTGCACACACACACACACACACACACACACACACACACACACACACACACACACACACACACACACACACACACTCCTTAATCAGAGTTTGAATGATGAAGAGTTTCATTAAAGTGAAGAATGTTTTAAAGTAACATTTTAAGGAAGTCATCTCTCTGAATAGATGATCTCTGCTCTATTCACACCTGCATGCTGTTTATCTGCAGGTCTGATCACCTGTCTAAAAATAGCAGCAGGAGAAGGAAACAGGAAGTGGGACTTTGTGATTCGGGTCACGTCTGTAGTTTCCTGTGATGTGGGTCAGTCAGGCAGAATCAGCCGATCACTGATTGTGATCACAGGGACCAAAAACCACATTAACATGTCACCCAAGTCCAGTGATGGAGCCCTGCACAGGCCTGGGACCAAGAGGGTCCATAAGGGACCATGAGGGACTACATGAGGGTCCATAAGGGACCATGAGGGACTACATGAGGGTCCATAAGGGACCATGAGGGACTACATGAGGGTCCATAAGGGACCATGAGGGTCCATAAGGGACCATGAGGGACTACATGAGGGTCCATAAGGGACCATGAGGGTCCATAAGGGACTGTCGTGGAAAAATTCTCCTTTTACGAGGTGGAGAGTTGCTAATTCTCAAAGAAGAACTTCACGGCGGCGCTTGAATCAGATCTCTTTTAATACGTGCAGCACGGAGGAGAGGCAGAGCGTCTTCTGTCTAACCTTTACATTACAAGTCCTTTTATACAATACAGAGAGATATGGGGAGGTGACCTTACACTTAACAAATGGTGATCTTAAAGTTTAGTGTATTCTGTCTGTCTGGAGACAGTGACTCTGTGATAATCAAATAACATTTACATTCGTATGGTGCTGTCTGCGAAGGAGGAGGCCCTCCTGTGGCTCTCTGACACCTCTGTTCAGAGATGTCTCCTGAGAGTCTAGGTAATTTCCCACAGGACCATGAGGGACTACATAAGGGTCCACATGAGGGTCCATAAGGGACCATGAGGGACTACATGAGGGTCCATAAGGGACCATGAGGGACTACATGAGGGTCCATAAGGGACCATGAGGGTCCATAAGGGACCATGAGGGACTACATGAGGGTCCATCGGGGACCATGGGTTACCACATGAGGGAACCCATGGTTTACTCGACCTTCTGTGACCTTGAGGTTCTTCCTTGTTGGAGGGGCAGAAAAGAACAGAAACATGATCATTGCTGCTGAACAGATTATTCATCCTCTTTGTGTAAAACTTTGAGTGAGACCGGTCTGGATTCTGCCGGGTCCGGGCTCTCACATGTTGTCAGAGTTGAGATCCTCTCAGGTCATGTGACCACGTGTTTGAAAACGACATTAAAGCGAGCTAATCAGGCTAACATTAGCTTCCTTATGAGACTGCAGTGTGTGTGTGTGTGTGTGTGTGTGTGTTTGTTATCAGTGTGTGTGTTATCAGTGTGTGTGTGTGTGTTTGTTATCAGTGTGTGTGTTATCAGTGTGTGTGTGTGTGTGTGTGTGTGTGTGTTATCAGTGTGTGTGTGTGTGTGTTATCAGTGTGTGTGTGTGTGTGTGTGTGTTATCAGTGTGTGTGTGTGTGTGTGTGTGTGTGTGTGTGTGTGTGTGTGTGTGTGTGTGTGTGTGTGTGTGTGTGTGTGTGTGTGTGTGTGTGTGTGTGTGTGTGTGTGTGTGTGTGTGTGTGTGTGTGTGTGTGTGTGTGTGTGTGTGTGTGTGTGTGTGTGTGTGTGTGCTCGGTGCATGGTGGGAGAGTCGTTAGTGAAGGAGAGTTTCCATCACGAACCGGATCAGCTCAGAGAAGCAGTGAACCCAGAGGAGCCCAGGTCAACAGGCTGATAAACATCTCACACACACACACACACACACACACACACACACACACACACACACACACACACAAGTTCTCATGAACTCCTCTCAGGACTCACTGTGGGAAATCAGTCGGTGTGTTGTATTTGCTGAAGCTGACACCAGTACAGAGCAGATATAAGTGTGTCACATTGATTCATTACTGGTTAGAATGGGGGGGGGGGGGGGGGGGGGGGGGGTCATGAAGTCCTGCTGATCTCTAAGGTAAGGTCCAGCCAATGAGAGCACAGCAGCTGAGTTTAGGATACAGTACAGTGATTGGAGGAGATTCAAAGCAGTGAATCTGACGGACGTGGACGAGTGAGGAGGAACAGCGAACAGCTTCTAAAAGCAGGCTGAACCTTGTGTTGATCTACTTCCTGTTGGACAGGAAGCTGACTAACACCGGCCGTTAGCTAGCAGCGTAGCTACAAGCAGTAACCATACACACTACGTCCTGCAGGGGGCGGAGCTTCTGGGGGTGATGAGCCCAGGAGGAGGGGCCACGTTTAAATGTTTACAAACATTTCTACTGACTCCGCCTTTAAAAGTCTGAAGCAATGTTTTATTTGGACGTTACGCTCCCCTCATTCAGACGAACCATACGTCTCCATGGTAACCAAACCAGGACATACGTCTCCATGGTAACCAAACCAGGACATACGTCTCCATGGTAACCAAACCAGGACACAAGTTACAAACATTCAGGAGTTTATTGAGGAGGTCACACGCGACACTTTCAGGAAGTTTGAATCAAAAACATATCAAAGTGATTTTCTCTGAATCAAAACGTTGTTAGTTTCAAAATAAGAGTCTCTCAGATTTTTGTCCAAAGAGTCCGGCGGCGGGCGAGCTCATAACGTCACGGCGAGACAGCAGGGCCGAACTGCTCCATGGTCTCCAAAACCAGCGACAGATGATCCAGAAACGAGTTGACGGACACTCGGAGGATCCGAGCCTCGTCTGCTCGCCACCTCCTGAAACACACGAAGAAGAAGACAAAAGGTCAACAGGAAGTTCAGAGACACAGGTGAACTCGCTGTTTAAGCGTTTCCTCACACGGAGAGCGTGCTGCCCGACACGGCGAGCTGTTTGCTGATGCCTCCTTTCCTCGGCTCTCGGTCCGGGGACAGAGAGCGCAGAGCGATGGCGGCCTCGCCAGACGACGGGAAGGGAACGTCCAGAGAGCTGTAGGAGGGTCAAAGGTCAAGGAAGACAAGAGCTTCTGATTGGACAGGAAGTCGTTAAAGGAACACAGCGTAAACTACAGCGTCTCTTTTTAACGTTCTTCATCTCGACAAACCTGAAGGTCGTCCGAGCTTCAGGATGGCGTTCCTGGTTACGCATAAGACGTGACGGCGTGCAGCCACTGTAGTGAAGGGGGCGTGTTCTTTCTCATCTATGACCTGGAAACATGGCCAGTCCAGAGTCCACCCAGTCTGAGACCGGATCCAAAGGAGAAACACGTGGTCTCGAGACCGGAACTACAACACATCAACATCCGGCGCCGTTCTCAGAAGACTGACACGACTGTTTCAGCTTCACGTCATTAATATATTCATATTTTAAATACGTCATTAATATATTCATATTTTAAATACGTCATTAATATATTTTAAATACGTCATTAATATATTCATATTTTAAATACGTCATTAATATATTTTAAATACGTCATTAATATATTTTAAATACTTCATTAATATACTCATATTTCTGTCACTTCATTTCTTCCTGTTTATTAATAAACTGTCACGCGCATCTTCTTTAAAAACGGACGTGAAGGAGAGCATGATGAACACATCATAAAGGATACAACTCCAGTTTGTCTGAATCCACCGTCGCCATGCTGCTTGTTTATGTCCCAACACTTCCGGTTTGAACTCTTCTTCTTCCTGTTCTTTAAGCAGAACAGAGGTGGTGAGCTGAGCTGCTGCCCCCTACAGGCGGGATGCGGTAATACGTAACAGTCTCTGGCAGAAATAACGCAGATTGAAGGACCAATCAAAGAGCTGCTCTTCCTGTGTGATGAGTCAGCCAATCAGAGAGCTGCTCTCTTCCTGTGTGATGAGTCAGCCAATCAGAGAGCTGCTCTCTTCCTCTGAGATCAATCAGCCAATCAGAGAGCTGCTCTCTTCCTGTGTGATCATGAAGGAAACCTGCTGTGTTGAAGCTTCTCTTCAACAATGCAGCAGCCAGTATGTCCTCCTTCTAACTTTAGATTCTGCTCCTGAATGCTCTGGATCTGATTGGACCAGAGAAGGTAGGCGGGGCTTTGAAGGCCGTTTTGGACGCCCCTGGGTTTGCCAGATATGAGAGCAGTTATCAGGTGAACAGGTGTTGCAGTGATGGAAACAGTGAGTCTGCTACAGGATGGCAAACAGACAATCATGAAGGGTTTGAAATATTTATAAGGCTGCTGTGTTTTGGGTTATTGGTATTATATAATTGATTGTGGAATCATTTACGTAGGAGGGCTGCGGGGTCACATGGGTGTGGGCGGAGGTGTGGATTGATTTTGTTCTTGTGGGAAGAGAAAGGATGGTCGCCCTATTTTTTATCTAACGATCTTGTTTTTCTCACTGCTATCTCACTTTTTATCTAAAAAACAAAACAAAAAAAAAACTTGAATTTCCCTCGGGATCAATAAAGTATCTATCTATCTATCTATCTATCTGTGATCAGGACTTAAGACACTTTCTCATAAACTGATCAGATTTTGTTTTGGTTAATAAAAGGTCAAACTTATTTTATGCATCACAGTGTTTATTTGGACAGCGTGTCTGTGTATGGGTGGCCAACATCATTTAAAGGGGGCTCATGTGACCCCTGTGGACACGCCCCTGCACATCATCACATGTTGAATCCTCTTGAAGTGAAGCTGTCTGTCTTCCTCCGCTGAGTGCTGTCAGAGTCAGCTGTGCGCATGTCTGCGTCTCTCCGTCCTCTCAGCTCAGTCCGAGCTGCTGCAGAGTGTGTGAGGGAACATCACACAGCCTCTCTCTCTCTCTCTCTCTCTCTGTGTGTGTGTGTGTGTGTGTGCGCGCACGGAGCTCCGGACTCGGACTGACCGAGGAGCAGCACTCCCCCCCGGCTGGACTCCTCGGAACACGGCGGTCCGGACTTTACTCTGAAAAGTGAGTTGATGTGGACTTCCGCTGCGAAGCTTCATTTCACACACTGAAGGATTATTATGATCATTTACATTAAGACAGTGAGCAGCACAGGGCAAAGTTCACTCTGCTGCTTCTTTAATGTATATTATATATTTAACATATATCATATATTTAATATATATCATATATTTAACATATATCATGTATTTAATATATATTATATATTTAATATATATTATATATTTAATATATATTATATATTTAATATATATTATATATTTAATATATATCATATATTTAACATATATCATGTATTTAATATATATCATATATTTAATATATATCATATATTTAATATATATTATATATTTAACATATATCATATATTTAATGTATATTATATATTTAACATATATCATATATTTAATGTATATTATATATTTAATATATATTATAACATATGAGTTGAAGAGTTTTGATTGGTCAGGAGGTGAAAACAAGCTTCAGGATGTTTTTGAATTGT
>NC_136706.1:121366-138866 GCF_947650265.1 Symphodus melops | reverse complement strand
ACATATAGAGATGTATGGATCTCTATATGAGTCATATATAGAGATGTATGGATCTCTATATGACTCTGGCTCAGACAGTCCGCGATGTTCAGGTTAATTGATCACGCTCCTTCTGCATGTCGATGACGTCAGCACGTCATGAACAGTTATCAGAGCAGCAGCGTGCAGGTTCCCTGGACTCTATAAATAAGTGTGACCTTTTGTTCAGGGATCCTTTCTGTCTGTTTCCAGAGTTGAGTCAAAGACTGAACGTGAGTTGTCCTTAATGTTCGATAATATTCAGAAGTTAATACTTTCACCTGAAGCCTCGTGCTGACTAGAGAGAGGATGACTGTATTATATAAGTTAATATTTTCACCTGTAGCCTCGTGCTAACTAGAGAGGATGAATGTATTATAGTTTTAACCCTCTGGTTTATTGTTGTTGAATGTTTGTTGTAGTTTAATGTGATTTCTGAGTTTTAATCACGTGTTTCTCTTTGATGTTGATTTAATTGAGTCCATGTGTGGTTGGACGCTGCTTGTAATGTTCTTTGTTGACCAGCAGGTGGCGCCTGTAGTTCTTATGCACACAGTATAGTGAAATGTTTGATTTCTGCCATCTTCTATTTTTCCCTCTAATATTCCTGTTGAATTAGTTCTAATGATTGTGAGGACTGTATTTATGTTCGAGATACAGATAAAGTGTTTACAGATTCATATTTCTATTAGAGCCTTCATTTATTGACCTGTTTTTGTTCCAGTCTAAATGAACTCAACACTTTAGTTAATAAATGCAGCTGGATCAGAGGCAGTTTAATCACGTCTCCTGTTTCAGACCTTTAAAGAATGAGCTGTGCCTTATTACCTCCAACACATTTCATTATTGTTAAGTTGGAACTTTAGTCCCGCCCCTTTCTCCCATCTCATGCCGGCACGTGCTCGCCAAGCATCCCATAATCCTTTGCCCTCCTCATGTGCTGCGTTCGAGGTGAGTGGGGCCTTCGGGACCTTTCCTTCACATTGAGGTTTTGTTTGCTGGTCTGCGTCCCGACCCGGACTCTGTCATGGTCATATTCATGTTTACATGCACGAGGAATAAAAGAGTCTCAGTGGAGAGTTTACAGCTTCCTGTGTGCAGTGGTGCGTTCAGGTACAACTTCATCATCTGTTAAAACCAGTTTAATAATCTCCCTGAAGACAGAAGGATCTGTTTTTAGTTTCAGACTGAATCTAAACTTTTCTTCTCAATATGAAACAATCAGCTGTTTCACACAAACACGCCTCGCGTACGACAGACACTCAGCTGACCAGGTGAGCGGATATGCAAATGAGGACTCAACAGATCTGAAGTGGATTCACCGTCCCCCCCCCTTTGCCCCTCAGATGATCTGGAGCAGAAACGCGGTGCAGGTCCTGTCCATGAGAACTTAGAAAAACCCTCCTGTCACCGGGGTCGAGGTCTGAGACGCCATCTTTCACCATCATAGAGCGCTCACAGACTCAGAGCAGCGGAGAGGACAAAGACGACATGAAGGTTGTAGGGACCCAACAGAATCCAGATCAGCTCTGGTTCAGAGAATCCTTTAAAACCTCAAAGGGACAAAACAATAAAACATCCATCACGCAGCGTTTTTACACCTCCGTGGGAAACATCAGGTGTGAAGAGGAAACCACGCAGAATATTCAAAGTGACTCATCATCTTCTAACAGGTCTCTGAGGTCCAATCAGAACAGAGAGCTGAGGTCTCCACTCTGTGACTCCACCTGCTGCAGAAACAGTCAGTTCCTTCAAAATAAAACTCAGCCTTCTCCTAAAGTGAAGCTGCTCCATCGTCCCTTCAAAATAAAACTCAGTCTTCTCCTAAAGTGAAGCTGCTCCATCGTCCCTTCAAAATAAAACTCAGCCTTCTCCTACAGTGAAGCTGCTCCATCGTCCCTTCAAAATAAAACTCAGTCTCACAGTTTAAAGCGCCTGCCTCCTTCCTGCTGAGTGGTTACTATAGTAACGGTGACTGACAGATGGATGATGTGTGACTGATCCCATCAGAATAAATAAAGAGCAGAGAGGTTCTTTATAAAAACACTTTTAATGTCAGACTTTATGGAGTAATAAATACAGTCCATCACTCCGACCAGCTAAACACTGTTTATATTCACACGGCTTACAAACATGGAGGACGCTCGGGAACGTCCTCCTGGAGCAGAACTCCAGAACTCGCCGCCATCATCATTCACAGCAGTCATCTTCCTCGTGACTCCTCCCCCTCTTTGCCCTCTCCCTACTGTTAGCGTAGCGGCTCAGAAGTCGTCGTCGTCGCAGATGTCCAGGTACACGTCGAAGGCTTCGCGGTTGCAGTTCCCGTCGGGGGTGAACACGTACTTGTGGAAGGTCCCGTCCACACAGATGGCTGCAGGAGGGAGAGACAAGGACGCTCAGTTTATGAAGCAACAAGCAGCTGGAGGACGCAGAGACGTGACGAGTGAGCGCCGCCATCTGCACGGTGGCTGCAGCGAGCGCTGTGTGAATGTGGTCGGACACAAAGCACAGCGGACAGAATCGAAGACAAAGTCTCTGATGACATCAGCGACGGAAAGAAACAGATTTTAGTGTTTGTGATTCTGACAGGAGGCCGAATACAACGACGTGTTGTTGTTCTGGTTTGTAGTTCGATTCTTTAAAACGTGTCAGAGCTGACTCAGCGTTTGCTCACCGATGACAGAGTTGACGTTCTTGGACGTGTTCTTTCCGAAGGCGCAGATGCACGCGCACTCGGCTGGCACGGTGAAGCTGGCCAACGACCACTGACTGTCCACGTACTGACCAATCACAGGGCCCACCTTCCCCACGCGCGCCAAGCTGAGACAGACAGAGGAAAGAACAGACGTGTGATGAACCAATCAGAGCAGTGACAGGTCACAGAGGTCAGAGGTCAGAGTGCGGGCTTACGCAGAGCGCCGGTTCAGTTTGGTGTCCTTGAGTGCGAAGATGTGAACGGTGCCTTTGTCACTGGAGGCGCACAGGAAGGACGAGTCGTGACTGAAGTTGATGCTGCAGAGAAAAACCAAGAAGAAGAATGTTAATGATGTTTTCACTCTTCCTCCCGGCACACGCCGCTCCGTTCAACCTGAACAACAGCCTGTTCACTTTGTGATAATCACATCGCAGCTCCTTCAGCTGCTGCTTCATCGAACATGTTCTCCGTCTGTGAACGCCGACGTCTCTCGAGACGTGCAAAGTAACCCAGTTAGAGCTGAGAGGCTAAACATGATAACAGAGCGCCGCTGTGCGTCCCTGCAGGGGGCGCTGGAGTCCCCCGTGTGTCCCTGCAGGGGGCGCTGGAGTCCCCAGTGTGTCCCTGCAGGGGGCGCTGGAGTCCCCAGTGTGTCCCTGCAGGGGGCACTGGAGTCCCCAGTGTGTCCCTGCAGGGGGCGCTGGAGTCCCATGGATGGCGGTCTCCGTGCTGGAAATGCTGTCTCAGGCTAACTTTGAGTCAGGCTAACGACAGGCTGAGAGCTGAGGCCACGCCCACCTGTCAATCAGCTCAGCTACACGCCTTATTGTGAATAACTCTGATCCTTCATCCAATCAGAACTGCTGAGTCATCAAAACATTCCCCCCGTACAGTGTGTGTGGATGGAGACATGAGCTAATCACACCTATTTGGTTTTTTGAAGCAGGCTGTAAACATGTTCATGTCTGCTGTAAAAACAGGCTGTTTGAATGGGTGTGTATGTGACTTCCTGTGCTGCTGCAGCCAGCCCCTAGTGGACACTCCAGGTACTGCAGGTTGTTATAGGTCATCTTTTATGATCTTACTTATCACAGTGCATTATGAGTCACTGCTTGGTGACGTACCAGTAGAGGGTGGCGGGGTCGGTTCCTCTGCGCAGCTCCACTAGCTTGTCTCTGGTCGTCGTGTCGAACAGACGAATCAGAGTTCCTTTACGTGAGGCCGAAGCCGCTACGCTGCCGGGCTGATTGAGCGCCACGCAGGCGATCTCACTCTGGTGCGCGTTGATGGTGAACGGAGCGGATGACGTGCCAGGCTTGGTGTTTGACAGATCCTGAAAACAACAACAGGATACTTTGACACGATCATCTAAACGGCTGAAGCGCGCGTGCTGCTGCGCTGTGAACTTACGACGAGCTGCAGGCTGCCACATTTATGACCCGGAAACACCAGCAGCTGTTTCTCCAGACTGGGACACAAATCACACAGACCTGGAGAGGAAAGAAACAGACGTGAAATGTCTCAGTCTGTGGTGAGGAGTAAACAGTCAGTTAGCGTGCAGCTGCTGTAGTACCAGCTGTGTCCACCAGGACTAGTTTGTAATCCTGCTCGCTCCCTCTCAGCCTTCTGTAACTTTCTCTCCGTCCACCTCTGCTCACCTGCTGTTATTAAAGCATCAAAGATGTCGGCCTGAAACGTTTCACTTCAGCTGCTCTTTAAGGCCCGCCTCCCTACATGCCCATCTCCCTCTGATTGGCCGGCTTTGTTTGCAGTCCCAGGGAAATTTGAGTGAGCTTCCATGTGGGCGTGTCCTATAATATAGCTCTGAATCCTGACATCAGTTCTCAGAAAGTTCTCTAACGTGAAGATTTTTTTTCTCCAACACCTGTGACCTCATGTCTCCAGAACGCCGTAACATGTAACACATGATGGACGAGCAGAACAGAAGAGTCTGAACAGTTTCCAGCCGCCTGATGAAGAGACGAACCAAGACGCAGGTTTGATGGTGGCGTGCAGTGCTCATACTGCAGGTCACGTTTCTTTAAGGAGGTTAAATAGGAGAGAGTGATGTGGTTACCTTTGGGGTTATCTCTGGTGTCAAACTCAAACAGTTTGAGCGGGTTGTCAGGGAAGCTGTACACGTAGATCCTGTTCTTTAAGACGATGATGATCCTGAACAGAAAGACAGTTACAGTCACGTTGAAGGTGAAGTATTTTGCATCCCTGCAGGGGGCGCTGTACACTCACTTGTCATGTCTCATGCGTACAGCGAGCACAGGTTTAGTGAAGGTGAACTCCAGCACCAGTTTGTCTTTGGGGTCAGTGGACTCTCGAGCATCGTCCCAGATCAGCACTGAGGAAAAAAAATAATGCAGGGTTGAGTTTTAACGAGCAGCCAGGGGGCGGGACAAAGCGTGGAAAAGCAACACGACAGGAAGTGACCAGAGACAGAGCATGTGATCACGTCACTGTACTGAAGTTAATGTCCTAACCTTCCATCTGCCCAACTTTATTTCAAAATAAAAGCAGGGTTCTCAAACAGCGAGTAAAATACTCTCAGCTTAAGACAACACAATTTCAAAATAAAAGCAGGGTTCTCAAACAGCGAGTAAAATACTCTCAGCTTAAGACAACACAATTTCAAAATAAAAGCCTGACTGTTTTCACCATTCAAAGGATTAACAGGTGTTGCAGAGCAGCCTGACATGGCGTCGCTTTCAGACGAACTCACCAGATATTTCTGAAAACTTGGGGTTGACTCCGCCCCCAACGAGGGCGAGCAGGTTGGAGCGATGCAGCATGGAGCTCAGAGCAACGCTGCCCACCTGCTCGTGGTCTGAAAACACACAAAACATGATCACTGCTCTCATATCTGGCAAACCAAGGGGCGTCCAAAACGTGTGTGTGTGTGTGTGTGTGTGTGTGTGTGTGTGTGTGTGTGTGTGTGTGTGTGTGTGTGTGTGTGTGTGTGTGTGTGTGTGTGTGTGTGTGTGTGTGTGTGTGTGTGTGTGTGTGTGTGTGTGTGTGTGTGTGTGTGTGTGTGTGTGTGTGTGTTCACTCACCCAGGTGTCCTTTCTCCATCAGAGGCTCCACGTTATAGATCCTGACCCCGGTCTCCATCGCGCAGCAGAAACAGCCTGCGTGGACAAACAGGTGAGGACACGTGACGACACGTGAGGATCAAAACAAAGCAGATTCCTCTGTTAGCATGTTAGCATGTTAGCTCACTCTGGTCCTGGTTGAACTGCAGACTGTTGACTCCTCTCTGCTGAGTCATGACGCCGGTACCGTCAAGAGTCCGGTAAACTAGAGCTGGACCCACCGGGCGACCTGTGTCGGAGAGACGACGAGTTTAAAACTGGTGACGTCTTCAGGTGACAGGTGAGCAGTCTTAGCACGAGCTAGCTAGCACACATTAGCACAGATAAAACGGTTAAAACAAGATTCGTTTTCCCGCCGTTTTAAATAATGAAGACTCACCATCAACACGAAGACACGAGACGATGTGGAGGTTTTTTCAACGGTTAAAAACGAGACAAACGGCGGGAAATAACAACAACAACACACGAAGGTTTGTTTTTGTTTTCAACTGATGACGTCACTGACGTGGGCTTCCGGTTTTCTTCCGGTTCCCGTTTCTCAAAACTTTTTTTTTCTAAGAATAAAATCGGCCAAACGTGTAAACAAACGTGATTATAAAATAATAATATGTCCAAACGTTTAAGAAAATATTTTTTTCATTAGTTTTTGTAGTTTAACATCGATAATAATAATACTGTATTTAATAATAATAATTATTATTATTTAAATAGTTATTATGTTTTATACTTTATGAAGCCCGTAAGGAGAAATGTGGTTGTAAACTCAGTTTAATGAACACATGGATCCTGTGGAGAGGTTTCAGAGTGAGAGAGGCTGCACACAGCCAGCGCTCCACAGCAGTTTGGGGTTTGGTGCCTTGCTCAAGGGCACGTCGACAGAGCTCAGGAAGTGAACTGGCACCTCTCAAGCTACCAGGCCAATTTCCGGCTTTTAAATGTAATCATATTGTTGCGTTATTTAAAGAAACTTTGATGCGTGCTGCAAATGGAGATCTTGCACCCCAGCTGTGTTATAATATAAGACCCTTTACATATTTACAAATATACAGAGAAATTATAAAAGCTTTACCAGAAGGTTTGAAAACAGCCATCCATCAGCAACAAACCACTTAGATTTATGAAGAAGAGGGAGAAACATTTACAGCAGGTGGTGTGTTTGGACAGTAAAAAAGGAGCATGTAGAGAATAATAATTTATGTATTTATATATTTAAAAATACGAAATGTGTTTTCTGCAGAAGAAAAAAGTGTGTGTGTGTGTGTGTGTGTGTGCGTGATGAGGTGCAGGGGTCAGTGAGATTATGGCTCTGGGCCATCTGTAGCCCTCTCTGCTGCTGCTGGATAAACGTTTCCTTCTCCACTTTCTGTGTCGCCTCGAAGTTCCTCCTTAGTGGGGCGTTCAGGTCACCTGACCAGGAAGCTTCTTCAGAGCAGAGTGTTCCTGACTGCTGCTCAGGGAGATGAGATCAGCTTTCCTTGTTTTGCACTTTAACGACTTTAAAGACACGAGTCATGAATTCATCTTGAGTAAAAAATATAGAATATTTTCTTATCGATGTTGCTTAAAGGTCAACGCTCCAATGAAGTAATAATGTAGTAATGGATGTTGATTTGTACTCAGTGGGGTTCTGCAGGTGATGGAGCAGGTTAGGGTTGCTGCACGCTGTCGACTGTGAAATAAACCAGAAAAGTGAGCAAAATCTTTGTCTGGTGGTTGTCAGTTCAGGGAGAGGTGACAGAGGCAGGCAGAGTTAAATAAAGTGTGAAGCAACCCTAACCCTAACCCTAACCCAGTGAAGCACATTTCATTCATTAGGTCTGTTTTCACATGAACGCTGTAAGAGAGCGGAGCAGCTCGTGAATTAAAGCTGGAATACAAAGCGTCCTTCTGTGTTTCTATTGGCTGTCCAGATCATCAGTCTGAGCTGTTTCTGCGTTCTCCTTCGTTTCATTGCAACTGAAGAACTTTAGTGAGTCACAATCAGACAGCAGAGCTGTGTCAGGAAGAAAACGGTTCTTCTTTGATCCACATGGAAACAGAAGAGGAGACAGCTCTCTGTGATGATTAGAGTTTAGACTGCAGTACTCATTTTAAACACTAGGGGGCAGCTCTCTGTGATGAGTTTAGACTGCAGTACTAATTTTAAACACTAGGGGGGCAGCTCTCTGTGATGAGTTTAGACTGCAGTACTAATTTTAAACACTAGGGGGCAGCTCTCTGTGATGATTAGAGTTTAGACTGCAGTACTCATTTTAAACACTAGGGGACAGCTCTCTGTGATGATTAGAGTTTAGACTGCAGTACTCATTTTAAACACTAGGGGGCAGCTCTCTGTGATGATTAGAGTTTAGACTGCAGTACTCATTTTAAACACTAGGGGGGCAGCTCTCTGTGATGATTAGAGTTTAGACTGCAGTGCTCATTTTAAACACTAGGGGGCAGCTCTCTGTGATGATTAGAGTTTAGACTGCAGTGCTCATTTTAAGCACTAGAGGGCAGCTCTCTGTGATGATTAGAGTTTAGACTGCAGTACTCATTTTAAACACTAGAGGGCAGAGTTACAGACTGCTCCTTTTTGCTGGCCTCACACAGGGTGTTTATTAAGGGGGGAAGTTGTAACAAGGACACAGTGGAACACCTGTGAAGAAAGGCGTGGTGACAGGGTGACTGCATGTGAACACGGGTTCATCAGGGCATGTTTAAAGTAGGGTGTGGTTTCTTTTCAAAAAACAGAATATACGTCTAGGTAAACAGTAATCATCCCACACGACGTACTTTAAACACAGCAGCTCTAAAGGAAATATCAAAGTAATTATCACCCCTCCATGGGTAAATACTCGTACTGAGAGTCAGGGTGCTGAGCGGCAGCTGTCACATGAGGACGAGCCGTCTGTGTGAATGAGAGGACAACATGTAATCAATACTGACTCTCCAAGGGAAGTCTGACGCAGCCTGGCCCGTCTGGACTGAACCCAACCAGCATCTTTTCAAGTGAATGGTTAGCTGGTGTGTGCAGTTAAAAACCAACTGATCTGATTGGTTCTCCCATGCAGACTGTGACTGAACAGGCGAGCCAGTAAGGTGGTCAGTGTGACCCGTCACATGTGGAACAGAATGAATGTGAAACATGTCTAGAACACGCTAACCCCTCCATTCCACCAGATCCGTGTCAGGTCCGTCTGCGCTGTGTTCCAGCAGACACACGTGGACGGACGCCCAGAAGGGACGATGGAGCAGCTTCACTTTAGGAGAAGATTGAGTTTTATTTTGAAGGGGCGATGGAGCAGCTTCACTTTAGGAGAAGATTGAGTTTTATTTTGAAGGGACGATGGAGCAGCTTCACTTTAGGAGAAGGCTGAGTTTTATTTTGAAGGGACGATGGAGCAGCTTCACTTTAGGAGAAGGCTGAGTTTTATTTTGAAGGGACGATGGAGCAGTATGACCAACACAGGAAGCTGCTTGTGTCTTTAATACACTGACTGTGTTTGAGGCTCTGTGGATGTGACTCTCTGCATGTTACCATGTTATGAGTCTCATGGACTGTTTAATGTTCCCTGGTATTTTAGTAGTGTCTGAATACACACACACACACACACACACACACACTGTGCTCGTCACCTTGACAGCTGAGTGACGCTCACCTTGTGTTCCTGCTCTGAGAAACATTAAAGGTTCAGACTTAATGAACGTTTCAGCTGAAGATGTGCAGCCTGTTTAAATATGTACAGAGTGCACACAGTGTAAAGTTCAAGGACACACAAACAAAGGAAACCTTTCCAGAGAGAGAGAGAGAGAGAGAGAGAGAGAGAGAGACCAATATGTCGAGCAGCCCATAATATCCAAAGAGATCAGCTGACTTTGTATCGGCCACTTTGATCTGATATGATTTAATGTTACGAGTCGTAGTACAGGTGAATAACACCAGCAGGTGTGCTCCTGGCTGTCACCAGCAGAGGGCGCTGTTTGGATTACAACAGTTAGTGACCATCTTGTCTCTGTTGTAAATCTTTGTGTGTTCAGATCGAACATCCATATCTGCATCAATAATATCGATATCGACCCCAAAAGTCTCTCAACACTTTCATTCACTTTCTTTTCTTGTAAGGGACCATGTGCAATGAAAACATAAACACCTGAGTTAGCGTTGAGCTAACGTCTCTTTCATACCTGTGGTCGTTCAGGAACGGGACTCTTCTTTGTTGTTGGCCGTCATGGAGGATTATAGCGTCCTCTGTCAGGCTGACTGATTGTACGAGCAGCGATGAGCAGCAGGGCTATGACTATGTCCTGGTGCTCATTATCGTTCCCTCAAACAAGAGACGTGCTGAAAGAAGGAAAACAACAACAAGGTGCAGAGCTGCTGATAAGGACGATGAACGACGAGCTTTAAAAAATGGAACCAGAGCAGAAAACAAGCAGAGACAGAGACAGTGAGACAGAGAGACAGAGACGGAGACAAAGACAGAGACGTTGTTCTGTAACGAGTGTCGCTCTGTGCGCTGAGGTCAGCTCGCCGTGTTGAAGGTCGCTGAAGTCAATGAGGCTCATTTAGAAAACAGAGAAACCAGCAGGGCGGGGCGTGGCGTCAGCAGGGCGGGGCGTGGCGTCAGCAGGGCGGGGCGTGGCGTCAGCAGGGCGGGGCGTGGCCTCTGTGACGCTGTGCTCAGGAGGATGTGAGCAGCTTCGATGGCGTGCCCTGTGAGGTTCATCTCTGCGTCCGTGTCGTTCTCCCACAGAGTTCACAATCTCATTGGCCACATGAAGCGTCACTCATCAGACGCCTCCTTTCAACTCAGGCTCTCATTGGCTGGTTGAGCTCTCAGCCTGCAGTGACAGGTGTGAAGCACCTGTTCATTCAAAGCCCCGTCATGAGTCCACGTGACCTACAGGGGGCGCTGCTCGCCAGCCTCGCTGAGCTGGAGGTTAAAAGGAGTCGCTGTCAGAGCGTCAGCTGCTCCGGTGGGATGACGAGGGACGATCAAGGATGAAGTTGTGGTGTAAAATATCAGCAGACAATCTCATTAGACGTCTCCTCCGCTCTAACAAGCCATGATGTCAGCCGCCATTAACCTTTTGGTCGGCTTTAATCGGATTGTGGCGCTCACAGGATATCTGGAGCAGATAATGCGAGCCTTCGAATGGATGTAAATAAGACGCGCACATATCGGCGCCCAGCTCCTCTTACAGCCAATCAGGATGAAAGTTCAGCCCCAGTGTGTTTGTCGAACTAGAACAGCTGGTTAAACATCTGGCCTCCGTCACAGAGAAGTGTTGATCCCCTCGCCGGCGCATTAACGGGTGTTAATCACCTCGGTAAACGGCGCCGCACTGCAGGGAATCAAACAAAGCTCTTCTTCTATGGGCGCTAAATGACTCACGCAGTCTGACAACAACAAAGGAGCGTCCTCCCACTCGCTCTCTCCTGCAGGAGCTCGCTCGCTCGCCCGGCCGTGCAGCGAGCGAGCGAGCAACAATAACACGCTAACAAAGACAGGAAGGCTTCTCCTCCTCGTCCACTCGTTAACCGTGTGTGATCACGTGACTCACGGCGTGATGGAGGGCTCTTTGTTTCTGAGTGGGCCTCTTCACAAACACACGTGGAGGCTCTTCTCCCCGTCTACAGGAAGCAGAGCGCCGTTTGGGAACACTGAACAGGAAGTATAAATAGCAGCTGGGTTGTGTAACGACGAGCAGGATCGAGATCTGTAACATGTGACTGATTCAGTTTAGGTTCTCTACCTGCGTCCAATCACGGACGAGCTCTTCCAGGAAGCACCTTAGTGTGTCACCTGGTCTCCACTTTAAACTCTCTAACGCACTAAAGTTTCAGATCAGGAGGGAAACGGCGTGCTCTGTCAATCACGCCATCGTTCCCCGATATGAAACCAAGAGAGTCGGCAGACGCCTGCAGCCTGGCAGCCCTGCAGCGTTCTGCCCAATCAGCCAGCAGATACTAAAATACCTGTAAGGATTTATTCAGCAGACAAACGGCGAGGTGAAGAGTGTGATGAAGGCTGATTATTGATCATGTGATCAGAGGCTTATTATCACGCGAACGTTGATCATGAAACAGCGGCGAGCTCTGGTGAAGGAGGCGCCGCTCTGTGGCCCGCTCGGGACGTGAAGCGTCATTAAACGCTGATATGACAGAAACACATGTGTCCCTTTGTGTCCCATTAAGACCGGAGACGTCTCCTCCAGGGGAAGTGTTCCACTTTACGGCGTGCCACATTAATCTCCGTCCCCAGGGAAACCAGGATATTGATCTGCGTGTTCCCATGACATCCATCTCACTCGGAGGAGATTAAAGAGAAGATGAGCATGAGGTCCAGAGAGAGACGGGGACGACCTCGGGGACGACCTCGGGGACGACCTCGGGGACGACCTCGAGGACGACCTCGGGGACGACCTCGGGGACGACCTCGGGGACGACCTCGAGGACGACCTCGGGGACGACCTCGGGGACGACCTTGGGGACGACCTCGGGGACGACCTCGAGGACGCAGTGAGGATGAAGCTCAGCCTATAAAAACTTGTCCGTGTGAAGCGTCGAGCCGTGAACATTTTTCTTTCAACGCTCGATAAAAACTAAAGCGTGCGTCAGCTGCTCGGAGCGACGGATCAGGACTCAGAGAAGACCCTCATGTACTGTAGTCCTCCAGGTCCAGCTCAACTCTCTCTGAAGCTCTTTGGCTCCGCCCGGCTCAGACTGGACCGACCCTGGACTCTAAATCAAGACCAAGACCATCACTGAGAGGCTGTTTTTACTCTACTTCATTACTATTGGTCCTGGTCTCGACCCGCCTTGATCCTGGTCTTGTCTTAGTCTCACCCCGCCTTGATTCTGGTCTTAGTCTCACCCCTCCTTGATCCTGGTCTTGTCTTAGTCTCACCCCTCCTTTTAAACACTAGGGGGCGGAGCTACAGACTGCTCCTTTAAAGGTAAAGAAATGAGGATGTGTGCTGGATCTCTAGAGGGAGCTGCTGGCTCCTCTCCTCTTCTCCACACTGAAGGTAAAAATACTGACGGTGTATTTATAACAAAGAAGACATCAAACACCCCGAGTAGAAAGTCTTTTTTAGGCGATGACTCGACAGTTCCTGACGCAGACTTCTCGACAGGGCGCTAAAACACAAACATTTCCGTCCTTCCTGCTCTCTTTATGGTCCTGGAGCCCAGACTGCCCACCTTCTCCCAACAGCAGAAGAAGAGCCTGCAGCTCCTGCTCTTCACACACAGATGGAGTCGTAAAGAAGGAGCTGAGTGAGTGATGCTTGAGCCAGGTCGCACTTTAAACAGTCAGCAGATCAGATCCTCTCAAACCAGCAGCTGCAGCTCGCTCAGGTCTGTGCAGCAGCGCCGAGCTCGGGGCCACGGAGGCGTTATTAAGGAATGACTGAGCAGAGTTTAACTACAATATGATCAGCTTCTTCCTTTAGAGGCGGAGTCTGCAAACTCAAACTAATCAGCGTTTAACAGGCCGTCCTCGTCTGTTGTCATGTCACAGATCATCCAGCAGTCTGTTTGTATCTGCAGCCTGTGTGCGTGGGCCGAGCCGAACCCAGAACTTGGACCTGATCGGTGAGCAGTGTGTCCACGCCACTCCGAGCGCCCTCAGGCTGCGCTCTCAGAGCGCCGCACGGAGTGTGTGTGTGTAATAAACACACACACACACACACACAGGGTGACCTCCTGTCGACCTTCTCTGTGGTGAACTCACGCTCCGTCCTCCAGCCAGAGTCCAGCCTTCAGTTGGCGTTGGCTGATTGGTTCATCCGTGAACGATGCAGCGTGAGGCTCCGAGCTCAACATCTGCAGGAGCTCCAACAAGACATGAAGGAAGCCAAGATGGCCGCCGATTGGTTGTTATTGTTTTCATACGACTCCTTAAAGAAATGACACACACACACACACACACACACACACACACACACACACACACACACACACACACACACACACACACACACACACACACACACTGTAGAGAGGAATCAAACCGATGAATAGATCTGAATCGTCTCTGTCCGTCCTCGAGGACGTGTCCCTGTGGGCGTCCAAAAACTGCAGAAGATATTGTTATACTTTCCTCCTGGCGCACGCCGCTCATTGTCTCGCTGTCACATGACGTCTGTCTCCTGCTCTTTATGAGATGCAGTTAATGAACGCAGGTGATGATGAGCTGAGTGGGCTTCAGAACGATCTCAGGCGTTAATATAAAGTGCTGCATTAAAGTGGAAAAGTTAAGTGTGTGTGTGTGTGTGTGTGTGTGTGTGTGTGTGTGTGTGTGTGTGTGTGTGTGTGTGTGTGTGTGTGTGTGTGTGTGTGTGTGTGTGTGTGTGTGTGTGTGTGTGTGTGTGTGTGTGTGTGTGTGTGTGTGTGTGTGTGTGTGTGTGTGTGTGTGTGTGTGTGTGTGTGTGTGTGTGTGTGTGTGTGTGTGTGTGTGTGTGTGTACAATTGAAGAGCAGACAGGGATCAGTTGAGCGGCCTCTCTGAATCTCTGAGCTGGTGGACCTGCAGTATTCAGAGGGTTCACAGGCTGCAGTCACGTGACCTTTGACCTCACTGCAGCTCAGCATCAATGATTCATCAGCAGCTGGGATTAAAGATGTGATCTGTGTGTTATATGCTGCTTCATAGAACCCACAGACGCTACAATCATCAGGGTGCACCGAGGATCCTCCAGGAACCAGGAAGAGTCTCTATCACACCGGATCCAAGGAGGAAGTGGGTCGTAATCAGGAAACGGGCCTGACTCAGACTGTGGTCCCTGAAGCGTTCCACTCCTGAACTCGACGCTGTCACACACGTGTTGATGCGTGACAGGTATCAGCTCAGACACACACATGCATCATGGGCCGAACCACTAGTTCAGACTTTTAGTGCTGGTGCTGAAAAACGAGCGGTGCACGGCTGCAGAACGCCGCCTGGCTCGCCCTCGCTGCTTCATTGTGTGCTCTGAAATCAGGGGGTCGGTGTTTCTGATGTTCTGACACTTTCAGATTGAATCTTCTAACAAACAGACGCACAGGCTGCCACTTGCCTTTTCACAATGCCTCCACCTCCAGAGCTCCATCTTTGTAAATCACACAGTCTGTCTGTCAGAAAGACGTGGAGGGGAAGCGTCACATCTCCTGTCCCAACATTCAGATTCCTCATCAAAGGTCCTTTCTCACATGCCACACAAAGGTCATGAATAAATGTAAAAGAAGTCGTTTCTGTGTTCTGGGGGGACAAAACGCGGAGCAGACTTCCTAACGATGTGTAACATGACGTGCAGCTGAATCCACAAACAGCCAGAGACACAAACTTTTACACTCTTCCTTAAAACTCGTCTTGCTGCCCTTGGTGTGACCTCTGCGAATCTCCCAGAACACTCGCCTCCTCCGCCTCCAGCGGCGAGCTAATGATGACTGACACCCACGTCCACGAGGCGGACACGAGCGTGCACGCCTCCTCTCCGTCCAGCAGCCAGGCATCCATCCCACACCTTCTCTTCCTCCAGCAAACCGCACCTGTGACCTCTCTGATGTCCCACCTTCAGAGGGCGCTGCTGAGCCTCTCTGCCTCGGAGACGTTAGAAGGGCCGCCAGGCTTTCAAAAAAACCCAACTTTGAGCAAATGTAGAATCTGACACAGTGAAGTTAGAACAACTGCACTGCTATGAAACAGAAGGCAGCAGGTTGTATCTCTGCAGAATCAAGACGAGGAGGGAAACGTTTGAGATTCTGTTGTCTGTGCTCTGAATCATGTCAGACACACAGACAGCTGCTAATTCATGCTAACAAACACAACATAAAGCTCGAGGAAAGAAACCTCCAAAAGGCTCCGGAGGCAGAGACGAGGCCCCGAGGTGGAAGGTCTTAGACGCTCGTATTCCTGCTGCTGCTGCGTGAACGCTGCAGAAAGACAGAACTTTGAAGAATGATCAGAGAGATGCGTTTATTAGGCAGACTGCTGACCCAGCTAACGGAGGCACACGGCGAGGCACACGGCGAGGAACGCCTCCGAGGACCACATTCAATCTCTCTTTATCTTTCTTCTTTTCTCATTTTGACAATCAGTTTTTCTCCCACTGCTCCTTCGTCTCTCTGTCAGGGCACTGATTATTATTCTAGCAGTCAGTGATGAGGTACTGTAATAACAGCTCCCTCCTCTGTCCCACTTCGCTCCGTTTTAAACGGGCTGTCATGAAGGTTACAGCCGAGGAAGCTTTTCACGCAGCTGAAGGGGAGTTTAGGATTTCTCATGCAGGATTTATACTGGTGATATTTAAACCAATAAAACTTGCACATGCAGCTTCCCTGGGTTTCATTATTCCTCTGACAGACGTCGGCTAAATGCAAAAGCTCACAGCGACGTTGACCATTCCCGTGGCGTTTGCGCGGCCTCTGAGTGAAGGGTACAAGCTGGCATTTGGTGGCTTTCAAAGAGCACAGCGAGCAGGCTGAAGAGCTGCAGCGCTGCCTCTCTGAGTGCACAAGGTGGGACTGATTAGAGGCTGGAGACGACCTGCTGTCACTGCCGAGCCTGCTGACTGCTGCCTGTGTGCACTCACATGTTTAGATGAGATAAACGTGTTCAGCTCTTATCTGTTCCAGCGAGCAAGTCATGAAAACAAACATTCAGCCTCAATGAATGCTTCCTTTCAACATGTCTGACTTCATCTGTCTGGGAAGTTTAAATCTGCAACCTGCAGGGCAGTGTCCACTAGAGTCAGTCTCCATAGAGCTCTATGTTAAAATGTCCAACTTTACAGCTGCAGTTCCTCCAGTGTCCACTAGAGTCTGTCTCCTGCAGTGAGTCAGTCTCCATAGAGCTCTATGTTAAAATGTCCAACTTTACAGCTGCAGTTCCTCCAGTGTCCACTAGAGTCTGTCTCCTGCAGTGAGTCAGTCTCCATAGAGCTCTATGTTAAAATGTCCAACTTCACAGCTGCAGTCCCTCCAGTGTCCACTAGAGTCTGTCTCCTGCAGTGAGTCAGTCTCCATAGAGCTCTATGTTAAAATGTCCACTAGAGTCTGTCTCCTGAGGAGGGTTAGGGTGGCGGTGAAGCGTATCTATCTTCAGCAGCCAATAGGATGCGTTGTTGAGTTGGGACTCACATTTGACCATCTGACCCACATTTTGAGCTCAGGTCTAAAAGCATCTGTAACACTTCATGTTTTATTCAGCTTCTCCTGTGTGATGTAAACGGGACCAGAAGAGGAAGATAAACACGACTCCATCTTCACGCTTCACTTGATCGTGTGTGTGCGTGCTGAGTCAGCAGAACCCCGCCTCAAATAAATGTACTCATTAAAATAACAGCCTGTGAGTTCCTCTTCTTCCACTCGAGACTTTGATGAGGAATCATCAGAGCAAACAAAGAGTGAAGTCATTAAAGGATGAAACCACAAGTCTGTGGTTCCCTCCGTCCCTCACTCGCTCACGTGACGCTCGTGGACCCATCACACTGACCTTCACGGCTCGTCGTCGACACGCCGCCCTATGTGCACACAGCGTAGATTTCAAAGCGCACGGCGTGCTGCATGGACAGCGTGTGTGTCCTCCTGCAGGGACAGCGTGTGTCTCCTGCGTGGACAGCGTGTGTCTCCTGCGTGGACAGCGTGTGTCTCCTGCAGGGACAGCGTGTGTCTCCTGCAGGGACAGCGTGTGTCTCCTGTGTGGACAGCGTGTGTCTCC
>NC_136706.1:109611-121166 GCF_947650265.1 Symphodus melops | reverse complement strand
AGCAGAGACAGTGAGAGACAGGCAGCACAAAGACGTCCCACGGTGCGGCAGCATTAACAGCACCCACGTAAGGTCGCCAAGGGGAGACGCTCGCAACGTGGGAGTCCTCCGAGGCGGGCGAGCGCCGCATCATAATGGTGGCGTACTGAAAATGGCGGGCGTCTTCCTGCTGAGTGATTCATTGGTCTGAAGGTGTCAGAATAATGAAGACGTCTCTTCTGCTTCCAGAAGACAAAAGAGAGACGAGATTAAAACAAACGTCTGTTCACGGCGTCCTCAGAACTCGCAGCAGCAGCTTTCAGCTCCTTTTTCTTCTTCTCTGCATAAATTGACACGTTCAGTGAAATTCTCCGAGTGTGACGAGTCCTCCGCTCAGACTCCAGCGTGTGCTCTCCGCCTGAACGCCGTGTGCCACTTCAGCGTGGCGTCAAAGATGTGAAGTGGACGACCCGTGGACCTCCTCCCACAGACCCCCCCCCCACAGACCCCCCCCACAGACCCCCCCCCCACAGACCCCCCCCCACAGACCCCCCCGTGTGGTTTGACTCAACAATAAACCACCAGACTCTTTGTTACATCAAATCAGTAAAAACACCGGGAACATTTCTCTTTCCAAGTCCTGACGCCGACCAGCACCAAGTCTCAGAGCTCCGCCGTCTCTGTCGTCTCTCTGCTGTCTCTGTCGTCTCTCCGCTGTCTCTGCCGTCTCTCCGCTGTCTCTGCCGTCTCTCCGCTGTCTCTGTCGTCTCTCCGCTGTCTCTGCCGTCTCTCCGCTGTCTCTGTCGTCTCTCTGCTGTCTCCGCCGTCTCTCCGCTGTCTCTCTGCCGTCTCTCCGATGTCTCTGTCGTTTCTCCGATGTCTCTCTGCCGTCTCTCCGCTGTCTCTCTGTCGTCTCTCCGCTGTCTCTCTGTCGTCTCTCCGCTGTCTCTCTGCCGTCTCTCCGCTGTCTCTGTCGTTTCTCCGATGTCTCTCTGCCGTCTCTCCGCTGTCTCTCTGTCGTCTCTCCGCTGTCTCTCTGTCGTCTCTCCGCTGTCTCTCTGTCGTCTCTCCGCTGTCTCTCTGCCGTCTCTCCGATGTCTCTGTCGTCTCTCCACTGTCTCTCTGTCGTCTCTCCGCTGTCTCTCTGCCATCTCTCCGATGTCTCTGTCGTTTCTCCGATGTCTCTCTGCCGTCTCTCCGATGTCTCTCTGCCATCTCTCCGATGTCTCTGTCGTTTCTCCGATGTCTCTCTGCCGTCTCTCCGATGTCTCTCTGCCGTCTCTCCGCTGTCTCTCTGCCGTCTCTCCGCTGTCTCTCTGTCGTCTCTCCGCTGTCTCTCTGCCGTCTCTCCGATGTCTCTGTCGTCTCTCCGCTGTCTCTCTGCCGTCTCTCCGCTGTCTCTGTCGTTTCTCCGATGTCTCTCTGCCGTCTCTCCACTGTCTCTCTGCCGTCTCTCTGCTGTCTCTGTCGTCTCTCCGATGTCTCTCTGCCGTCTCTCCGCTGTCTCTGTCGTCTCTCCACTGTCTCTCTGCCGTCTCTCTGCTGTCTCTGTCGTCTCTCCGATGTCTCTCTGCCGTCTCTCCGCTGTCTCTGTCGTCTCTCTGCTGTCTCCGCCGTCTCTCCGCTGTCTCTCTGCCGTCTCTCCGCTGTCTCTGTCGTCTCTCCGATGTCTCTCTGCCGTCTCTCCGCTGTCTCTGTCGTCTCTCTGCTGTCTCCGCCGTCTCTCCGCTGTCTCTCTGTCGTCTCTCCACTGTCTCTCTGCCGTCTCTCTGCCGTCTCTCCGCTGTCTCTGTCGTCTCTCCGCTGTCTCTCTGCCGTCTCTCCGCTGTCTCCGTCGTCTCTCCGCTGTCTCTCTGCCGTCTCTCCGCTGTCTCTGTCGTCTCTCTGCCGTCTCTCCGCTGTCTCTGTCGTCTCTCTGCTGTCTCCGCCGTCTCTCCGCTGTCTCTCTGTCGTCTCTCCACTGTCTCTCTGCCGTCTCTCCGCTGTCTCTGTCGTCTCTCCGCTGTCTCTCTGCCGTCTCTCCGCTGTCTCCGTCGTCTCTCCGCTGTCTCTCTGCCGTCTCTCCGCTGTCTCTGTCGTCTCTCTGCCGTCTCTCCGCTGTCTCTGTCGTCTCTCCGTCGTCTCTCCGCTGTCTCCGCCGTCTCTGCCGTCTCCGCTGTCTCTGCCGTCTCTCTGCTCGTGTCCTTTAAAATCAAACCTGCATCTTTGTCTTCAGCATTGATTTCGTGTTGGCTGGTTGACCTTTATGACCTTGGATAGAAAAAGTGTCACCAGGCTGTAAACATGTGACTGTATGTGACTTCCTGTGCTGCTGCAGTGGGCCTCTAGTGGACACTCCAGGAACTGCAGGATGGGCTTCATGTTAACGGGGGAGTCAGTGGACAGGGGACCACACGGACCGCCTCTCTGTCCTCAGTCGGACCGGCTCAGCGAGCTTTAACGTGACCTCCTTCTTCTTCTTTCTGGAGTTTTCTAAAACACCTTCAGTTTTGAACATTTCATCACAAACACTCTGCTGTAACATCCCATTAAATCCACACTGAACCACCCACCGCTCATCCTTTATTTCACTCATTTCTCACAGCTGACTCCTCCATCTTTCACCTCTCTTCTCTCCACGCGGGTTCACCTCCTCCTCTCCACCTAATGGGAGCTCACTGATTTATGCTCATTTCTCCAACAGCAGCCTGGCTGAGAAACACACAGGAGCGTTGTGGTGTGTAAAAGGTGTGTGTGAATAATGTAACCGTGGAAGCGTCGGATCAGATGGTCAACCTTTCCCCGTGTTTCATCTTTATCTGCAGTTTGTTGTGTTTGGAGCCAGAGATCTCGCCGTGGTTCATCATATCTGCCCACTGCTTTCATCTCCGTCCTGACGCCTGCTCACCTTAATGTGCTCTCAAATCAATGGTTACCATCTTTTCAGGCTTTCAGTCACTGCGGGGGGGGGGAGGGGGGGGCTGTTCAAGTCTACTGTGACTCATTTATTTTTGTGCCCATCGATTATCAGCTCAAAGGATGTTTAATCACAGCTCCATGGAGTCTGTTAATCTGTTTATCTTTATATTCAGAGCGAGGCTGCTGGATGTCGCTAACGGCTAACCGCTAACGGCTAACAGCTAACCTCTAACCCGAGTTTTGCTGTAGTCAGTTGACATCTCATTATTTTATTGATCTCCTGCTGTGAGCAGCTGTTTGTTGTATTTTGGGTCTAAAGGAGAAAAATAGAAAAAAGTTTCTTCTTCTTTTTAATCTTTATTCTTCTTCTTTTTAAATGATAATATGGCGTTAAGATTGTGACTGGGCGGATTTATTCATCACACGGTGGACGACGTTTGTTCAGCTGAACACGGAGAGAACATGTGAGTCAGAAACATGTGACAGACAGACAGATCAGCTGACATGGAAGTCTGGAACATTCAGATCAGATTCTCAGATCAGCCGACGTCACACGAGGTGTCTGTGGCGCTCCGGTCTCTCACCTGCCGGACTCGGATCACTTTTTTCTTCTTTTGTGTTCAAATGACCTTTAAACACGAATCACGCGACGAGCAGAGCGAGAAAAGAACATCAAAGAGTCGCTCTGTGTGACACTCCCAGCTGATCATGTGATGACACGTCTGATCTGAGCCGGAACAACCAATTAGAAACGCTGATTCTGGGAGGGCGAGCGAGCGCTGGGAGGGCGAGCGAGCGCTGACGTGATGGCGGCTGTCAGTTTGTTTTTTCTTTGTAAAATGAAGGATTGTTGAAAAGAATACCAACACTGACTTTAGTGATACACGGGCCTGAACCCTCGGCTCGTCATGTGACCCGTCACGTGGCGGTGGAGCTCTCGAAGCCCCTCCTACTCTCTGCAGGGTCACCGCCCTCCACCTGCTCGCTCACAGCAGGGCGCTCTCGTTCAGAGACCTGAATGAGGAAATGCCTTTAGCCAATAGCATGATACCCAGCCGACCAATCAGCTGTGTCGTCTGGACGCGTAGGGCGCTAACTTTTCTTGATTGATGTTTGTGGTGTCAGAAATGAGCAGGAGGAATAAAGTGGAGCACAGAGCGGCGGCCCTTTCAGGCGAGCGTGACCCTGGTGGTTGTGTGATGTTACAGGAAACAGACGGATGGTCGAGCGAGCATCTTAACTACATGAACAGCAGGCTGAACCCAGAAGAGTGAACGTCAGCGACAAGCAGTCGGCTTGAAAAACTGCCAAACATCCAGAAACAGCTCCTCGGGAGAAATGTGCGAGCAGCGCGTGGCTCTGTGACCTCTCAGATCTGCAGCGTCAGCAGAAAGCGTCTCACTGAGATCGCTCCGCTCGCCGGCAGCATAAATACATGACTAACAGCCGAGCGCTCCGAGAGCAGCCGTCCATGTAAATGTCCGCGCTCAACCACATCCCAAAATCAATTATGAGCTCCTCGTGCAGCTGAGCGGCCCTCCAACACACACTCCAACACTCCAACACACACTCCAACACACACTCCAACACACACTCCAACACACACTCCAACACTCCAACACACACTCCAACACACACTCCAACACACACTCCAACACACACTCCAACACACACGCCAAACTCGACAAACTCAGGTGCTCATCATTAAAAATACTCTGCAGCGCTGTCCTGCTGTTATCTTTCCAAACCTGTGATGTAACCAGCCGAGGAGACGACTGAAGACAATAAATCACAATGTTGACGAGCGATCGAAGACGGACAACGAGCCGAGTCTCTCCAGACGTCTTCTGTTCTTACAGCAGCAGGAACCACAGAAGGTACCAAATCTTAAACAAACCTTCACATCTTCATTCGTATCTCAAAGGAGCAAATCAGAGCGCAGCGTCGCTCCGTTCACACAAACGAGTCAACAAACACGGATGTTCCTCCAAATCTAAAAACCATCTTCACCTCTTCCTGACGTGTCGAGTCACGCTGAGAGACGACTCCTCCAGAGTCAGGACCGCTGAACGAGTCTCTATGGATTAAAGGAGCAGACTGTAGCTCCGCCCCCTAGTGTTTAAAATGAGTACTGCAGTCTAGACTGTAATCATCACAGAGAGCTGGCTCCGCCCCCTCCTCTCACACAGGTCAGCATGTGGTGGACACTGTAGCTTCAGTGTTTAGCCAGCTCTGCATGTGGTGGACGCTGTAGCTTCAGTGTTTAGCCAGCTCTGCATGTGGTGGACGCTGTAGCTTCAGTGTTTAGCCAGCTCTGCATGCGGTGGACACTGTAGCTTCAGTGTTTAGCCAGCTCTGCATGTGGTGGACGCTGTAGCTTCAGTGTTTAGCCAGCTCTGCATGCGGTGGACGCTGTAGCTTCAGTGTTTAGCCAGCTCTGCATGCGGTGGACGCTGTAGCTTCAGTGTTTAGCCAGCTCTGCATGCGGTGGACACTGTAGCTTCAGTGTTTAGCCAGCTCTGCATGCGGTGGACACTGTAGCTTCAGTGTTTAGCCAGCTCTGCATGCGGTGGACACTGTAGCTTCAGTGTTTAGCCAGCTCTGCATGAGGTGGACGCTGTAGCTTCAGTGTTTAGCCAGCTCTGCATGCGGTGGACGCTGTAGCTTCAGTGTTTAGCCAGCGCTGCATGTGGTGGACACTGTAGCTTCAGTGTTTAGCCAGCTCTGCATGTGGTGGACACTGTAGCTTCAGTGTTTAGCCAGCTCTACATGTGGTGGACACTGTAGCTTCAGTGTTTAGCCAGCTCTGCATGTGGTGGACACTGTAGCTTCAGTGTTTAGCCAGCTCTGCATGTGGTGGACACTGTAGCTTCAGTGTTTAGCCAGCTCTGCATGTGGTAGACACTGTAGCTTCAGTGTTTAGCCAGCTCTGCATATGGTGGACACTGTAGCTTCAGTGTTTAGCCAGCTCTGCATGTGGTGGACACTGTAGCTTCAGTGTTTAGCCAGCTCTGCATGTGGAGGACACTGTAGCTTCAGTGTTTAGCCAGCTCTGCATGTGGTGGACACTGTAGCTTCAGTGTTTAGCCAGCTCAGCATGTGGTGGACACTGTAGCTTCAGTGTTTAGCCAGCTCTGCATGTGGTGGACACTGTAGCTTCAGTGTTTAGCCAGCTCTGCATGGGTCTGTAAAGCTTTCTGCGTTCTAACCTCTCTCCATGTTTCATCTCCAACATTGATCCTAGTTTGAGCAGCTTTCTGCTGCTGGAGCTTATTAGAAACATGCAGAGGCTTTTTAGCTCGGGTACAATCACTTCTATCTGAAGCAGTTCCACTGCCCGCTTCCATCGCTGCAACACCTGTTCACCTGATAACTGCTCTCATATCTGGTGTTTTAAACCTCCGAGTGGAGCACACTTCCACCTCTCAAACTGTTTGCTTCTCAGCAGGTTGTGTGCTTTTGATTAAAGATTAGTAAAGTAGTGTTTAAGTGTGTGTGTGTGTGTGTGTGTGTGTGTGTGTGTGTGTGTGTGTGTGTGTGTGTGTGTGTGTGTGTGTGTGTGTGTGTGTGTGTGTGTGTGTGTGTGTGTGTGTGTGTGTGTGTGTGTGTGTGTGTTCCTCCAGTCTCGTCCCATTATCCTGAGCAGAGATGGAGTCTGACATTTAACCATGTCACAGTCGAACCCCCGAGCACAACAGCTACTTTCTAACTGGATAACATCCTTATTTGTTTCAACCGCACACAATTAGATTACAACACACACACACACACACACAGACACACACACAGACACACACACACACACAGACACAGACACACACACAGACACAGACACACACACAGACACAGACACACACACACTTCTGTCCGTCTGCTTCTCTGTCTCTTGTGTCTCACACTCCTCATCACGCTCACCACAGCAGCGGTTGAGATAAGAACGTGTTTCAGAAGCTGAGAGCGAGCTGATCATGAAATAATAATATCTGCTCGCCGCTCTCTCCCGTCAAGCCCCGCCCCTCACTCCATGGTGGGGAGCAACGTCGCTGTTTTATTGATCCAGCGGTCTGTTGGTGTTCAAATTATATTTCATGTGAGTAAGAAAGTAAAAAGTCATATTTTAGGATTGTTCAGAGAGAAGGACCGATCCTGCTCAACGACTGGCTCCGTTAAAGACCGACGAGGCGTACGCCGGGTGGACGCCCCCCGCAGGCAGCTCCTGACACGTTGAAACGTGTCTTCAGGACGGACAGCAGACGGAGAGTTCGTACTGCTCTTCGGCCTGAAACTGAAGAGGAAGCATAAAATACAAACGGAGTCTCTGAAGGTTCAGTGTTTGTGTCGCAGCTCGTTCAAAACATGGCTGCACGTCGTACAGCGAAACACTGACACGCATGTTCCTGCATGTTGTGAACATCTTTGTTTTTACACAACAGATCATTTTATACTCCCCCCCCCCCCCCCCCCCAGTCAGAGAATCAAAGCTCCATCCTGAGCAGCTGGCTGCAGCAGGAGCTGTCGCCTCGGGCACGAGTCGTCGTCGCTATAAAAGTCCCACGGGCAGCGAAGGCGAGAAAAAACAAGACAGAAAACTGAATCTGTTTCTGTTTTTACTTTACGTTTGTTTCTCAGCTCGCCGCGTGCCGCTGCAGAAAACTCGTTAAAATATACAAACTAAACAAAACTGAAGGATTCAATGAAGCCAAGAAGCTTTCTGCTTCAAGAGAGCTTAACATCATGTAGTTAGCTTAGCTTAGCTTAGCTTAAAGGAGCAATCAGTAACTAAATCACAACAGATGGAGACGTAGCGTTAGCTTGTTTCGTTAGCTTCATATGTTCATGTATCTTCAACTCGCACGACCTAAATGAGCCTCTCCAGTCTGGACATTTAGCCACGGCCTGTCGTCGTCATGGTAACACATAAACCCTCATATCTAAACATCATGATGATGTGTTCTGATTGGTCGTTGACGTCTCGGTGTTGAACGTCTTCCTGCTGGTCGTTGCAGACGTGTTCGTGTTCAGAAACATACAAACGGCGTGTGCGTGCCCGCCGGGTTGTTGACGTGACGGTGAGGAAATGTTGACCATGATGCAAATGCTAAATAATGCTGTGTTCATGCATTGCAATGTTTCTGAGCGAGCAGCATCAATACGTAATCCGTCTGAATAATTCACGGCACTCTGCCCTCCGTGTGTTCAGGAGTTCAGTGTGACACGCAGCCTCTAACACGCACACACGGGAGACACAATGATGGCGTGTTTGTGTGCAACATGCTAACTGTGCAGATATCTGAGGCCGACCACGAGGAGCGTCTTCACAGGAAACGCTTCTGTCCTGTTTACAGGACGAGCGAGTTCAGGAGGTTCACGCCAGCTGTGGTGACTTCACGTCTGACGTGCCGCCACCATCACCTGACCACACCTGTGCTCCACCTCCTGTAAGAGACGGCAGGAAAATCAGATCGGGACCATTTCCCCGATTCCAGGGAAATACAAAAATAAAAATCTGGATTTTGCCAACGTTGAGGGATCCGTGGTTGTTTTGTGTCGTGTCTCAATAAACAGGTTTGAATGATTCTCTCTGCTGCTGCAGCGTCTCCATCATTGTTTGGAAAATGTATTCTGTGACTTTTTCTTGGTCTCTTCTCTGTTCAGAACTCAACTGTCCGTTTGGGAACACAGACACGTTTAAATGATGTCAGAACATGAGGCGACTTGTTCTTAACAAAAACAAAACAAACCAAAAGAAGGTATTTTCAGGAGGAGCAGTAAACCTGAGCTCTGACTGGTTGATTTAAAACAATCCGTCCTCGTGAAGAATCAAACAGCTCGGAGCGAGGGCTCTGTAATGATCAGTGTAGACTGCAGTACCCGTTTTAAACACTAGGGGGCAGAGCTACGGACTGCTCCTTTAAGCATCCGGCCGAAGGAAACATCACACGTGTGTCAGTCAGTTTGATTTAGTTCCTTCTTGAATCCTGATAAGAAGTTTATCTCGGGTCGAAGCCCGGAGTCAGGAGGCTCCGACACCTTTCAGAACTTTTCAGTCCAAACGTGTCGCTGGGCTTCCAACACGTTGTGCCGGTGGTGACAGCGTTCCCTCTGCACGATCGAATGAGTCAGCAGATAATGACGACTTATCGTTGTAAGATAACTGCAGTATTTGAAACCCTCTGTGATGGTTTGTTGTCTCTTGTGAAGCAGACACACATCGTTTGTCGGAAACTCTCTGACAGAAAGCAGCGACTGTAAACTGTCTGATCGTATTAAATTCTGTAAGTGCTCCTGCCCCCCCCCTCCCCCCCCCCCAGAGACGACGAGCATGTTACAGCAGCCTCAGTGTCTTTTATTCATCCCTTCATATGAAGCAGATCCAGAAGGAGGAGCTCGGGGACACGACTGAGCAGAGAGAGAAGACTCTGAAAACTCTGAAACTTAAAGTCCAGCTGAAATCTCAAAATCTGTCGCCATGGCAACAATAAGATGTGATTATCTAGCTTGTTGCTAACTTGCTTTAGCACTAGCAGGAAGACAGCCAGCTGCCAGGAAGAGAAGCCAACTGATCAGAGCTCCCCCTACTGGCCGACTGCAGGATGAGTCATAAACCCCGCCTCCTACCTGTTCCTGGTCTGGATACTGGCCATGAGACCAGCGGCGTGATCAAGCTCGACTTCAGAAGATAAACAAATATGGAGGATGGTGTCGTCAGCGGGTTGTGTTCGGTTGAGCAGAGACGGGGCTCGGCTCGCGGTTCAGTTGTGTTAAATCAGGCCACGCCCCCTGATCGATGGTGTGGATCGAATGTGAATGGCTTCACTCAACCTTCTCGCTCCTGTCATAAAGTAAATGCTGAGTCATGCACGTTCACACGTTGCACTCACGAGCCTGTGAAAGTTTTTATTCATTCATTTATTGAAGTCTTTGTGAGGACTTTGGATGTTGGTCACAGTCAGCTTTAGTCCTTCACTTGGACGACATGGTTGCAGAAAAAAACAAACATGCAGTTTCATTTCAGCTGGACTTTAAAGCAACAAGCAAGACTGTAAATGTTGAAGCTATTGGTGTACAGCAGCAGATTCCATCGTACAGTGATTACAGAGCTTCAGTCAACTTCTGATGGCGTCAAAGATAAGAAATGCATTTTTCAAAAACATGCCGCTGCAAACTCAGCCACACACACATTCAGTATTCACACGGCTCTGCTCAGTCCGGAGAGAGGAGCGTCCTCATCTGGGATTCTGCTCATGTCGGGGGGGGGGGCAGGACACAGTTCAGCTTCAGTCTGTATTGCTTTGGCAGCGAGCAAAGTGTAAAGGGCGCCAGGCTCTCTGTCCGACATGCTCTTTAAATATTGCAAATGATCTCAATGAAAACACAGACGCTCCGGGTCACTCTGAGTTTAGAGGAGAAAAAATGATCAAAGCTTAGAGTAAAGGAAGTGTGTGTGTGTGTGTGTGTGTGTGTGTGTGTGTGTGTGTGTGTGTGTGTGTGTGTGTGTGTGTGTGTGTGTGTGTGTGTGTGTGTGTGTGTGTGTGTGTGTGTGTGTGTGTGTGTGTGTGTGTGTGTGTGTGTGTGTGTGTGTGTGTGTGTGTGTGTGTGTGTGTGTGTGTGGGGGCCTTTGCCGAATCTCAGCGCTCCTGATCTAGTTTTTTTTTATCTTCCTCGAGCCTCCCGGCTTCGAGCTTTAACGAGCAATCCCCAGCGCGAGGTGTAACATCCAGCGTTCACCGAGGGAATACTCGGAGGAGGCGAAGCGCCATCCGTCATAACGTTCAAGTCCCAGGTCGCAGCGTCACGACAGAAACAGGACAGAGGCGCGGGGGGAAGGATGCTCACATTCTCCCTGATCCTGTGTTCTTTGAGTGCCCATTTTATCTCCAATAAAGGACACTTAGTGACATTTGTTCTCTTCCAGTTAGAGCCTAGGGCAACCCTCCTCGTCTCCCACGCACACACACACACACACACACACACACACACACACACACACTCTGTTTGTACCTTAAATGACTAAACTCAGACCCTGTAACACAGATCCTGAAAATATAATCTGCTCATCGAATAAAATCACACCGCATTCTTCAATAACATTAACGATAATTGATTCGGCAGCTTGACCGGGCTTTTCTGAAATCATTGTCTTTGTCTGACTCAGACAAACAAAGAGGAGGAGAGAAGATGGATGCAATGTTTGTGTGGAGAAGGTCGGTCCTGGTCGAGTCCAGCCTTCTAGAAGAACGTTCCCTTGGTGTCCCTGCACAGAATCCTCTTGATGGCCTTCCTGAAGTCATTGTTGAAGACCGTGTATATGACCGGGTTGAGGCAGGAGTTGCAGTAGCCAATCCAAAAAAAGAACTTAAACAAGGGGTTGGGGATGGAGCAGGTCTCGGGGCACACGGCCTGAAGAGAGTATGTGAAGAAGAAGGGGAACCAGCAGATCACGAACACGCCCATCACCACGGCCAACACGAAGGTGAACTTCTTCTCGCGGTTCATCATGGCCTTGCGGCGGGATGTGGGCGTGCCCTGTTTCGTCGGCGTTTCCTCTCGTACCAGTTTGGTGCCGGATGATGTGGCCATCGTGTTTTTGTACCTGTGTGCCAGGTTTAGCACCTGAACCCTGAAGCCTTTGCTTTGGGGCGCTCCCACAGCCTTCTGGTCACCCGGGCTCATCTCTG